>NC_139719.1:17892515-17982515 GCF_964188405.1 Protomyctophum parallelum
AATCATATTCATATTCAATCTGACCAAACAATTAATTCAGCCATAATGCATAAATACTGTAGGCAGCATTGTGTGTTTTAACAACAAAAAAGGAGGGGAAAAAGAGGCACATTTCTTGGGCGGTTTGTCATCAGTTTTGTCAAGGTGGTGATGTCATTAATTTACCTCATATTAACCTCAGATATTTATTGAGAGAGAGAGGGGGGGGGGGGGGGTGGGGGGGGGTTAGGAGTCTCTCTGGGGAGAGGTGGAGGGACAAAGAGATATGGTGATGTCATGGATAGGCTGACTGGGGATTTTGTACTGCATGGGATTTTGGATTATTTGAAGTTTCACAACGCAGGTATACACAATGATCTGAGTATTTTTGTCTTTGATTCTTTTTGTTTCCTTATTTCTGTCTGTCTGTCTGTCTGTCTGTCTGTCTGTCTGTCTGTCTGTCTGTCTGTCTGTCTCAAAATGAGGGCTGAAAGACAGGTATCCTGTTCAGACATGATTCAGGGAAGATAAATATGGTCACATCTGACTCTCTCTCTCTCTCTCTCTCTCTCTCTCTCTCTCTCATGCAATTACTCGTCCAAACTGATTTCAGCATTTCAGCAAGAACACTAGTGTATAACGCCTGAGAAAAGGCTGAGTTATTTGTGTGTTTTGTTTACAGCACACCTGACAAAAGACCATGGTATTAAATATTGATGATGATAGTTACATAACATTGTTGTGACTTTGTTATAGTCCGAAGGCACCTTTTGTCAGTCTGGAGATGTATAGTTGGCCCTTGGGTGTTATAATACTTTCTAATATGGCCCCCTTTGAAAAGGGTTTGGACACACCTGGTAGTAGTAGTTAAACTGAAGTGATATTGATTAATTCAAAATATTATCAAAGTATTCTGTGGCACCCCCATGGACTTATACATCACGGCACGGTCCCTATAGGGTGCCACGACACCCACTTTGAGAAACCCTGTTTCGTTTATTTTCTACTGGAGGATGGTGCTGATGACATGGGTAACATGGGAATTTCTCGAACTATAAACTTTCATGACAGCAGACAAATATACAAATATAATTTATGAAAAGCTACTACAGTGAAGTCTGTTCACAGAAGTTGTTGTAGGATACAGTATGTGGGGATTATCTGACGAGGTACCATTTGAGTGGGCAAAACCTTACATAATACTAAATAATACTAAATTGTTTATTTAGTTTATTTATTTATTTAGTTTATTTATTTATTTAGTTTATTTATTTATTTAGTTATAGTTTATTTATTTATTTTGTTTATTTATTTATTTTGTTTATTTATTTAGTTTTGTTTTTGCAAGCTATAAACCTAAACAAATATGAAATAAAATAAATCTTTCTTTAGAAGCATATTACATAGTGGTATATGTTTCTGATGTTTAGTCTCGCTGCTGCTGACCAATTTATTCCAGGCCCGGATTGGACAGTCTGGCAATTCTGGCATAATATGCCAGAAGGGCTGAGCCAAAACAATAAGAAAAAGTAATAAAAAAAAAGGCATAGTAGCGTCTTTACTAAGCCGTCTTTGGGCCGGTGAAGACCACAAATGCCAGGGCATATTTCCTGTGCCAGTCCGTGCCTCAGTGCCTTACCAATTCAGTCTCGGTGGTGTGCCTATTTAGCCTGGCGTGGCCAGACTCCCGGAAGCGTCAGTGAATCCTCGCTATGTTTCTGGCCGCGCCAGGCTAGCGCCTATACACGTGACTGAACAGGTCTGGAGAAATCCCTGTGTGACAGTGTGCTTTGACAAAATCATAACGGTCTTGAATCTTGAATCTTGGGAAGCCTCTCCTCACGTAATGTTTTTTATCCTGCGTTGTGAACGTTTGTGACTTACAGGTGGAGGCAGATAACACAGTACAAGTGATGGAGTCATCGTGCTATTGTTTTTTAACATAGATGATGCGGGAACTACACGGTCGCCCACTAAAGTATTGCCTACATGTTGACGAGACGCTATAGCTTGATTGATTTCCAGAGGAACAGACCACTGACAACACGGCTTCCATGACAACGTGACAGTTGTTCTTTATGATCCTGACCCTTGTCGACGTCCTGAGGGCTCTCTGAGTGCTTTTTACACGACAGGGGGGACAGAGTGAGTCATTTACTGCCTGCCATGGCTGCATGCATGGGCCTGAGAGGACTCTTGCTCGCTCCACAGGTCCTTCACAATGTGTCTCCCCTGTTGGTTCCATATCCCACTGTTTCTCTGCATGTTGAGGTGGAGAGCTGCTTTTCATGTGAACAGCACACTGTTTCTCTGCGTGTTGAAGTGGAGAGCTGCTTTTCATGTGAACTGCACACAGCTCTGCTTCTCTGATGGAGATTTAATTCACAATAAAACATTCTCTGAAAACTCTACTGCTCAGGAATTAACTAACAATACAATTACTACTAAATACTGTAGCTTCTAGTTTACTACTTGTAGTGTCAAAGCCCTATGCCTAAACACTACATGGATGCTGACGGCTATAGGGAGGCTGTGCAGACATGTGCTCAAGTCCAAACTTCACAAACAAAGATATTTATTAGCCGATCTGTCACCTCAGCATATAATAAATACTTACATACTGTAAATAAATCAGGATACAGACTATACAGCTCAAAGAAACACAGTTGAAAAAGAGTGTGCCTCTGCCAATCAGCAACACCTGCCGCTTGATTGGGGCCTATTAAATACCCAAGCCACCTGGGTCTTCCCATGCCCTGTGATGTCATCAAATGAGTACTAAAATACTATCATATGGCTCTTACACTAGGCCTACTACTACTACTACTATACGATATACCCGTTCCACTTCCACCCATCTGTCTGTGTTGTGATGTCAGAACAGGCCAGCTCCATTATGGAAATATATAGGGGTGATCAGGTCCAGAGCCCGGGGAGAGGCATTTGGGCTGGCTCTGGACAACCGGCTATCCGACAGTCTCGACACCGGGCACTGCACTCCCCGTGGGGGTGTGGAACGCGTGTGTCGAATTTGAAGTCGGTGGGGTGAACGGTTCTCGAGTTATGTGGATTACAGACGTACACACATATAGATTCTATAAATGGTGTCCCGAATTGAAAGGTAAAGTATACAGCAGTTAGGTTAAAAAGTATAGGTTAAAAAAAAGCTTGTAGATGGGCTATTTCTGGCTAATGTTCGCCCCAGAATATGGATGCTGGGATTCAAGAGTTGATATTGGGGTTTACACTGGCTTATGAAGCAATTAGAGGGTTCCTATGGATTCATCTGTTTCAATACCCATTTACCGAATTATACCCAGGAATGAAATAGCACTCCCTCGGGACCAGAGGCCCTTGTTGTCACCCCTGGAACCTAGCTTGGCCCAGAGGGCTTGATGGAGGCGACTCCAGGGATAGAGCACTCCTCTGGGGGTGTCCCCTTGGCCTGCAGGGAACAGCTAAAAGAGACTTTTTATTATTATTATTATTATTTTTGGTGCATACAATAATGTCAGACAGCTGCGGGAGGCATCTATAAAACAATGATGTCAGTTGAAAGTGTGCTGGTTTGGTCTTAAAGGTCTGTGTGATATAGGATGATATAGAATACCATGTTGCAGTAGAATGGGCTCATATAGGAGGGGTGTGTATCTGTTAGAATGTATATCAAATATCTAAATATTGAATCAAGCAACTTAAAAAATGTCTGGGGGGCAGTGAGGCACACTGAATGCTGAGAGGGATACAGTGTAGGAGAGACAGACAGTAGTAAACCTTCGAGAGAGAGAGAGAGAGAGAGAGAGAGAGAGAGAGAGGCAGTGTAGGAGAGAGAAAATGATTTGTCTTTCTCCACTCCCACTCTTTGTAATGCTTTGTCACGTTATGTTGGTGGGGGGGTGGGGGTACTCTATTTTTGGCTCTGCAACTTCAGAGTCATGAAATTTTAATAACATCCTTGGGGCTCTTTGAGTGTGTGTGTGTGTGTGTGTGTGTGTGTGTGTGTGTGTGTGTGTGTGTGTGTGTGTGTGTGTGTGTGTGTGTGTGTGTGTGTGCATCCGTGCGTGCATCCGTGCGTGCGTCCGTGTGTGTGTGCATGTCAAATGGTTAAATTCTGAAAAATGACTTTCACTTTGATTTTGACACAAAGGGCAAAAGTAACTAGAAAGAACACATTAAGTCTGTGTGCGTGTGTGTGTGTGTGTGTGTGTGTGTGTGTGTGTGTGTGTGTGTGTGTGTGTGTGTGTGTGTGTGTGTGTGTGTGTGTGTGTGTGTGTGTGTGTGTGTGTGTGTGTGTGTGTGTGCGTGCATGCCTGCGTGTGTGTGTGTGCGTGCACTGCATATGAATGAGCAAATCACTGTTTGTTTGGTGACAGGGCAAAATACCTCCAGAACTGCTAGAATTCCCTCTATGCTTATACTGTGACTGTCTCTGATCGATACAAATCGATTTTCATAAAGTAATCTAGATATTATATTCAGAAGAGAAGACCATATCATAAGGCATTATTATCGCCAAAATGTGATGAAAACCCAAGTTGGATAGTGAAAAACCTCACGCGGGCCTCCAAAAAACAGATATATTGCAGTGTTGGAAAAAACACCAGGGGCTGAAAAGTGCCTGGTGTATAATCGAGTAGAAATACTCAGATTCCCTCAAAGTATACAGGCATTTAAAGCCTTTGTCACCATGAAAGATTGTCATTACCCTTATAAAAGCGGCTAAAAAGCATTTAGCAAAACACTTGGTACAGTAGAAGGGACACCTTTTAACCCTTATAGTGAATAATCATAAATAGACAATAAAGTAGTACACCAGAAAGTAATTTAGTCGTTTAGTTTTTTCGTAAATAAAGAGTCACAATATCGGAGTACAATACACAGCATTTTCGGTCGTCAATCAGTCTGAAATGTAATACTGGTGTGACGTATATGTCTCTGAAGACGGGTGATAGCCTGACACGGTGGAGATGGAGTATGATGGTTGGCGTGAGATGATGACACTCTGGCCTTTCCCAGATGGACTGTGGTGTCTGGTTGTTGGTCGTTGACCTTGACTGGCTGGGAGAGACTTTGTGGCTATAAAGGGTTGTTTATTTGCCTCTACCCATAATAACACCCTGAGAGTGAGAACGCAGGCCAGGCTATCTGACAGGGGTGGGCAACTTTGATGATGCAGACTGCCAATACTTTATATTTACACACTCACTCCAGAGGGCCACAGTGCATATTACTCATAGTAGCACAAATAGCTGACGCCTTTGTTTTTTCTCGGCTTGATTACTGCAATGCACTTTTTTCAGGACTGCCTAAGAAAACAATTGACATATTACAACTTGTCCAAAATGCAGCAGCCAGAGTTTTAACTAGAACTAAGATGAGAGAACATATTACTCCAGTTTTGGCATCACTGACTGCACTGGCTTCCGGTTGTTTTTAGGATTTATTTTAAAATTATTTTACTTGTCTATAAAGCTCTCAATGGTCTCGCAACTTCCTACCTACATGACTGCCTGCCTAAATATGTCCCAAACCGCCCCCTAAGGTCTTCCACTGCTGGCGTGCTCGCTTTGCCTAAAAAAATGGCAACAAAAAAATACGGGGAAGCAGCTTTTTGCTTCTACGGGCCGTCGGCATGGAACAAGCTCCCACTGTACCTTCGTCAGGCAGCCTCTGTAGACATTTTTTAAACTCAGCTCAAGACCCACTTCTACAACATTGCTTTTAATTGATCTTTTATTTTTTGTTATTCATGTCCTCACTGTATTGCATTACTGCTTGTTTTTTAATGTCGTTGCCTTGCTTTTCTTTTATTCTCCATTGTTCTGTAAAGCACTTTGAGCTGCATTTCATGTCATGAAAGGTGCTATACAAATAAAGTTTTATTATTATTATTACAAGCTCAAGTTTTGAGCTTGTAGATCGGCTATTTTTGCTATATTTGAATTGAAAACCTGAATATTTGTTTTTGCTATTTTTGAATTGGAATCCTGAAAAGTAACCTTTGTATTGAATTTCAAATGCATTAAGTTATAGTTATGTTAACTTTATGAACTGTTAACACTGGACACAAAAAGACAATAACATTTTTACTAGTCATTAAGTACTAGTCATTTAATACTAGTCATGAAGTAATTAAAGCGGGTTTGGAATTGTAACAGCTGAAATCAATACTATATCAGTATTCCGATTTTAACATTTTAAGCATTAAGTGAAGGTGGGGGCCGCATGTGGCCGTTCATTTTCCTCATAGACTTTTAATTAATTCTTTAATTTTTTATTTATTTAAACACGTGTAACGCCGAGGACAAAGCCAACTCTTGTCGTGACAAATCATGACAATAAACACAATGTTTTGGGCCGAACAAATAATTAGAAAGAAGAAAAGAACGGCAGGTTACAACAATTTTTTTGTCCAAAATATTGTGTTTGTTGTCATGATTTGTCACGACTCGAGTTGGCTTTCGTACGACGCTTAAAAGGTCTTTAAATAAATACTTTTTGAAATGTCTATGGGGAAAGCGCATTGGGAATTATTTCCTGGGCCTGTCGTCGCACATGAAAGGGGGCGGGACGGCGACACTCTATAGGGCCTCCAGATCCCTACTGAATCTTCCCCTTAACCTCTCATCTTTCTGTCTGTCTAGCCATATGCAAGCCCGCATGCATGGGTTCCAGGTGTGCGTGCGTGCGTGCGTGCGTGCGTGCATGCGTGTGTGTGTGCGTGCGTGCGTGCGTGCGTGTGTTAATGGCCCGGTCCCATCTGCAACTTAATTGAGACATTATACACGGGTCATTACACCGTCTCAATTGCATCTCATTAGAATATAATTCACAGCGTATGAATCGTGACTTGGTACAACCTTTGTTCATTTGGTCTGAATGAATTGCAGATAGATAGTTGTATAGTGTAATGCTGTAGCATGATGTTTATCATGTATACATCTGTCTCCTTCTCAGCTGTCCTACTGTCTGTCTCTCCTACACTGTCTCCCTCTCAGCTGTCCTACTGTCTCTCTCTCCTACACTGTCTCCCTCTCAGCTGTCCTACTGTCTGTCTCTCCTACACTGTCTCCCTCTCAGCTGTCCTACTGTCTGTCTCTCCTACACTGCCTCCCTCTCAGCTGTCCTACTGTCTGTCCCTCCTACACTGCCTCCCTCTCAGCTTTCCTTCTGTCTGTCTCTCCTACACTGTCTCCCTCTCAGCTGTTCTACTGTCTGTCTCTCCTACACTGCCTCCCTCTCAGCTTTCCTTCTGTCTCTCTCTCCTACACTGTCTCCCTCTCAGCTGTCCTACTGTCTGTCTCTCCTACACTGTCTGTCTCTCAGCTGTCCTACTGTCTGTCTCTCCTACACTGTCTGTCTCTCAGCTGTCCTACTGTCTGTCTCTCCTACACTGCCTCCCTCTCAGCTGTCCTGCTGTCTGTCTCTCCTACACTGTCTCCCTCTCAGCTGTCCTACTGTCTGTCTCTCCTACACTGTCTGTCTCTCAGCTGTCCTACTGTCTGTCTCTCCTACACTGTCTCCCTCTCAGCTGTCCTACTGTCTGTCTCTCCTACACTGCCTCCCTCTCAGCTTTCCTTCTGTCTCTCTCTCCTACACTGTCTCCCTCTCAGCTGTCCTACTGTCTGTCTCTCCTACACTGTCTGTCTCAGCTGTCCTACTGTCTGTCTCTCCTACACTGTCTGTCTCTCAGCTGTCCTACTGTCTGTCTCTCCTACACTGTCTCCCTCTCAGCTGTCCTACTGTCTGTCTCTCCTACACTGCCTCCCTCTCAGCTGTCCTGCTGTCTGTCTCTCCTACACTGTCTCCCTCTCAGCTGTCCTACTGTCTGTCTCTCCTACACTGTCTGTCTCTCAGCTGTCCTACTGTCTGTCTCTCCTACACTGTCTCCCTCTCAGCTGTCCTACTGTCTGTCTCTCCTACACTGCCTCCCTCTCAGCTTTCCTTCTGTCTCTCTCTCCTACACTGTCTCCCTCTCAGCTGTCCTACTGTCTGTCTCTCCTACACTGTCTGTCTCTCAGCTGTCCTACTGTCTGTCTCTCCTACACTGTCTGTCTCTCAGCTGTCCTACTGTCTGTCTCTCCTACACTGTCTCCCTCTCAGCTGTCCTACTGTCTGTCTCTCCTACACTGTCTATCTTTCAGGGCTCCTACTCCCTCACTATATCTCCCTCTAAGCTTCACTGCTCTCGTTCTCAGTGTGTTAATGCAGTTATTCAGCAGAACAAATGCAATCCATTTCACAATTGTTTGAGAAATTAAAGTTCACCAGACCGAGACAGCTGTGTAAAGAGATATAACTCTCATTAGCGATTAGATTATCGGCTGCACCTGATGTCACAGAGCCAAATATAGACGCGCAGCGGACGAGCGAATCAACCACTCGGGGTAAATGTGTTGCCGATGCCCGCAAAGCAGAACAATGGATTATTCTGTGGGCGTCGCTGCCTCCAGCATAGTTCTCTGTGTAGGGGAACCGTTGAATTTCAATCGCGTACTCTAAACCAGTGGTTCTCAACCTGTGGGCCGTTACCCCCTGGGGGGTCCACACATAATGAAGTGACCAGCATTTAAGGACTTTTGAGACCCTTTTGAGACCCTTTTAATACCTACCAAAAAAAATGAAAGAAAGAAAAGACAAAAACCATTAGGCCTTTACTGCATCAACAGTAATCAACAACCTATACTGTAAAAACTAGTGAAACATTGGTCAAATTGTCAAATAATATATAAGAAAAGGGGGGGGGGGGTGAAAATAGCCGATCTACAAGCTCACATGCAACGCCTCGCATTGCGAGGCATTGTGAGCTTGTAGATCTGCTGTTTTCACAATATTAAAAGAAAAAAAGACGAAACTCATACAATTCCAAGTGCTTCTCAAGGTGGGGTTGCTTCTCCCAGGGTCAGTGTTCTATATGTGACGTTGTGTCGTGTGCCGTGTGTGTGACCACACAGAGCAGACCCAGGGTCAGTGTTCTATATGTGACGTTGTGTCGTGTGCCGTGTGTGTGACCACACAGAGCAGACCCAGGGTCAGTGTTCTATATGTGACGTTGTGTTGTGTGCCGTGTGTGTGACCACACAGAGCAGACCCAGGGTCAGTGTTCTATGTGACGTTGTGTCGTGTGCCGTGTGTGTGACCACAGAGAGCAGACCCAGGGTCAGTGCAGGAGAGAGCCGTGGCTAATTACCTCTCTGTGACGGATGAACAGAGATCGCCCTCTCCTCTTTTCACTGAGATGATGGGGAGGGAGAGAGAGAGAAAGAGAGAGCAAAGGCAGCAAGTGAAATGGATGCAGAAGAAAGGAATACAGCAAAGAAAGAACCCTGCTGTCCTCTCTGTTGTCTCGCCCTCTCTCTCTCTCTCTCTCTCTCTCTCTCTCTCTCTCTCTCTCTCTCTCTCTCTCTCTCTCTCAACACATGGCTCTTTGTAAAACCATTTGTCCTACACTGTTTTCCATTGAACTGGTTCTACAATGGTGTCATTTAAAAAATAAATAAAGAAATAAAGAATTCATATTAATATTAATAAAATAACTTTTCCACACAGTTTTAGCCACTACACTGAATTGTCACCAGTCAGTTGGTGGAGAATGAAGATCTGTGTTCATCTGGCAATGCGAGACTAACCCAAAGCAGGCTAACTACAAATGCGTTTATACCACATTAACCAAATAAATATAATTGTAAACAGTTATTGATATATGCTTGCAGGAGTTAATTGTTCCCTTTTAAATTCGTTCTTTTGTCCTTAGACACTGTAGTATGGTAGTATGGTATTCTGTGTAATCTGGTGTGAAGTGCACATGGATTTAGGACTAAAAGGGTGTGGAGAACACGCACAAAAAAAGATCCCATCCCTGTCTTCCTTTGGGAGATTCAAATTTCATAGCGCGCCACCGAGTGGCACGCTATGAGCTTGTAGGTCTGCTATTTTTGAAAAATCGTGAAAATGTGGCGCAAATCTTTGAATATATATTCTTTCAGAGTGAACGTTTTTAACTCAAATCTTTGCTTCTGGGGGGTCCGATGGGGGTTGGCGGTCAAATACATATATCTTTGGGGGTCCTTGACATGAAACAGTTTGAGAACCACTGACATAGAAACATGGATTTTTCAGATAACTGTCTGATTTAGAAGACATTTGTAGAATCGTCCTAAATGGGTTAAAGGTTTCATGACATTTATTTTCATTTATTTCTATTTTTCATTCTTCTTTTAAGTTTGTTTCGTGACCTCAGTTACACCCAAGAAACTTGGACTTTGAACATTCAGTGGATTTTCTGTGGACTGGGGTTTTCTCATGTGTCTGTGAAGCTTTTTGAGCTGCAATGGAAACAGGCAAAACAGTGAAAGCAGTGACATCTGCTGGCGAATCCCATTGACATATATGGGATTTGCAGGCTGTGACATCACAAACAGCAGGGAAATCAGAGCACTTGTTTGAGCAAGAAAACCCCCAGACCACAGAAAATCTACTGAATGTTAAAAGTTCTGGTTTTATTTGTGCAATTGAGCTCAGAAAATATAAATAAATATAACTTAAGAAAATTACAAAAACTTTTCTTTTATGTCACAATCCCTTTAAGAGTTCACTCTAACTCAAGTGGATGGCAGAGTCCACACCACAACTATAACAATGGCGAACAATATTATATTTATTCATGTAATAACAACTTAGTTATAGTGCTTGGTGTGAAGGTGCATTCTGGAAAATGGAGTGCCACATTTTTTGTAATTTTCCAGTTTTTCATGTGTCTATGAGGTGACAGTACTTCATTAGACACCCTGGAGTCGTTTTTATGTGCAATGGTCATAGAGTTATATATCTATAGAGAAGACACCCGAGTTCTCCTCCCATCCACTTGCATTAAGTTGCTCAAAAGCGCATGAGGCGGATTCACTCCTCCTTCCTGGTAGGAACAGAGTGCATTCTGGGACGGTTTGGTTACAAACACATGAACGCGCTGCCGTTGACTATCATTGTGCCGTTTGTGCGCGTAAACGTATGAAACATTCGTTCACGTGTCATGGCCCCAATCACATGAACGTGCGCAATGATAGTCAACGGAGCAGCGCTGGCTCGAGCTGCACTACCAAATCCGGCCACTATGTCCATTTCGCCTCAGGGTTTCCTCTGGGTGCCTTCTCTAGAAATATATACTCTAAGGCAATGGTGTATTAACTTTGTATTTAGGGTTTCTTCCTGGAGGCTGAACCCTTGACAGTCAAACGGGCCAATGAAATAAACAGTACTATAGTGACATCACACTATCAGCCCCTCCCCCTTTATCATACAACTACAGCTGTGGGTGCGGCTTCAGTTCAGGTGGATTTTAGGGTGGAAAAAAATCACGGCACTCCCATCTTTAAAATCCTCAGTGTTATTCCATCTCCAAGAGTGTAGCCACAAATGTAACCAAATGGACCGGTTCTATGTGGTCTACTGTCTGAATGGATGTATATATCTACCATCTGGATGGATGTAGTCTAATGTATAGTCGACTGTGATGATGATAAGAGAGGGGGGAAAGAAATCTTCACGTGCGCGAGCGGTTATACGTCCGCATGTGGCCAGTGAGAACGGCTACATTCATTAACGTGGACGAAAAGCAGCATCCGCGGCGCGTTTATATGCTTGTGTGTTTTTGTGCATAATGTGTAGTCTGTCTGTCTGTCTGTCTAAAATGAAGCGTTTCCATTGACCCACTTTTTTGGGTTTGAGCCACTTGTTGACAGACAACCACATACAGTATGCCGCTGCGCCTCACACAGGCCTGGCCTCTCCGTTCCCATTACTGAAGAAGACAATAATCCACAGATTACGCTCAACTGGTCCTACCAGTGCAGTGTAGTGAGATTATGCTATATCCTCTGCTTCAGATTATACGGTTATTGTGCAGATTTGGCACGTGGAAGAAGATTATAGGGCGCATTTCTGTTTTTGGTTGCTGCTCCAGTCTGCTTTCATCCTAAGAATATCTCTTTGTATGGTTCTATACAGTTCAAGGAAAAATCCAATTTTGTCTTAACTTTGTCGCACGGTGATGTCACTCGTCGTAAAATAACTCATTATCAAGTGAAGAACGCGATGCATCCCGTAAATTATAGGTTTAACCCATTCAGGCCTGACCTCGAAATTAAAAAACAATGTTTTCTAGAAATTTTCGGAAAGATTTGAGGCACATTTGAACTATTATTTTCCCAAAAATAGCAGACCTACAAGTTCATAGCGCGCCGCGCTATGAGCTTGTAGATCTGCTATTTTTCAATAGCTAAATTATAACATGTTTAAAACACCAAAAGGGGTTCCCGCCCCCAAAATGGGTTAAGTACTGTATATAACATCTGCAATGCATAGGCCTATCTTATTTTATTGAATACAATTTTAACCAATCTGTCTGATAGAGTAATACAATAAAACTAGTACATCTGTATGTATGGTAGAGTGGGCCTACTAGTGCATGTGCAGTACTGGTTGTACAGTAGGTGGTCTCCTTACTCTTCCATTGACACATGGTAGATGACACATGGTACTGCATGGTGTCTGGTATTAGGACAGCTACAGGTTGACAAGCGATACTATTGTGCAGTCCAGATGTACAGTATGTTGGTTACTTGTTTGCATTACGTTATGATATTTTGATATTATTCAGTTTGCTTGGTGCTATTTTTTATTCATTTACAAAGCAGGTTGTTCAGACAGATGTTAGGTTTGATGTTTTCCTGGTATCCCAGTTACTTTGAACTGCACTACTCCAATCTTTTACTACTCAGGTTTTCGCTGCACTCCATTTGCGACCACTTACCCTGTCATTGTGTTGACTAGGGTTTGTGTCATTTACTGCAATCTTCATGCACTGCGTGTAATTCTCCCTGGATGAGAGCTATCTGTTAAATGCCTAAATTGGACATTTACGCCTTGTCCTGGACAGCTTATTTCCTCGTCCTCCCTCATGCCCTCCTCCCCCTCTCCGCTGAGAGAGGAGAGGAGAGGAGAGGAGAGGAGAGGAGAGGCAAATTAAAGGCAGAGGCTGAGAAACGAGGAGAAAGATGTTGTCTCAGGATAGAGGTCTCTTTCATTAGAAGGCTTTCTGTCTCTTCCCTCGTTAATGAACAGGAAGAGAATTAACGAGCTGCCTAAGAAGTCTCATTGACACTCACTAATTAACTGTTCACACTCCACAATACAACTCTGAACCACACGCACGCACACACGCCACACACACACACACACACACACACACACACACACACACACACACACACACACTTTAATTTACCTCATTCCTTGAAAATGCCTGGCCAATGAGGAGGAGGACCATTTAGTACTTGTCTGTACGTGTGTACAGTATCGGATGCGGAAGGACGGGCCTCAAACCGTCCGGAACGCACAGAACAACAAACTAGTGTGTGACTCGTGTTGTTAAACTGCAAGAGCAGTAAACAAACCAAACATGGAGGAGGTGGAGGAGATGCCGGCACCACAAAGCCTTTCATTCACTACTTGGAAGCATTCGCATTATTTTGAGTACGTCCACTGCATGTTGTGCATAGGGAAGAAGGTGTGGTTTTAATTTAGTCTGCATGTATTGTACAACCTGTACTATCGTGAGAGGTATAGGGTGGGATATTGTGAGGCAGTGCAGAATAATAAGGAAGGGGAAAATCTAGTAGGCTATACAGTGAAATTAGGTTTATTTTCCCACAGGCTCATAACTGTTACTTAACACAGTCCTTTTCTCAGTCCTTTTCCATCCTTGGGTCCAGCTCCGTCCAGCCCTTTGTCTCTCTTCATGCACCGTTTGTTTGTTCTCTCATCTAGTCTCTCAGCTCTGCCTCAATTAGGTGCCTCACACACCTACACCTGTGTGTGTCCTGACTGAGGCACCCTGGGAGTTGTAGTTGTTGTTCCGGTAGCCATTTTGTGTATGGGAATATATAGTACACATTTACTACCTGTCCTCTCGTGATGCCACAACACACATACTGTACAATACACACCTGCAATCTTCACACTTCTGCCATTTCTGTCAGATATAACCTTTTATAGAGAGATGACTTCCGCACACGATGATGACGAGGCATATACAATGTAGAAGAAAGGAGGGACTCCCGCACACCGCCACTTGCTAGGTTCAGAGCATTTGTTGATAAGAAGCAACGTTTTGGTCTTGTGACCTTCTTCAGATATAACCTTTTTGAAATGATGCACTTCCACGAGACTGTTGCCGATTTACGAAATGTAACCAAGGTCCATTCGAGTTTGTTTGTTATTAATAATTATTTTACTCAAAGAAAAATGTGTTTATATTAATTCATATATGTCGTGAAAACAATACAGCAATGCATTGTTGTACTGGGGGTTAATTTGTACCTGAGTTCATATGGAAATAGGGTCACACTGAATGAAACACATGCACACGCGCACACACGCACGTGCACACACAAAGTGTACAGATCATGCACAAGAAGAGAACCAAATTGAATAGAAGACTGTCACTTAATATCTATCCCCGTTAACCTACTGACCCACGACATTACTGCAACTATGTAAGTGCCATCTTACAACTTAATTGCCTGTAGGAGTAGGTCACTTGTACAGTATAGTGACCTCGATAAGAGTAAAGCGTGTGTATGTGTGCGTGCGTGCGTGCACTGTATGTACATGTGTGTGGATGTACAGTTTATGTACATAGTGTGTATGTATGCAGAGGGACTGAAACGTGTGTAACTCCACTGCAGGTATCAGGTCCCAACATGCCAATTAATGTCATTTCAGTGATTCAAGGATCAACAAGGCTCCTGTTGATGATCTCCCCTGCTCTCAGCTGGTTCCTATAGCTCAAACACCCATTGTTTGTACTCGTGTTGTGTTCTCCCCTGGTGTAATACATGTTGGCAAATGGCAATAGCACAGTAAAGATTATATTAATCTAATATGATGTGTGTATAGTTATTTATAGATATAGCCTCTTCATTTTGATCTCAAAGTGCACCAGATTGAAGCATTTTCATCGCAAATGTACTTTTTTCTTTTCTTTTTTTTTTACCGTCCTGAGGATTTGACCTGGGTCCCCAGGTCAAATATGATTATTTTGGGGGATCCACAGTTCAGATATGATCATTTCTTTGGGGGGGGGGGGGGGGTGTCCCCATGGGTTCAAATTAATTTTTATTTTTATTTTTTTGGGGGGGGGGGGTCCCCATGGGTTAAACATTATTCAAAGATTTTGGGGGGTTGCAGCCTGAAAAGTTTGAGAAACACTGTGCTAGAGTACTTAACTACAATTATGTGAAATAATCATCCCAAATACCTATACTTAACGACACCCCCCCCCCTCTCTCCCCACCCCCCCCCCCCCCCCCCCCCCTCCATCAGGTACCATGTCAGCGGACAGTGGGATCGGGGAGATGGACGACCTCCCCGTGCCTCAGAACATAAAGATCGGTAACATCACGTGTGACTCGTTCAGGATCTGCTGGGACATGGACGCCAGCAAGGGACGGGACAGGATCACTCACTACTTCATAGACCTCAACAAGAAGGAGAACAAGAACTCCAACAAGTTCAAACACAAGGTATAGGAGTAGAACTATAGACCGATTCCGTACCGGTTTCATGGTCGCAGCCTACGTATTTCCTGTAGGCGGACTCGACATAGCTGCGGGAGCAAAACCCTCACCAGGCGCACCTCTTCCACTACAGTGAACGGCAGAGTGACTGATGTTAGTTTGCCTCAAACTTTACTCCTTTACCTGATTTTTTACTAACACTAACATTACAAAGATGCCCAGAACATCGAGATGAACCTTTGTAGTTTATGGCTGCTCCAACAGTAGTGGCAACATAAAAATAAAATAAAAACGGAATGTCTAATATCCACCGCGATGGCGGAGACCAGAGCCATTGAGTAATGGTTGAGACAAAGCAGTGAAAGATACATAACGCCAGTCTTACCCAATACCAAATATTTCTGTTTTATTAACACAAGGCTGCTGTACTTTATACCTCATACTTTAAATGCTTAGTATGATGTATAAAATACAGCAGCCTTGTGTTCATAAAACAGAAAGATTGGGTATTGGGTAAGACTGAAATTATGTATCTTGCAGGATTCTTCACTGCTTTGTCTCAACCATTACTCAATGGCTCTGGTCTCAGCCATCGCGGTGGATATTAGACATTCCGTTTTATTTTATTTGTTATGTTGCCACTACTGTTGGAGCAGCCATAAACTACACAGGTTCATCTCGATGTTCTGGGCATCTTTGTAATGTTAGTGTTAGTAAAAAAGCAGGTAAAGGAGTAAAGTTTGAGGCAAACTAACATCAGTCACTCTGCCGTTCACTGTAGTGGAAGAGATGCGCCTGGTGAGGGTTTTACCCCCGCAGCTACGTCGAGTCCGCCTACAGGAAATACGTAGGCTGCGACCATGAAACCGGTACGGAATCGGTCTATACTGTAGTGTAGATAGCAGGCAGTGAGACTAGTAGTAGGCTAGTAACAGTTGCTAATGGAAGCAGTGTTGTTTTTGGTAGCAATTTTTGACACCAGGAATGTCTTAGTGTTAGTGTAGTTTTAGTCGACTAAATATATCATACGATTTTAGTCGACTAAAATGTGTTTTGGCGGGCCTTGATGCCGTCGTAATGACTGATTGCTGAAAATAGCAGATCTGCAAGCACACAACGCGTCGCACGCGTTGTGTGCTTGTAGATCTGCTATTTTCAGCATGCAACCAAGTGTAAAATGACTTATACTGGATCTCTTGTCCACTAGTCCTCTCCTAACATTTTAGTCTATAGTTTTTATTTGTTGACAAAATGGTCAATATATTTAGTCTTAGTTTGAGTCATCGTAGCTTAGTTTTCATTTAGTTTTCGTCAGTGGAAAAAGGTAGTCGACGAACATTTTTCGTCTTAGTTTTAGTCGACGAAAACACTGCCACACTGAACTTCTCCTCACCTGCAGCATTCCTGCTCTTAAACAGGTGGGACAAACCAAACACAATCACAGTAATTATTGGTATCAATTATCTCATACAAAGGCCAATCCGGGCCCATGAGTTCATCTACAATTACTAATTGCTTCCTAAATAGTCCAGGCATTCTAGCTCATTTTGGACCTAAAATCAAAAGTAATTGTAACAAAAGATTTTTTTTCACAGACCATTTCTATGAGGTCTCCAGAACAACATACTGAAAGTCCCAAGAAATCCCAGTTGGGGAAATATGTTTAATTGGCATCAATCCAAGATGTCCGCCGATAAGACTATTCTCAGAAACTGCATAGACAATTACCAATCTTGGAATAAATTCCTTACCAATAAGTAATTGAAACAGATTTTTTTTTCACAGACCATTTCTATGAAGTCTCCAGAACAACATATCAAAAGTCCCAAGAAATCGTAGTTGCAGAAATAGGTTAAATTGACATCAATCCAAAATAGCCACCAACTGGGACTATTATGAGAAAAATGGCCAATCTTGGAATAAATTTCGGACCAAGAGTTAATTGTAACAGATTTTTTTTCTTCACAGACCATTTCTATGAAGTCTCCTGGACAACATACTAAAAGTCCCAAGAAATACTAGTTGCGGAAATATGTTTAATTGGCATCAATACAAGATGTCCACCAATAAGATATTCTCAAAAGAATGCATGGCCAATTACCAATATTGGAATAAATTCCTTACCAATAAGTAATTGAAACTGTTTTTTTTCACAGACCATTTCTATGAAGTCTCCAGAACACAAAGTCCCAAGAAGTCGTAGTTGTAGAAATATGTTAAATTGGCATCAATCCAAAATGGCCACTAACTGGGACTATTATCAGGAAAAAATGCCATATACCAAGAGGTCATCATTTCCTTCTTCACAGACCATTTCTATGAAGTCATCAGAACACCATACTAAAAGTCCTAGGAAATCCTAGCTGTGGAAATATGTTTAATTGGCGTCAATCCATGCAGGATGTCTGCCAATTAGTGGCTCAGCAGCAGAGGCTCAGAGGTAGTGTGGCCGAATGGGAACCGCAAGTTTCCCAGTTCGAACCTGGGCTCCCCCAGAGTTAGTGACAAAGTGTCCTTGAGCAAGACGCTGAACCCCTGATTGCATCTGCAGGTTGGTGCCTTGCATGGTTCCCTCCACCATCTGTGTGTGAATTGGTGAATGTAATGCACAATCTATGTAAAACGCCTATGTAAAACGCGCTAATATTTACCCAAATTATGACGGGCACAATTTTCATTCGTCTGAGATTTCAATTGACTTCCAAATATATTTTGAGCTGAGGATATTCAGATACAATACTGTGTATTTTAGCCATTTTGAACCAATATAACTGAAGGCTGTTATTATCATGTTCTATCTAGACTATAGAACACGCTGCCATCAGTAGGCCTATACACGGTCATCATTTTGTTTAGCACTTTGTTCGTTATAAGCTAACAAGCCAAATGGGCATTACATTTATAACTAACATTAATGTTAGATTAAAGGTATATTCAGTGATTTCACTCAAAAAACCTTAGGTTTCGTTTTTGGGTGTAACACACTCTATAGTAGAGGATTATCACAACAAAACAAAAAAATAAGTGATATTTGAATTAAGTGAAATCACTGAATATACCTTTAATGTTAGATTAATAATGTTAGATTAATAATCGTTATCATTTTTCCAGAAACAAACAATTTAGTTGCCACTCACCTATTAATTACTTTCCAAAACTGAAACTAAATAAGAATAGTTACAATATAATGATAATAATAATAGTAATAATAGTAATAATAATAATAATACTCAGTTCTATTGACTTCAAAGGCATTTGACTCGAGACGACATACCAAAGTAGTCCTGACAGACTGTTGTCCGCACAGACTAGACTAGACTATGCGGACAACATCAGCCTGCTCTCCGACAACGTGGAACAAGCACACCTTTTTTCCAACAGTACTCCTACAGATGTTGTCCAAAAAACATGCAAATGACATCAAAAACAGCCGATCTACGAGGTCATGCTGCAAAACTGTGTGCACCAAAAACAGCCGATCTACAAGATCACGCTGCTATAGGAGGTTATCACCTATAACATCTCACCAGAACATCCACCTCTGACAACAACAGGAGGCACTGTGCTGAAGGAAGTCAAGGACTTCAAGTAACTGGGCTCATGGGTCAACTGAACGGAGCAAGATCTGAAAGTGAGGAAGGCACTTGCATGGAGGTCCCTGAACGGCATGGTCAGTGTATGGATCTCCCTCCAACCTCCCCTGTGAGATCAAACTCAGCTTCTTCTATGCAACGGTGGAGTCTGTTCCTCTATGGCAGTGAATGCTGGACCCTGAAGCCAACCCTGCAGAAGTCTCTAGACGGGTGCTACACCAGAATGGACCCTGAAGCCAACCCTGCAGAAGGTTCTAGACGGGTGCTACACCAGAATGGACCCTGAAGCCAACCCTGCAGAAGGTTTTAGACGGGTGCTACACCAGAATGGACCCTGAAGCCAACCCTGCAGAAGGTTTTAGACGGGTGCTACACCAGAATGGACCCTGAAGCCAACCCTGCAGAAGGTTTTAGACGGGTGCTACACCAGAATGGACCCTGAAGCCAACCCTGCAGAAGGTTCTAGACGGGTGCTACACCAGAATGGACCCTGAAGCCAACCCTGCAGAAGGTTTTAGACGGGTGCTACACCAGAATGGACCCTGAAGCCAACCCTGCAGAAGGTTCTAGACGGGTGCTACACCAGAATGGACCCTGAAGCCAACCCTGCAGAAGGTTTTAGACGGGTGCTACACCAGAATGGACCCTGAAGCCAACCCTGCAGAAGGTTTTAGACGGGTGCTACACCAGAATGGACCCTGAAGCCAACCCTGCAGAAGGTTCTAGACGGGTGCTACACCAGAATGGACCCTGAAGCCAACCCTGTTGAAGGTTTTAGACGGGTGCTACACCAGAATGGACCCTGAAGCCAACCCTCCAGAAGGTTCTAGACGGGTGCTACACCAGAATGGACCCTGAAGCCAACCCTCCAGAAGGTTCTAGACGGGTGCTACACCAGAATGGACCCTGAAGTCAACCCTGCAGAAGTCTCTCAACATGTTACCAACAAGATTCTGTAGCCAGTCGACTAAAGAGCCATGGCCCAATGGGCGAGTAGTAACGCAGCACTGTATAGCCTACAGTTGTCCGCCCCACCTGGAAGCGCGTCCACGCGTGCCAGCCAGGAGCTAGGCTCGACTGACTGGGGGACCTCCACCCCAGGGAGACTGACAGAGCTGCCGACTACTATAAAGGTCTGTGTCGCCTGCGGGAACATACTTGTAGAGGTTAACCATACACACCGCTGCCACCAATGTAGCCACGGCCGGGGCGGGAGATGAACCCGGGTTCCCCATTCCACAGGCACATACGTTACCAGTCATGGACGAATGAGCCATGGCCCAATGGGCGAATAGTAACACAGCACTGTATAGCCTACAATTCAGTATGAGGGGATACCACCCTGAGCCAGACAATGTCAGCCAGGAGAATGAGACTATACCTGTAGCAGGACATTGGCATCAAGAACTGCCAGCCAGCAAATTGGTGCTGTGGGAACCAATACACAGGCATTGATCACAAGGACGTCCCACACTAACATATGTGAATGTACAAAATAACTACTCAGGAGCGCAAAGTACCAACACCGGGACAATGGAGTCTGAGGAGATGTTCCCCGGTTCCCCCGTTAGTCTAGTCTCTAGACTTGATAGCACTTTAGTTGGTAGGTGGTATAGTTGCCAGGTTCTAATTTGTTTCCAATTTTATACAGAGGATTTACTCTCGGCAGCTTGAATTCTTGTAGGACTCTGACTAATACATTTGTAATATAGTTCGTCAACCAACAATTGGTATGGTGAAAAACATTGCACAAATTCCTATGAGCTGTATCCAATTAAACTGCAACCCATTTTGTATTAACCACTCTGTCCCAAAATAAATCACTTAAAAACATTCAAATGTATGCCATTTTATAATAATGTGGTGGCTATTTTGGATTGATGCCGAGTAAATGATGTGTGGTGAAAGAAATCCTGTTACAATTAGCATTTGGCCAGGAATTTATTCTAATATTGGCAATTTTTCTTATAATAGTCTCAATTGGTGGACATCTTGGATTAATGCAATTAAACATATTTCCGCAACCGGAATTTCTTGGGACTTTTAGTATGTTGTTCTAGACACCTCTAAGAAATGATGTGTGGTGAAAAAAATCCTGTTACAATTACCTCTTGGCCAGGAATTTATTCTAAGAATGGCAATATTTCTGATAATGGTGTCAATTGGCAGACATCATGGATTGATGCCAATTAAACATATGTCTGCAACTAGGATTACTTAGGACTTTTAGTATGGTGTTCTGGAGACTTCATAGAAATGGTCTGTGCAGAAAAAAATCTGTTAAAATTACCTGATGGTCAAAAATTTATTCCAAGATTGGCCAAATAAGCCCAATTGGCGGCCATTTTGGATTAATGCAATTAAACATATTTCCCCAACTGGGATTTCTTGGGACTTTTAGTATGTTGTTCTGGAGACCTCATAGGAATGGTCTGTGAAGAAAAATCTTTTGTTACAATTACTTTTGATTGAAACGCTAGTTTGCCTGGACTATAAACTTATGGTCAATAAATGCCAGTCAATACATTATTTCAGGCACCAAACACATACAATGAAAAATGCAGAATAACAGGAACAAACACCCTCTCTACCCTCCTCCTCTACAGTACTTGGCACCCTCCAATCTAGAGAGGAGTGCCAGCACCGCAGAAGGGAGACAGGTGGCAAACATAATTCAACTTCAGTGTCAATAAATACAGATATAAACATATTTAAAACTGTCTCTATCATTGTGTGAATTACTAAAAATGTCATTTGTACAATATATATATGAACCGTCACTTCCAATCTAGCTGCTTATTGATCAAGTTGACTTTGCGGGTCTTTGTGTGCAAGGTCCCTGATATTGTCTATTGGGCACAGGCTGCCCCGTGACAGTCACCCAATCACACACGGACAGGGAGATTAGGAGGAGGTAGATGGCACTGGCATGTGAGCTCAGGGCCGGTTGGGACCTATAGGTGGCGCTGCAAGCGAGATCTGTAGCGGCCTCCACTGTGGAGGCAATGGGGAGACACTGGGGAGGCACTGTGGAGGCAATATGGGGAGACATTGGGGACACACGGGGGGGACACTGGGGGGACACTGGGGAGACACTGGGGAGGCACTGGGGAGTCACTATATGGCCCTGGGCAGACATTGGAGAGGCACTGGGGGAAGACTGGGCAGACAGAGTTTTGCCCCACCCCCCCATGGCGCTCCGTCGGCCTGTAGGAAGGGCCGGGCCTGCAGGCGCCTAGTCTAGTTTTAACGGAGTAGGCCTACATCTACATTGCAGTATTAATACTTTTACTTAAGGAAAACATTTTAGTAGCCTATATACGTTCTCCAGCACTGCCCTCAGTTTCATGTCCTCCACATACAAACCGTATGGCGTCGTACATCCTCCTTAAGGTAACGAGCTATACGGTTTCTGACAAGCTGTTCCTGGCGGCTCTGTAACACTGCATGGTTTCCATGACGGCGACTGATTTGATGAGTCATGACTTTAATCCTCTTAGTGATCTCGTGCTTCCCTCACCCCCCCCCCCACCCCCCGTGTCTGCTGTTTGGACAGCTGTCTGAAAACACTCGGTGAACCCAAATGAGAGGACATGACAGTGTCAGCGTTTGAGTCCCAAACTGAGTGTTCTGTGACCGTCCTCTGCACATGGCAACAATGTTTTGATGATCGATTTGACCTCTCCCTGGACCCTTTATGCAAGATTTAGACCAAATTCAAAATGGCGCCTGGCCGGCACCAAAAATGAACCAAAAATGAACTTTTCATCCAGATTACCTCGAATCATGAAGTATGAAGACACTTTTTCATACAAGTCAACCATGAGGATTCCAGATCGGACACCAGTTTAATCATAAGACTTCGTTTTGGCCCCGAAAAATTCAAGATGGCTGGCATCCAGTTAGAGTGCAAACGTAACGTATTTTGAATATCAAAGAATGTTTTTTGTTTGTTTGTCCTTCGTATAATATGTATGGGGGTAGACAAACTACACAGAAAATAAAATCTCTCATAATATTGCAGTCGTTAATATAGGACCATATTGACCAGCTCAGTGGCCTTGTGGTTAGAGTGTCCGCCCTGAGACTGGGAGGTCGGGGTTTGATCCCCGGCCGGGTCATACCAAAGACTCTAAAAATGGGACCCATTGGATTGGGGGTAAGTCCCTGCGACATACTAGCGTCATGTCCAGGGGGTGTACTTGTACATCAAGCTGCCTCACGCTACAGACACAGGAGATAGGCTCCTGCCCTATGGGCCTCATGGCTCGGCAAGGCTACTACTAATATAGGACACTTGTCTTCACCACCTCACGTGCAGCCCCTGCATGGTCTGTCCTCCCCTGTCCTGTCTCCTATTATGTCCGGCGCTGTCCTACACCGTCTCCATGTCAACCTGATGTCTTTCCTGCAAGATACTGTGACAATATCACCAGGTCAACAGGTCCATTTGTTTCAATATCACCTGTCAACGGGTCCATTTGGTTCAATATCACCTGTCAACGGGTCCATTTGGTTCAATATCACCTGTCAACGGGTCCATTTGGTTCAATATCACCTGTCAACGGGTCCATTTGGTCCAATATCACCTGTCAACGGGTCCATTTGGTCCAATATCACCTGTCAACGGGTCCATTTGGTCCAATATCACCTGTCAACGGGTCCATTTGGTTCAATATCACCTGTCAACGGGTCCATTTGGTCCAATATCACCTGTCAACGGGTCCATTTGGTTCCATTTTGTATACTAGAGTTGAATGAGCAGAAATACTTAATTTACACTCCACTTGAAGCTTTTGAATTCATGGAGATTTTAAAACGTGTGTGTGTGTGTGTGTGTGTGTGTGCGTGCGTGCGTGTGTGCGTGCGCTGCAGGACGTTCCCACCAAGCTGGTGGCGCGCGCGGTGCCCCTGCCCATGACGGTGCGCGGCCACTGGTTCCTCAGCCCCAGGACAGAGTACACGGTGGCCGTGCAGACCGCCGCCAAGCAGCCTGACGGAGAGTACGCCGTGTCACCGTGGAGCGACATCACGGAGTTCTGCACCGCAGGTAGAGAGAGAGACAGAGAGAGATAGAGAGATATAGTCAGAGAGAGAGAGAGAGAGATATAGTCAGAGAGAGAGAGAGAGAGTGATGGGCAAAATAAATCGATTCATGGATATATTGCGATTTATAATGACACGATATTAATCCATTCTGACCTGAGATCAGATTCTAAAAATGTCTTCTACATCCTGACAGTTTTCTGAAAAAGCTATGTTTCTATGTCAGTCGTTCTTTGATTTTTCAAAAATAGCAGACCTACAAGCTCGTAGCGCGCCACTCGGTGGCACGCTATGAGCTTGTAGATCTGCTATTTTTCAATAGCTTAATTATAACATAATGTTTAAAACACCAAAAGGGGTTCCCGCCCAAAATGGGTTTTAAAACCGAATCGCAAAGTTCCGAATAGATTATTTTATTTTTTTACGTTATCTGCCTGCAATGAAGTGTATGTACAGTATGATTGAACTTTTCATGGTCTATTATTGTTTAGAATTGTTTTAAATCGCAATATCGGCTGCAGTAAAAGATCAGTTGTATTTGATTATTACATCATTGTATTATGTAACCTTCTTCTGTTTGGATCTAGTGTATTCCGCCTTTTGTGCGTAAAATAATTAAAATGAGTGTGTGTGTGTGTGTGCGTGCGTGTGCGCGTGCGTGCGTGCGTGCGTGCGTGCGTGCGTGTGCGCGTGCGTGCGTGTTAAAGACTACTCCATGGTGCACATGGGTCAGCTGTTGGAGAAGGCGGAGGTGACGTCGGGTAGGATGCTGCCCTTCACAGACTTCTACAGAAACCAGCACCAGGACTACTTCCAGCAGGCCAGGTGCACACTGCGTGTGTGTGTGAGTGCGTGTGTGTGTGTGTGTGTGTGTGTGCGCGTGTGTGTGCTTGAGTGTGTGCGTGCGTGCGTCTCACACCTGCAATGTTGTGTAACAGGAGACGGTGCATTATTGATTGCGTTATTCTTGGAGAGACAGAGAAGCATCAAGGGAATCTCTCTCTCTCTCTCTCTCTGTCTCTGTCTGTCTCTCGCTCTCTGTCTCTGTCTCTCTCTCTCTGTTTCTGTCTCTGTCTCTGTTACTGACACTCTCTGTCTCTCTCTCTGTCTCTCTCTATCTCTGTCTCTGTCTGTCTCTCTCTGTATTTCTCTCTCTCTCTGTATCTCTCTCTGTCTCTCTCTCTCTCTCTCTCTCTGTCTCTCTGTCTCTCTCTCTCTCTGTATCTCTCTCTCTCTGTATCTCTGTATCTCTCTCTGTCTCTCTCTCTGTCTCTCTGTCTCTCTCTCTCTCTGTTTCTGACTGTCTCTCTCTCTCTCTGTCTCTGTCTCTGACACTCTCTGTCTCTCTCTCTGTCTCTGTCTCACTCTGTCTCTGTCTCTCTCTGTCTCTGTCTCTGTCTGTCTCTCTCTGTATCTCTCTCTCTCTCTGTATCTCTCTCTCTCTGTATCTCTGTATCTCTCTCTCTCTCTCTCTCTCTCTCTCTGTCTCTCTGTCTCTCTGTCTCTCTCTCTCTCTGTTTCTGACTGTCTCTCTCTCTCTCTGTCTCTGTCTCTGACACTCTCTGTCTCTCTCTCTGTCTCTGTCTCACTCTGTCTCTGTCTCTCTCTGTCTCTGTCTGTCTCTCTCTGTCTGTCTCTCTCTCTCTCTCTGTTTCTGACTCTCTCTCTCTCTGTCTCTCTCTCTCTCTCTCTCTCTCTCTCTCCATCTCTCTCTTTCTGTCTCTGACTCTCTCTCTGACTCTTTCTCTCTGACTCTGTCTCTGTCTCTGTGTGTGTGTGTGTGTGTGTGTGTGTGTGTGTGTGTGTGTGTGTGTGTGTGTGTGTGTGTGTGTGTGTGTGTGTGTGTGTGTGTGTGTGTGTGTGTGTGTGTGTGTGTGCATGCGTGCGTGTCCTCTCCCTGATTGGATCTGCCTGCCTGCCTAGCCTAGCCTACACCTACCACGTGTGCATGCATGCGTGTGTGTGTGCGTTCTAAATGTGACCAGGCCTCTCCTCCTGCGTGTCGTTCCAGAGACGGTCAGGACAACAGGATGCAGCCCTCGGTGAAGGACAGCAGCGGGAGTCATGGCTCCCCCATCAGTGGCAAACTGGAGGGCATCTACTTCAGCTGCAACACGGAGTTCAACACAGGAAAACCCCCACAGGACTCTCCATATGGACCCTACCGCTTCCAGGTGCACCACAACCTCCACGGCTTATGTTTCAATCATATAAGCCATGCATTTAGACCACTTTAAACCATTCTGACCTGAGATCAGATTCTAAAAAGGTCTATTACATCCTGACAGTTTCATTATTAACCCATTCTGACCTGAGATCAGATTCTAAAAGTGTCTTTGATTTTTCAAAAAATAGCAGATCTACAAGCTCGTAGCGCGCCACTCGGTGGCGCGCTATGAGCTTGTAGATCTGCTATTTTTAAATAGCTAAAGCACGACAAGCCCAAAATGGGTTAAACCATTATTTGAAACGTTATCTGTTGAAAAAATAGCAGATCTACAAAATAGCAGATCTACAAGCTCGTCGTAGCTTGTGGAACAACATATTTTCAGATGGGGGGTCGGCAGCCAATTCTACTTCTATATGAAGTAAAACAAACGTTATCTTTTCTTGGGAGCATTCTTATTAAGCCATTATTTGACAGTGATAGTAGAGGCAGGACGGGACCAGGGAGAGAGTAGTATAGGCAAACGGTCCGTCCGGTCAGCTAGGAATAGAACTGCATGGGCAGATTGGGCACCTGCTGATCGGGCAGTTTTGTGGCCATATGGTATACGTGCCGTAATGCAGTACGGCACGTAATGAGTGTGCGGATAGATTCAGTACCTAATCATTGATTCTCCTATAAAGACAAACAGTGCTGTATTCTTTTAGAATATTTCCTTTTGAAAGGATTTACAAAACTAGAGCGGTGCCCGTGGGGAAGGCCTATATACTTGGAGCGATTGCAAGTTGTAAATGCATACGAAGTACATGCCCTGTGGGGGGTGTGTGGAGGCCTTTTTCGGGCGGTTACGGACAACCGTTGGTCCGATAGTCTCGACGCCGGACACTGCACCCCCTGCGGTGCCATACAGAGACTTTATTTCCTTGTATTTCAACTCTTTGTTTGTGTGCAAGGTGGGAGCGGAGGCCCTCTTCAATGCCGACACCAACCTGTACTTCGGAGACTTCTACTGCATGTACACGGCGTACCACTACGTCATCCTGGTGCTCGCCCCGCGGGGCTCCAAAGGGGACAGCTTCTGCCAGGGCAGACTGCCGGCCCTGGACCGAGCCAACAACCGCTTCCTGACCTGCGTGGAGGTGGAGGAGGCGGCGGGCGGCGGCGGCGGCTCGCTGACCTTTCGCCACGCCCAGGACGTCATCCTGGAGGTCATCTACACGGAGCCGCTGGACCTCGCCCTGGGTGCGGTGGCGCGCATCAGCGGTCAGGTCATGAGCCTGTCGACCGTCAACGCCAAGAAAGACCCCAGCTGCAAGACGTGTAACATTAGCGTGGGCCGCTAATAAGGGGCGTGTTTGGCTATATACTATAGCGAGCTACGCCGGGCTGAACAAAGCGCACTGTCGTATACTCACTGGCTACCTGCTAACTAGGTGCTAATAAAGCGCTGGCTGACTTTGTACCGCAACTGCTGGCTAACTTAAGCGGCTAGTGGCTAATTTTGCTAAACTGGCTATAACGTATCCCCACCACGGCCAACTCACCCTCTGCTGTTTCACTGCAAAGCTTCTAGGCTAGGACTAATCAAACACCAATCAATCACGCACGCACGCACACTTTTCAATCGAACCACTTCAAATAACATTCAGTTTCAGTATACCGGAAATACATTAGGAGATATTTAGGAAATACATTAAAGAAATACACTTAAGATATGCAAATACTGGATACATTTTTGGTACAAATGAAAGCGCAAGAGTTGGGTTTATGACTGGTGATGAGATATGGACCCTGGTTCTGGCAAAGGGCTATAGTCACAAGACTGTAAAGACGTTTTCTTTGTTTGTTTGTTTGTTTTTTGTACACATTTAATAGGCCGTGTAATGTTATCCTTACTATGCCCAACAACACATTATCGTGTTCCTGATAACAAAACATAAACCGAAAATGAAAAGACTATTTTAGAAAGTGTTGTGTGACATTGAAAATGCTTGCTTCACTCAGACTGTTAAAATGTCCTGTCCCTTCATATATTTAATGTAGATGTGAAAAAATGACTCCACATGTATTACTATTTTTCTATTGAGGGGTTTGAAAGGGGTAATTTTGGAGTGTGGAAATGTTCTAAGGCGTACTGTATATGCATTGTGGGTGGACCAAGCTTGTTATCACAACGCACAAATGTAGCACCTCTTTTGTCATATACTGTACATTAAAATGAAAGATGGCTACATTTATTCTGAGAGTACAATTACCAACAGAACAAGCCACTTAATACTTTCAGCGCCATTGTCGAAGCCCTTCGGCAATTGAAGCCTAATTTTGATACTGACGCTTAACGCCATTGCCGAAGCCCTTCGGCAATTGCGCTTTTATAGTGCATTCGATCGAGCGACCCATAATGCTACTCACGTTAGCCGGTTAGTTAGCTGTGTTGTTAGCACAGCACTGGATCGTTCATCTTAGATCGTCGTCGCCATAATAATCCATTCTATCCGTTTCTTTCAATCGCCTGTATCTCCTATTCCTTGTCCCAGATGGCATTTTGG
Organism: Protomyctophum parallelum; assembly: GCF_964188405.1. Lineage (NCBI taxonomy): Eukaryota > Metazoa > Chordata > Actinopteri > Myctophiformes > Myctophidae > Protomyctophum > Protomyctophum parallelum. Next base: position 17,921,425 of record NC_139719.1, read on the forward strand.
TCAAAACAGCGTTTCTTGGCCCAGGCCGTAGCGTAACGGTCTGGGCACCGGACTGGTAATCCAGTCGCAGTGTGCCGCGGGTTCGACTCCCGGACCCGACACGGCCTTTACTGCATGTCATCCCCCCATCTCTCTCCCGTTTCCTGTCAGCCTACTGTCTGTCCCTTCAAAAATCAATAAAAGGCGTAAGCCGCAAAAACAATATCTTTAAAAAAAAAAAAAAAACAGCGTTTCTTTGACGGCACAGAGACGGCGATGTGGAGCTCTCCAGTGCTCCAGCATAGATCGATCATGTAAACAAAGTTTGTCTCGGCTCCGTCTAGCTGGCTGGGATAATCCACATCCGGTCGACTGAAAATGTGGCTTTTCAAAATAAGAGCTGGCGACTGGAAGAAATGCTGGTGTGAATTAGGTCCTAATTTTTCAATAAATGATAGCACTAAATGTTAATGGCCGGAACGAGTCATCATTAATTACATGTATTCAAACTATTAAGTGACCTAGTGGTCTAAAGCGATGACAGACAGTCAGTAGACAGTCACAATATGTTGGAGGCAGACAAAATCAAATATTTAAACTTAGAAAGGTTTTGTTGAATATCTCAGCCGTAACACAAATGTTGCACATGTGTGTTTTCTTAAAAGGATCCCTGGCTAATAAGACGCAATATGCCTTAAAACATTATACGGTACTTGCCCTCTATAACTAAAATAAAAACTTAAATATTTTATTTATTTCATAAATAGAGAATCGTTCACTCAATAGGGACTGCTCCTGTTGCAAGATGATGATGTCATAATGTGTGGTCCAGCCCTATGGAATATATGGAATGCACGTGCTAATAAAAAGTATTTAAAATATAATATTGCTTTGATGCTCATATTATCCTTAGGAAGTATTACGTTGTTTTTTATTAGCATATGCATTCCATACATTCCATAGGGCTAGACCATATGGACATATATGACATCATCAACTTGTGACAGGAGCAGTTTCTATTGAGTGAAAGATTCTTTATTTATGAAAGAAAAAAAAATATATATATATTATTTTTTTAGTTATAGAGGGCAATTATAATGTTTTAAGGCATATTTGTCTTATTAGCCAGGGATCCTTTTAAGGCCGGTTCAATGCAGGTTTGATGTTATGAAATACCGTTACGCACGTTTGCACAGTTTTTCTCTATGCATCTGCATTCGCATTTGAATGTTTTATGCTGTAGCAGGTGGGTTCCCTTGCTTGCTTTTTGCAGGCATATACTGTGGAAATGTTCTTATCAACCCTGTAGTGTCCTCATTCTGGGGCGAACATTCAGCAAAGATATCCAATCTAAGATATGTAGCAGCAAACGTATTTACAGCTAAAGGATTGAGGGGAAAGAGTGAGCTTGTATATCAGAGGAGATTTGGTGTAGAGGGGAAAAAGGAGTGGACCAAATATAGAGCCCTGGGAGCCCCAGGTCATCTAAACTAATATTACTAATAGGCCTACTGTATATTACCAGCACATTTTAAGTGGTTGTACTAGTAGATGTCAGTTCCAAGGCAATAACCATTATGTTTTCTGCATATTGGTCAGACAATGTAGCTTGGGTTCCAACCTGATTTGCTGCGTTCCGCTGATCTGAAATGTCACTTTGAAGTGACATTTCAGATCCGCTGAATCGGGCTGGAACCCAGGCTACAGAAAATGGTTGAATAACGATGCAGTCGTAAGTCGCTATAAGATCCTCAGATCCTAAAAATGCCTAAATTGTAATTGTAAAACTGCAGTGTCATGAGGGATTCAGTGGCCATGCAGGCTGAGCGTGGTGTTTGTTGCAAAGTTCTGTATTGAACTCACTGTATTTCTATAGTACCTCTATCTGGAAAAGGATACCGCACACTGTCTTCACTTAGAATTAGTTTCAGACCTTCATCAGGCATGCCTGATGACGGTCTGAATTCCAAGTGAAGACAGTGTCCACTGTAGGTGTGCAGAAGGACTTTTTCCTTCTATAATACAGTACCTATATAATATCCAAGTTGCTCTGCATTATTCACACAACATACGCACAGAGACAGCACAGCACCAGTGGAAACCATGCAAATCATGACAAAAAAGAAGAAGTTTTGATGCTTTAATTAGAACGTTAGAGGTTTTCTTCTTTCAAATGATTTGTTCAGCCCAAAGAATTGCGATTATTGTCATGATTTGTCAGGAGTCAAGTTGGCCTTAGCTTGTCCGAGGCTTTAAATAAATAGTAAATACTTTCTGAAACGTCTATGGGAAAATGAATGGAATGAAAATGAATGAAAAATGAATCCGGTGCGACTCGTCAAGGACACAAGAGGAGTCGGAGATGGAACCAGGAACCGTCTTCTTCCCAAACGGTCACTCTACCTCCTGAGCAACGTCACATGCAGTGCCGTCAAAGTGGCAGCGGTGTGATTTCATTATTTTGTTTCCTTTCCTTTTGTTTGTCTGTATTGTTGAATGGAATGTTTCTTTTTCCTTACTCATATACTAAAAGATTTCCCATTTGTTAAAGGAGTATTCAGTGATTTGGAACCCCCCCCCCCCCCCCCCCCCCCCCCCGTCTGCCCCGGTAACAACAAGATGCACGCTCTACAGTGGGGGGAGCAACAGGCCAACAGCGCACACACCAAGGCTCGATCATGATTGGCGGAAGGCCCCTCTCTCTCCTGATTGGATGAAGGCTTTGCCACCTAGCCAAAAACAGGGTTTTTTTTTACCCCCAGGGATTAACTGGGGACAGGGACGAACTCCTTATATGGTCAGCACACTCTATAGTAGGGAGGATTATCACAACAAAACAAAAAAAAAGGGATATTTGAATTAAGTGAAAATCACCGAATATACCTTTAATACAACATACAATAAACAGTAAACACGATGGAGACGTAGTTTAGCAAAAATATTTATTTTCAACTTTTGTGTTTACAAAATTACAGAAGGAAAGAGAATTGCACGATGCGAGAAGACACTGTCAGGGAATGCAATATTTGAAGACTGTAATTCTCTCAGGCAAAATCAACACTATATAGAGCACTATAGAACCCAACGAGGCGTGCTCTGAAACCAAACATTCGACAGCTCAAGGTGGAGGACCACAAGCATGACTTCACTCCTAATCTTAAAGATGGAGTGCCACCATTCTTTTCCACCCTAAAACATGATCATCAGGTATTATTACAATATAAGGGGGAAGAACTTTTCCCAAAAAGTGTACAGTATTTGTTAAAATCATGCTTGTATGTGGACACGCCCACCAGTTCATTAAGTATGCCTGGTTTGCCTGGTGGGTGGTGATGGGTGGTGATCCACCTGAACTGAAGCCGCACCCACAGCTGTAGTTGTATGATAAAGGGGGAGGGGTTAGGGGAGGGGCTGATAGTGTGGTGTCACTATATTACTGTTTACTTCATTGACCCGTTTGACTGTCAAGGATTCAGCCTCCAGGAAGAAACCCTAAATACAAAGTTAATACACCATTGCACATACAAACAACTCCAGGGTGTCTAATGAAGTACTGTCAACTCATAGACACATGGAAAACTGGAAAAATATTTTTTTTCCCCAGTTTTTCATGTGTTTATGAGGTGACGGTACTTCATAAGACCCCTTGGTGTGGTTGTTATGTTGCAATGACGTCTTCCCCTTTGTATTTAGGGTTTCTTCCTGGAGGCTGAAACCTTGACAGTCAAACTGTGATATAGTGACATCACAATATCATCACCCTCCCCTAACCCCTCCCCACCCATCACCGCCCACCAGGCAAACCAGGCATACTTAATTAACTGGTGGGCGTGTCCACATAAAAATGGAATGTTAACAAATACTGTACACTTTTCTTTTTTTAAACAATCTTCCTCCATAATAATAATAATAATACCTGATGATCATTTTTTAGGGTGGGGAAATAAATCACGGCACTCCATCTTTAAAGGACAGTTGTATAGTTGCAACAAAGATTGTTGGATTCATTCATGAATATACACTTTGTCAGCAGTTACACTGACTTTGTTTTAAAAAATGCATGTTTGTTTTGGTTTTTTTGGTCAGTAGAAAGAACACAAAATCTCCTTGTATACAGTCCATAAAAAAAGGTTGACGAATAGGAAGCCTATCAAGACTCTACCCTTTGGTGAATGTTGGAAAGAAAGAAAACAGGAGTTCCACAATTAGGTTATTACCATCGCTGGTCCACGGTAGACCATACTTTGGATTACATTACAACATTTGAATGGTTTTTTTCTGCCGTGTAAGAACATTTAAATTATTAGTCACAGTGCAGACAAAACAAAACCACATTTGTTTTTACAGTATTTACAAATTGAATTATATATTTGTACACATTTTCACATCGATTTTTCAAGTTAAGACTTTGGCCTGCGCTTCACTTTTTACAGCAACAACAAAAACTAAAATGACAAACATGTTCGGATTAGAGAACAGGAGCCTTTTAATGAGCTCTCTTTTATGCACCAGTGTTGTTTTAGTCATAGTCTCTTGAAAAGTTTTAATTTAGTGTTAAGTCTTAGTTTTAGTCATCATAGCCTAGTTTTCATTTAGTTAACATTTCGTTTTAGTCAGTGAAAAAAGGTAGTCAACGAACATTTTTCGTCTTCGTTTTAGTCAACAAAAACTACACTGTTATGCACACTTGCTAAATTGATATGCTGTGAGCAAATTGCATTTTGTCTGTAGGCCACGAAGAGTAACTGTTTGGAAAATTCTAGTTCTACTCCCAAACTGCCACAGCACTGGTCTGATAACTGGTTCGGGAAAGTGGTTAAGAATTTTACGTTTTCACCGTTTCGAGAAAACATTCCATGCATCACCAATGCAATGACGCAAGCTAAGTGCATGAACATGAAAGGGCCTTTGTTTTTCCTTCTTTTTGTTTAACAGCCCTGTAAGTTGCTGTTCATTCACCACGTCACAAATGCTGACATTCTCACACACATGGTATTAGTCTTTACCTCTGGGGTACAAAGACAATTCCTGGACAAGGTTTCCCAAAACAAGTACTTCAAGGCAAAACATAACAGCTTGCAAGTAACACAACGAACTGACTTTCCTTTGGAACACGTGGAAACATGCACATTCGCTTCATGCTGGAGAACTGATATCATTGAAAATACAGTGCTGGATTCCATGCATCATCAAATCAGGTTCTAATTTAGACCTAATAGGACACCATGATGATGAATGCAACAAATATGACCAATTGTGGTAGTGAGGGTGTCAGGGACAATAGTAGAACTTTACTTGTAACTTGTAAAATCTAAAACATTTCATGGTTTCTTTTTAACTAACGTACTGTATGATCTCCATATAGTCCATACTGCCTGTTTTGCAAACGTAAACACAAAGATGTGCAATATGCCTACAGCGTCATCATTTGTCCACAGTAACTAACTCAACATAAAGATGCAATTGCACAAGTCAACGTAATGGCTAAAAATAATTTCCTTCTTCAACATAAAGTGCCATGTGGTATATCTTACAGCGTAATGGCTAAAATAAATTTCCTTCTTCTTCAACATAAAGTGCCATGTAGTATATCTTACAGATGAGTAAATATAATCTTTTTGTCTATTAAATGATTCATGTTGTTTCTTCTTTCCCCCTGTAATAAAACACAATACAATTGGTACATTGCATCTGTGTCCCAAATAGAATCGGCTTAGGAAACAGCTCCTTTTTAAATACATTATATTACAGTATATTGCACTGACGCAAACGGCCTGGAGTGCTATAAGTGATGAAACCCTAACTAGATGACGTGATTGGTTGGGAGGGATGGTCGGTTCTTAAGTCTCAACAAGGCCTTGTTGGTCTTAGTTGGTTCAAAACTCTATGTACAAGTACACTCTGTTAATTGGCATAACAAAGTACATTGGGAGGAAAAAGGGATAACAATTTATTTTCATGGCTACTAATTTAAAGAAGGAGAAGAGACTCGACCATCTTCAGATGTAGATACCAGATATTCTGGACCCCGTCGAGAGGAGTAGAAACCGGACGGTCTGAACTAGACACGCGGTTGTTATATCTATCCTACGACAACTTTAACATTGAAGTACATTCTCCCGATGCCTTTTGAGAAGTAGTTGTTTATAAAGAGTATATTGTGCTTTCCCCTGGACACAGTGATTGAGATAAAGTGCATTTTGTCGTCCGATCGGCGGCACACACATACACACACACCTAAATCCTAATCGGGTATAAAACGTTTCCATTTTTTGTTTGGTCCACATCTTCTTCTGCATGGCCGGAAAAGTGTCCACTGTAGGTGGACAAAGTGTTGACATCTGAAATGTTGTTCCAAACAGCGCTGACTTGAAACCCAGAGTAGAAGTCGTAAACTATACGTCAGAGAGAGGGACAGGGACAGGGTCTTAAAGGCATATTATGTCACTTTTCCCTGTGTTAAAATAACAAAACAAACAAAAAAGGACAAGGAAGGGACTGCACACTCTGGGAACAAATTAAGACGGACAACTTTACTGCATCATCAACTTATTTATTAGCACGACGCGAGCTTCGTCAGGTGCTAAAAAAAGGTTGATGATGCAGTAAGTTGTCCATCTTTGTTCCCTGACTGTGCAACTAGACTTGTACCTCGCACAGGTTTTTTTTTTTTATGTGCAGGAGTCCCCTTTTTGTCTCATTTATATATATATATATATTTATATATATATATATATATATATTTCTTTTTTTTTTTCTTTTAGTGTATATGTTCACAAACAAACACAGGGCAAAGTTACATACTATGTCATGATAATTGGGAGATGGGTGACGGCTGATTGAAGCAGACACACCTGGCATAGTGGCATATATAATATATATATATATATATATATATAGAGAGAGAGAGAGAGACAGGAGGTCTCTCCACTATTGAAATCATCATTTCATAACTCGCTTATTACAAATGTCGGACCTTTATGTTATCATACAGCATGGTTGGGCTTTCATGCTAAAAGAAAAAAACACCTGATCTATCCTGATGGATAGCAACACGGGGAGAAAGAAATAGGTAAATTTTTCTTGCAGGTGTTGGCATGCCAATATAGCAGCAAGCAACGTTGATGCACAATCCAGTGGCCAATACGGCACACACACACATTCAAGAAATGAATTCTTCATGGAATGTATTTTCTCTGGTCTGATTGGTTTTGGTCTTATGTCAAGGTGGAATGAATGCAGAAGGGCAGAAGTATGCATATTAAAGTAATCATGTTAGATTAAATTGTGTCTTTTTCTTCTCTCTGTCAAGTATAGAAGTGTCGCCTCACAGCTAGAAGGTCCTGGGTTCGATTCCCGCTGAGGACGCTGTGTGCTTTCTGTGTGGAGTTTGCATGTTCTCCCCGTGTCCCCTATAGGGTAGGTACCCTCACAAAGAACATGCAGTAATCCTGGTCTCTAAACTGACTCCACCTGGTCAGCCTGATGGAGGGGAAAGAAACTGGTCGGAATAACGTGTTCCTTCCACGCGCTACGTCCAAGCGGGGAAACTCCCCCCTCATGCATAGAAGGAAGCATGTCAGTCCGTTGCTCTCCCCAGGTTAGTAGAGGGAGTGTAGAGCTCAGGAATCAGGATTACACTAGACAATTGACACTGTGTGAAAAAAAATGGTTTACAAAAATCGTGGGATAAGAATTATAAAAAATAAAGTATAGAAGTCTAGTTGTGCTCAATGTGAAGGACAGTGTCAAATATACTTGGAGTTCCAGGAATGTCGGTTGGTTCTGAACAATGACAATACTTTCATCACATGCTGCTGTATAGATTCAGGGTTTCGTTTTTTCAGTTGAACTCTGTATTACAGTATTCCCCTGACCTCATGTCCTCCTCCCGTGTGACAGATTATTTTTCTGTTCTCCAAAAACAATATGAAAATGGAGCCGAAACAAAGGCGATTCGTGGATATTCAAACAACGCATACTGATACACACACACACAGGTACTACGGTGACGAATTGGACAACATCTGACCAAGCATCAGACGTTCGACGCGACAAGGCTCCTCTGACTCATGTCAGTCGACTCGACGTGGACATCACACCGCTCGGCACGGGCACTCCCTCGCTAGTGCCTCGTTTGGGTGTGCCTCGGGACCAGGGGTCATCAACATGTCCGTACAGAGGTCAGGGGTCACCAACATGTCCGTAGACGGACGAATGTGTCCGAGACTTGGTCTTGTCCGTGGCAAATGTTTGATTTTCTTTTTACCCTACCATTATAATGTTCTAATTTTTTATCATAGGACCCAGTTACTGAATGTCGAGTCACCCGATTTTCTTCGGAATATGATTGACAATTTGACACTGATATACTACGACACGACGGCACATTAGGAGTCCAACTAGTACTTGTGGTTCTCAAATGTTCTATTTGCATTTGTATACATATACACGCTCAGAGTTACAGATCTGTTATTCTAGGGCTATCTCTTCATGTGTATTATTGCTCGCTCATTTTGTATGTCTGTGGCAAAAATTGAATTTTGACAAACAATTTCCACCACAAGCCGTCATGGCAATGACCCCTGCTCGCGACGCTCAATGTCTTGTTTTAAATGATTTTGTTACTGCTGCATCTACCTATACCTATACTATTCCGAGTTTGGGAGTGAGATGCTGAATGGCCGCTGCAGTCGTCCATTGTCAGCTAGTTACCCGACGTAGGAGGACTACAGGGAACGTTGAAAAGTCACACGAGTCAACAGTGGTGCCCGTATCACGTCAGAATGTGCGATGCGACTTTTAGATGTCGCCCAACCCGCCGAAATAATACAACCTGTGAGTGTGTAGATTCCAACTATCCACGACAATGTGACAGTGGAACAAAAAAAAAAGAAAAAAGAAGAAAAACCAAACGTGCTCGGACCAGCCAGCCAGCCAGCCAGGGACACACATAGCTCCATATAGGAGTGGTTGCACCACTCAAAAACGGTCTTTTAATAAACGTTTAAATTAGCCCTCGTCTGGTAGAGTGTACACTTTACACTTTAGGGCACAGGGTTTTATGTACACTTTCTTTCTCCTCTCTGTAAAATATAAGCTTACGATTTAGGAGCAAGAATGGGGGGGGGGGGGTCACTTCCTGTTTGGCGAGGATTTTGTCACTTCCTGTTTGGTGAGGAGGACTTCAAGGAGGCGGAGCTTGGCCTTAAGATGCTTGTATTCCTGGTATTCTGCCGCCATGGGAGAACGGTCTTCTTTCTGACAGATCCTGTGGGACAACATGAAGGACACGTTGAACCCATTTTGACCTGGGAACGATTCTACAAAATGTCTTCTAAATCCTGACAGTTTTCTGAAAAACCTCGTTTCTATGTCAGTGGTTCTCAATATTTCATGTCAAGGACCCCAAGAATTATATGTAATTGGCCGCCGACCCCCTCATCTGAAAATATGTGGTTCCAGACCAGGGACCTTCAGAAGCAAAGATTTTAGTTAAAAACGTTGGCTCTGAAAGAATATATTTTCAAGGATTTGGGCCACATTTTCACGATTTTTCAAAAGTAGCAGAACTACAAGTTCATAGCGTGGCACCAAGTGCCGCGCTATGAGCTTGTAGATCTGCTATTTTTCAACAGCTAAAGCATAACATAATGCTTAAAATACCAAAAGGGGTTCCCGTACAGAATGGGTTAACCCATTTAGACCTGAGATCAGATTCTACAAAATGTCTTCTAAATCATGACTTATTTTTTTTCTCTCTTAAAATCCTGTTTCTATGTCGGTGGTTCTCAAACTATTTCATGTCAAGGACCCCAAACATTATATGAAATTGAACATGAACATTTGCTGCTCCCGTGCTTGCGGTTAGGGTTAGGTTAGGGTTTGAGGTAGGTTGTCGGACCAATAGTACGGTATGTCTAAACTAAAGCCTGTACTCGATGTTACTGCTGCAAAATTAGTTTCATTTTTGCCAGAAACAGACTGTATCAAATATGACTGACAAATAAACGATACAGAGCCACCTCCCACGACAATATCGCTGGGACAGTTTGTTTATTTTTGGACCACAATTCTTATATGAGACGATTTTAAGATGACCCCATGCAATTAGAATAGAATATAAAATTATAAATGTATAGAATTGGCCTCAGGTATATAAACTGGCTCTGGGAAGCAGTGCATCTCTCCTCCTCACCTCCCAGTCTGACGCTGAAACTCCTCCTCAAACTCCCTCAGAACTTTGCGGCTTCTCTTCTTCTCCGAGCGCGTCTCCCTCAGACACTGCAGGAGTTCAGACCTGGAGGACACATTGTACATAAACAATGTAATGCTTGTTTGAACGATTAGCGCCGGTGCTTCAGAACCAAAAACCAAAAATCACTGGCTGGATTGCTGGCTGACTTGACTCCCTGACTGGGGTCTGAGCACACTTTAGATTCCATGCGTGGGGCAGAAGAAGCTGTGTTTTGCGTCATTTCCGTTTTTTTAGACAGCTGGTGGTTGGAAAAGAAGCTCCACCCACACGGCAGAATGCCGCGTCGGCCAGATTCCCAGAAAAGCTTCTTTTCCATCCACCAGCTGTCTAAAAAAACGGAAATGACGCAAAACACAGCTTCTTCTGTCCGCACATAGAAGTTCAAGTGTGCCCAGGTTGACTGACTGACTGACTGACTGACTGACTGACTGACTGACTGACTGACTGACTGACTGACATCGTACCTTGACGCCTCGTGCAGATTGGCCATGTTGAACGCCTGCTGTTGACGGACAGCCTTCACTTCGTCTATCGGGGACACAAAGGCGGGGTCGCCGTCGTGATCGCTGTCCTCCTCATTGGCCGCTGGCCGTGTCACTCTCTGAGGGGGCGGGACAGCTTCATAACTCACAGCGTAGTCGTCGTCAGAGCCCTCCTCTTCCTCCTATACCACGTGAGAACAAGAAACAAGAAAGTCATGCTTCATATCAAGGATTATTATTATAGGACTGTGCGTGACTGCGTGTGTGCAAAGTCCCTGCTTGTTTTAAATCTGCTGTGGTTATCCCTGTTCCTAAGAAGCTTGCTGTTAGCATGAATGACTACAGGCCTGTCGCCTTGACCTCTGTCGTGATGAAAATATTTGAACGCATTATCTGTAAACACCTGTCCAATGTTGAGATGGATAACTTCCAGTTTGCCTATCGAGCTAACAGGTCTGTAGAGGATGCTGTGTCTCTGTGCCTCCACAGTATCCTACAGCACCTGGAGGCCCTGCCACATATGTTAGAGTTTTATTTATTTATTTCAGTTCTGCGTTTAATACGATTTTGCCCATCAAACTATTCGATAAGCTCTTGGCCATGGGTATTAATCATTCTCTTTGTCTCTGGATTTTAGACTTTCTGTCAAACCGGAAGCAAGTGGTGAAGATTGGCAACATGCTTTCTCAATCCATGACTCTTAACACTGGGGCCCCCCAAGGCTGTGTTCTCTCAGCCCTCCTCTTCGCACTTTATACCAATGACTTTATTTCACATTCTCAATTTGTTTCTTTTTTTAAATACGCAGATGACACAACTGTCGTTGGTTATATTAAAAATGGTGACGAATCAGCCTACAGGGCTGAGGTGGCAGCCCTCGTAGACTGGTGCACTTCGAATAACCTTATCCTAAACCTGGCTAAGACCAAAGAAATTATGTTTAATTTCCGGAAAAAGGAGATTATGCCCCCATCCCTGGTTATCGACGACCAGCCTGTCGAAAGGGTTGACAGTTTTAAATTCCTTGGCACCACTATATGCTGCTCCGTGAAATGGGAAGTAAACACTAGTAACATCTTGAGTAAAGCCCACCAGAGGCTTCACTTCCTACGCCTCTTAAAGAAGTTCGGTGTGACTGGGGAGGCGTTGGTTCACTTCTACAGAGCCACTGTGGAGAGTGTCCTCGTCTTCTCAGTCTCAGTGTGGTATGGAAACACCACCGTCTTAGAGAGGAAACGGCTGGAAAGGGTGGTACGCACCCGACCTCCCATCCGTCTCCTCTATCTACACCATACGCACACGCACTAAGCGCAGGATGCAGAAGGTGTTCGCTGACCCCTCCCACCCTGCCTGCTCTCTTTTTGCACCACTGCCCTCAGGTAAGAGACTCCGGTCTCTAAAGTGCAACACCTCCCGCTTTAAGAACAGCACTTATCCCGAGGCTGTGATGAAATTGCTATTTATTTAACATGAATTGTAACGTTTTGCATTCTTCTTATTGGTCCCCCTCATATGATGCTTGTACTTTTGTATCTTGTTCTACTGTCTGAATATGTGATGTGAATGTGTCTTTATGTATGTCTGTTTTTAGTGCACTGAAACAAATTCCAATGAACTCTGTTGACATGGCAATAAAGTCTTGAATCTTTGAATCTTTGTGCGTGCGTGCGTGTGTGCGTGCGTGCGTGCGTAGGTGTGTGCCTTACTATTATGGTGAAAGTAGGGCTGGCACACAGCAGGCGCTTGATCATCTGGTATCTGTCATACAGAGACTTGACCAGGCTGTCAGGCTGCTTAGAACCCTGAGAGAGAGAGAGAGCGAGAAAGAGAGAGAGAGAGAGAGAGAGAGAGAGAGAGAGAGATTTTCTATTAAAACAAACCACATCAGGGCAAAAGAAAATCTAAACCAGCTATACTGTATACTACTGATAAATGTAAAAGCTATCATGATGGTGGCTTTCTTGTAGTAAGCATCTGCAAAGTTAGGCTGAAGCAATAACTATTACTTCAGATCTCAGTAGGACTTTTGGGTCTCTGCTATTGGCGTGAATGACATAAGGCCTACTGTATATTCATGGTCCAGTTTTCGGTGACCACCGAAAACTACAACATGACATCAGTCTTCACCCAAAACTGGACTACCGGTATGAAAGGCCTTAAGCCTTTTGACATGATGAGTGCTAAATAACAGATTACAAATTATTTGGGGCGGCCCCTGAGCTCAGCCCCTTAGGCCTGTGCAGAGGGAGAGAGAGAGAGAGAGAGAGAGAGAGAGAGAGAGAGAGAGAGAGAGAGAGAGAGAGAGAGAGAGAGAGAGAAAGAGAGAGAGAGAGAGAGAGAGAGAGAGAGAGAAGAGCTTGTGTGTATGTGCTTACTGCTCGGCCGTGCACGCTCTCAAAGTACAGCAGACACTTCTGAAGGATCATCTTTTCCACCACCATCTGAGCCTGGGTCATCTCCTACACACGTATGCACGCACACACAGATTGATTGTTTTTCACAGTATGCAGAATGGGTACGTTTCAAAGGAAAGCACAAGTCAATACAAAAACTGTTACTTTGTGGATGATACAACAGGGTGCACGGTGTACACACACACACACACACACACACACACACACACACACACACACACACACACACACACACACACACACACACACACACACACACACACACACACACACACACACACACACACACACACACACACACACACACACACACACACACACACACACACACACACACACACACACACACACACACACACACAGACACACACGCCTACCTTGACGTTCTCAGGCATGGCCAGAGCCTGTCTCTTCTCTCTCAGTCTTTTGAACAGCGACTCCACCGTTTCCTCTAGAGTGGGAGTATGTTGCTGTAGCTCAGGCGCCCCCTGCTGGCTAGCACCGTACCTGCAGGATGAGTTTCCGTGTGTAGTTTCATTTTTCAACATGACTCCAGTCATTCATGATTCATTATTCATAATATATATTAATCATTCATTCATTAATTCATTAATTCATTTTCTATATGACTAAAACCACAGCTGCCAACTCTCACAACGCTCTCAGATCATCATAGCTCGAGTCATATATGAAATCAATTTGAATCATGATCTATGTTCTTCTACACTTACAAAAGGTTAGCTTTATGTGAATTCCTTCTGTGCTGTCAAGTTTATAACGTTTTTAGTTTTGCTGCTTAAATGTCTGCTGAAATGTTAGCTCTCCAGACAGTGACATTATTGTGTGGGCATGACTAGTGACTAATAACACTCAGAGGTTCCATGTTCAAATCCCACTTTCAGTCAGTGTATCATAAATAATCATTGATTTAACTTTCCAGGCCTAGGTTATGTCACCGCCTAGCTGTGTCTGATTTTTGGCATCACAAACTTTAATTTTCAATAAAAACAAAAATCTACAATGACATGACATCTTTTCAACAGATCTCTCTGCCTCAATGAGCACATAACTAACGGGTCGTCCATACGACGTCAAACAGACCTCTATATAAACGCCAACCCCAAAACGTACATCATACGACGTCCTAAGCGCATAACCAACGGGACGTCCATACAACGTCCATACGACGTCAAACAGACCTCTCTGTAAACGCCAACCCCAAAACGTCCTAAGCGCATAACCAACGGGACGTCCATACAACGTCCATACGACGTCAAACAGACCTCTCTGTAAACCCAACCCCAAAACGTACGTCCAGGTCGCCGTCCCAGCCAGACGTCCATACAACGTCGTCGAGACGACCTGACAGTCAAACTCAGGTACGACATGCATGCATCACGCAGTCCGTTGCAAAAAAGACGTCCATGTGACGTCCATACAACGTTGACAGGACCTGCTGCATGGAAACGCTTTCCCGTTCATTCTCTACGAGTCTACGGTGTGCTGAACCACTAACGGACGTAATTACATTTCTGGCCACAACGTGGGTGTCAATGCGCTGTGGCGCTGTTCCACATTTCACTGCCGATGTGCCACCCAGACTGAAGTAGCATGAGGAGGGGGCTTTCTCAACCATTTCAGGCCGTGACACCCAAAATCATATTTGAATCAACTATAAGTTACAACTATCACCATCCGTATCGTACAGTAACAGGTGACGAAATTATCCTTGAACGCATGTGTACTGTTGTGTAGTTGTTCTTATGTTTTGTTTTGTTGCCCTGGTTGATGTTGTTTGGATTGTCCTGTTTATTTTTGTTTGTTCTGTGTTCTTTTGTTCTAAATATATACATGTATTCATTTATGTATTATTTACGGTCTTCACGGATCGCCTTGATAAAGAGATGGTTCATCTCAACTCTCAAGGGAAGGGTTAGAATACCAATAAAGAATTTCAAGACAGACAACTGTGGCTGCATGGTTTTCAATCAATTGCTTTCTTTTCACAAATAAGGAAGCCCCGCCGTGAGGCAGGGCATCAAAAAATTTGTTGATACTCATAATGTTCCTCTCCACGGAAATCTTTAGTAAAAGGCGAAAGATTTATACGATCTGAAGAGAAACAAGAGTGTACTGCAGAGAGGCGCAACTGGAACCCGACCAATGTAATGACTTAGCACCTAGAGTCACGTTCTACACTAAACAAAAGAAAATAACACGGACACTCTATGTGAGAGTAAATAAAATAACACATCGATTTCTGTTTTTAAATACTACGACGAAGCGCTACAGATACAACATAATACGTTCAAATATACAATGAGTTTCTCACTCTCAGACAGTCACAGGCGCTTTGCATGATGGGGGGAAAAGCAAGTAGTCGCCTGGGCTTCGTTTATTGGCTGAACAGGATCACGTGTCATTGGAGGGTGCCGCCCTTTGTCCGTGCATTTCGCACAGCAGTGTTCTCTCAGACAGACAATATTATGAATATCACAAGAAGAACCGAAGGGAATAAATAAATGAAGATGAGATGAGATCAGATACATACCGTATGGCCATTCTACACATAAAATACATGCTTTACAACCATTAAGTTATATAATATTATGTGTGGATCTTTATGGATTTGTTCACCGAGAGAAACAGATAGATATGGTGTGTGTCGCCCTCAAGTGGATAAAATGGCAAAAAATTGATTACAGCTTCTAGTGGTGACAGATCTTTTGTCCCTTGGCTTTAATTTCATTTCAATATCTAAAAATGTAAATACTACAGCCCACTTAATGACTGCACCCATTGAATTAACCTCAAAGGGTCAATATAATCCATTCATTATTTTTTATTTCATTCCTGATCGAGGGTATAGTTCATAGATATAGCACACCCAGTGCAATTTAGCAGTTGGAATATCTTTAAAGGACCACTTCACTCATTTTAAACCTACCTTCATTATAATAGGGTCCTCACTAACGTTCATGATAAAATGCCAAAATTATTTTTCTACTCGGTCTGTGTCTCCTAGCTGAGTCATAGGAGGGGCTGTGGGCAGAAACCTGTCCACCAGTGACATCATCAATGGGGAATCCAAGCTAATAGAAGCTGCAGGATTTCTATTCCTGAAAAGTTGCAATTGCGATAATGGAAGCCATCGTGCTCACGATAATACAAATCTAAAAAAATATATATATATTAAAGTCTTGTTTAAAAGCAAATCTGCCTAATGTCACTAGTGAATGGGTTTCTGAACTGCCCACCGCCCTCCTATGAGACAAAGACTGAGTAGGAAAAAAAATGTATTTTATCATGAACATTATTGAGGACCAATTATGAAGATTATGAAAGTGGTCCATTCATAGATGGGTTTCTTTTGTATCAACAGATATTACAGCACATAAGCCACACATAGCCACAAATAACATCACTTGAATGTTTTGTGAAAAGTTGTCAGCCCATGCTGTTGTTTGTTGTTACCTGCAGACGTCAGTGTGTTGCTGTCCTGTGGCATCACCTGCCTCCTGGTCCTTCAACTCAAATATGGACTGTCTCAGTTTCAGCTCTGGGAAAGGGGAGAGCAGAGTAGGGCCATTCATGATCAGCTAGAAAGGAAAATGACCGGAGAATGCAGCATTCTCTTTACAATAAGTCTTTATCGATCTATCAATCTTTCTTAGTTGCTCCCGACGAGCAGTTTGGCGCCTTCGCATGTTTTTTCCGCCAGCGGTTTATAAATGCACTATCTATCTATCTATCTATCTATCTATCTATCTATCTATCTATCTATCTATCTATCTATCTATCTATCTATCTATCTATCTATCTATCTATCTATCTATCTGCCCATCCATCCATCCATCTGAAAGAGTAACCTAACCTATGTGTTAATTCTTATTTCAGGCGTATTTTAGGGTAAGGAACTGAACAGGTATATACTGTGATATTGAACATGTGTTCTGCTATGCTTTTATACCTTTGAGCTGTTTGCGCGCCTTGGCCAGTTCAGTCATGACTCTAATAATCTCTGGGTTGGCACTCTTGTCATTGTAGGACGGCTGGAAGAGAGAGAGAGAGAGAGAGAGAGGGGGTGAGGGTCATAGAATATACAGTACATTTGGCTCTTCAACAGGTGACAAGTATATGTTTTTTTTGAGTGGTGCAACCACTCCAAAGAACAGCAATGTCCGTGTTCACCTATGTGTTCACCTATGTCTATGAGCACCAGTATATGACTATTAGTACCAGTAGGGGCGCTGTTGTGCAGAGAGAGGGATAGTGCTGCACTGTTGTCTGCTAATGAGAGAGAGAGGGGGGGGGGGGAGGTGGGGGAGGGGGGGAGTTGCACCATTCAGTTCACACGGGTGTGATTTTTATACAGGACCTGGCTGTCACACCTGCCTCTATTCATCCATTGAAACCCCCCCAGTGAGTGTGCCCATATCGGTCTGTTTTCTGACCACAAGGGGGAGACAGCAGCACATTCAATAATTCCTATGGAGGCTGAGCAAGATTCAAACTGACAGCATGTCTTTACATTGGTAAAGTACTTGTACATTTACTTGTAGGCTACTTAAGTACAATTTTGAGGTATTTGTACTTGTACTTTGATTTCTAGGCAATTTACAATTGCCTAGAAATTTACTCCACTACATTAATTTGAAAACTTTAGTTATAGTTACTTTGATTATTATTACAAAACATACATTAACCCCTTTAGCCCTGTATACATCTCGGCAGTTTGAGAATATCCGATCTACAAGCTTGTGCTTATAGATCTGCTATTTTCAAAATATTTGTATGCGTTTGAAAACTTATAGATCTGCTATTTTCAAAATATTTGTATACGTTTGAAATATTTCTGCATAATGAGTTTCTACTTTTGGAACTTAAAGTATACAATACATTTTGATGCCAATAAGTTAGTACTTTTGCTCAAGTACATTTTTAATTCCGGAGTAGTTCTACATTGCAGTATTGATACTTTTACTTTTTCTACCTCTGTACTATAGAGTGAAGTTCACTCCCGTTTCTTGTCTCCGTTGTCTGGTTTTAATGAAGACATGATCCCCCAGGACAATGTCCCTGCCTAGATTCTATTACTATAGTACATTATAAAACAAATTGATAGTTGGCAGTGACAGTTCTGTCCTTAATCCCCTTTCGTTTGGAGACATAGGAAAGTAAGAAGTAGACATAGGGAAGACAGCTAGAAACAGCGACAGAGACAGACAATAAGACATGCATGTGTAAGAGAGACAGACAGTAGGAAAGCTGAGAGGGAGACAGTGTAGGAGAGACAATAGGAAAGCAGAGAGGGAGCAGTGTAGGAGAGACAGACCATAAGAAAGCTGAGAGGGAGACAGTGTAGGAGAGACAGACAGTAGGAAAGCTGAGAGGGAGACAGTGTAGGATACAAAGTAGGAGAGACAGACAGTATAGGGAAGCTGAGAAGGAGACAGTGTAGGATACAAAGTAGGAGAGACAGACAGTATAGGGAAGCTGAGAAGGAGACAGTGTAGGATACAAAGTAGGAGAGACAGACAGTATAGGGAAGCTGAGAGGGAGACAGTGTAGGATACAAAGTAGGAGAGACAGACATTAGGAAAGCTGAGAGACAGACAGTGTAGGAGAGACAGACAGTCGAAAGCTGAGAGGGAGACAGTGTAGGATACAAAGTAGGAGATACAGACATTAGGAAAGCTGAGAGGGAGACAGTGTATTATACAAAGTAGGAGAGACAGACAGTAGGAAAGCTGAGAGACAGACAGTGTAGGAGAGACAGACAGTCGAAAGCTGAGAGGGAGACAGTGTAGGATAGAAAGACAGTAGGAAAGCTGAGAGGGAGACAGTGTAGGAGAGACAGACAGTAGAACAGCTGAGAGGGAGACAGTAAAGGAGAGACAGACAGTAGGACAGCTGAGAGGGAGACAGTGTATAGGATAGAAAGACAGTAGGAAAGCTGAGAGGGAGACAGTGTATAGGATAGAAAGACAGTAGGACAGCTGAGAGGGAGACAGTGTATGAGAGACAGACAGTAGGACAGCTGAGAGGGAGACAGGGTATGAGAGACAGACAGTAGGACAGCTGAGAGGGAGACCGTGTATAGGGTAGAAAGACAGTAGTCCAGCTGAGAGGGAGACAGTGTAGGAGAGAAAGACAGTAGGACAGCTGAGAGGGAGACAGTGTATGAGAGAAACAGACAGTAGGACAGCTGAGAGGGAGACAGTGTATAGGATAGAAAGATAGTAGGACAGCTGAGAGGGAGACAGTGTAGGAGAGAAAGACAGTAGGACAGCTGAGAGGGAGACAGTGTATGAGAGAGACAGACAGTAGGACAGCTGAGAGGGAGACAGTGTATAGGATAGAAAGATAGTAGGACAGCTGAGAGGGAGACAGTGGTATTTTTTGCCCGTCTTCACTCAGTTTGCTGAAAATAGCCGATTAACAAGTTCTCTCAACGCACCACATTGTGTGGCGAGCTCGTAGAATGGCTATTTCCACCGAATCTAGGCCTCCATAGGTTTCAAGTGGCTCGCTTCTACAACATCAACATCTTATTCAATGTAATAAATTATGACATATTTTTGCACGTGATCTCTGGTTATTAATGTATTAAAATCACACTCGTGTGAAGTGAGGGGCGCAGCAAGGGCAGTATTTTATATAAGCCAGGTGACGTCTTACGTTGTCATTTATTGCCCTGAACAGTTCAGACTTAGCTGGCACGGAATACATAATAATTTACCCTAAACAAACATTAAAGTCCATAGACTTGGCTTGCCGATGACATAATTTCGTAAAGCCATGCATTGGAGTGGCTAGCGCCCCTGAAGAATATATGGATATAAAGCAGTCCTTCTTACCTTGTAGTTCATCTCCTGTTCAAAGTGCTCCTCAAACTTCCTGACCTTCCTCTTTAGGGCCTGGATGTGTCGGGTGAGGAGAGGGATGGAGGGAGGGGCCGTGACCTCTGGCCCCTCTGCCCGGTCAAGACCCCTGGAGCTGCGCACGCAAACACACACACGCACGCACACGCACACACACACACACACACACACACACACACACACACACACACACACACACACACACACACACACACACACACACACACACACACACACACACACACACACACACACATACAGATAATCCTATATTAAAATTTGCTTATGAGGGCCGGCCGGCGGACCACATCACTCACTCTGACTCAGACATAACCATAAACATATACAGTATATAGGCAGGACCACGACACTATTACAGTGGGTTTTAACAGCGGGCGACAGCCAGACTAATTTCCCGGAAGTGCATTATTTATTTGTCAATTGGACCCGGCAACTACTGGCGATAGCAGGCGAACAGGCGATGGTCGAAAAGTGGGCGGAGGAACGTCGCCCGAAGAAAGATGAAAATATATTACATGTTTTGAACGACATCGTCCGGCGACAGCGGGCGATAGCCAATGAAATTGATGTGTTGCTTTGTTTACCCTCCATACGACCTAAACGAGGACATATAGGTAATGACAGCAGGAATACCCACTAGGAGCTTTCTATCGCCCGCTGTTAACATGCACTGTTAGACATAACCATGTCATTGCAGGCTGATGACAGTCATACAGGCAAAAAAAGTCAGACAGACAGGACAGGACAGGACAGGACAGGACAGGACAGGACAGGACAGGACAGGACAGGACAGGACAGGACAGGACAGGACAGGACAGGACAGGACAGGACAGGACAGGACAGGACAGGACAGGACAGGACAGGAATAGAGACCTACAGCATGTAGGGCTGGTTGCAGGGCGGCGAGGGCGCGTCATCGGGGTCCGAGCTGAACCTCAGGCTGAGGGCGGAGCAGCGCGGCGAGGGCAGAGGGCTGTGGCCTCCCGCCAACAGATGGACCAGACCCCCGCCAACGCCTCCTTCTCCGTCACCTCCTCCTAGGCTCGCCCACAGAGGGGCGTAGGCGACGGGGCGCGGGCTCTGTGGGTGCTCTCCATCGCCCGCCAGGGGCTGCATGAGGGGGTAACAGCTCTGGGTGGGCTGCAGTGGGGCCAGGGGCTGGTGGCTCTTGGGCGACAGGGTTTTGGGTGACAGGGTTTTGGGCGACTGCGGCGGTCTGTTAAAGAGCTCTGTGGAGACACCGAAACATGGAGAGAAACATACATTTTATATATATATATCAAACTGTCTCAAACTGTCTGCTAAAACAGCTAACTCCACCACCTATCTCCCTCTATTGCAAGTAATTGACAATATATATGAAGTCACAGTCACAACAGCGACTTTGATGAGGCAGCAGTATTGCTTTTTTTCAAAATATAAGGTTTTCTTAATTTCCTGAAAAATTCACATTTTTACATTTTCTGAAAAACATAGGCCTATAGGAATTAGGTGGTTTCTTT
Organism: Protomyctophum parallelum; assembly: GCF_964188405.1. Lineage (NCBI taxonomy): Eukaryota > Metazoa > Chordata > Actinopteri > Myctophiformes > Myctophidae > Protomyctophum > Protomyctophum parallelum. The sequence continues at coordinate 17,942,965 of NC_139719.1, forward strand.
CACGACAGCAGAGATATATATGGTCCTGATAACATAGCCTACTCTGGTGTCAAATCTGTCGGGAGACAAAAAGAGACAAAAAGCTAAACAATATACGGTTTATTTCTAGCCTATTCTTTTGGCTAGAGCAGTGGTGTCTGCTGTGTCAATGTTTTCAAATTCAGGGGGCCATATTTTAAAATATTAACATAATACCGTAGGGTTGACTGCATAGATCTGCTTTCATACTGTATCATGCCTTTGGAGCATAACAAAGTCACATGCGTTGCATTATAACAATGCACACACACGCACACACACACACACACACACACACACACACACACAAACACACACACACACACACACACACACACACACACACACACACACACACACACACACACACACACACACACACACACACACACACACACACACACACACACACACACACACACACACACACACACAAACACAAACACTGCAATGCTAATCTATTTACAGTCCAATAAAATTGTCTTTGGTTCAAATGCCAGTGTGGCCAAATGTAGCCTAAGGTAGAAACATGCTTTCTTTCACATCTTGTGAATGAAAACAACACAAGGAACAAGCAGTACGGAATCCTTACACATTCTACAGAGAAATAGCTGCCCAGTTTAATTTCAAAACACCCCGGAAGCTTGTATGTATGAATTTCACATGACTGTACAAGGCAGGCCAATGAATAATACATTTTTAGAAAGGAAGCTGCAAGCCATACTGTATATAAAATGTCTTTGGCTATGTCTGAGCTAATGCTGCCCTATAGTATATAGGCGAATAGGGGAAAGGGAAGCAACGTTGTGCGAGTGTTGGAAGTGCAAACAAAGGTGCTCCATGCGTGGGTTTGGCTCGATCCTTTTCAAGGCTCGGGAGCTTGAAAAACAAATATCTAGCATTTTTCATAAGATGAATGTTGCAGAGTGGCCGTCCTAAAGGCCTCACCGAGGGTTTGTTGGGCTTCCTCCTCACGGAGGACACAGGCATGGCCCTAAACCCATACTGCTCACCTCCTCACGGAGGACACAGGCTGGGGCTCTAACCCATACCGCTCACCACCTCATGGGGGCGCTAACCCACACTGCTCACCTCCTCACGGAGGACACAGGCATGGGGCGCTATAAACCCATACTGCTCACCCGGGTGCCGTCTACATTCCGGCTGTCGCCCGCTTCTCCGGCGGTCACCAGACTATACCTGGTTGTCACGTATAGTCTATTCCTATGAGTCACTATAAATAGAATAACTATATTCAGATCATAACAGCGTATGTCCATCTCACAAACACAGCACTGATATGTTTGCATCTCCAAGAGGATTTGGCCATATACAGCAAAGTTCATCAGGGTCGGGACTCAAACCCGCAACACACTGTCAGGCTGGATTACCAGCCTATAGGTGCCTGGACCGCTAGGCCATGAATCCCTTTTCTGTCTGGGTTTCAGTTAATGAGACCTTGATAATCAAAGAAAAGAGCTGGTAGAGCTATAGCAAAAAACAAAGCTTCCAGAAGACAACTAAAGCAACAAAATGCAGAATAACTTCCTCGAAGCCTCAAAAAGAGGCAGGCTTCTCAGGAGCAGAACAAATGTAATCACCAACTGGAGAGACACATAATAAAACACTATAGTCAAGCTCAGAAGAGACTATTCCAGTGGTGGAATTGTACTTAAGTAAAAGTGTCAATACTGCAGTGTAGAACTACTCCGTTAAAAGTACAGTATACAGTAAATGTCTGGAATTCAAAATGTACTTGAATTAAAGTACAAAAGTATTGGCATCAAAATGTACTTAAAGTACCAAAAGTAGAAAGTACTACTCACTATGCAGAATGTCCCATTTCAAGTTTTCAAACGTAGGCCTATACAAATATTTGGAAAATAGCAGATCGGTGAGCGTATTGTGTAGGTTAGAATGGAAGAGACTTAGAAAAGGCAAAAAGTATGCTCTATATTGCATGGCCTAAAGGTGGCTTCTAAAACTGTTTCAACATTATGAGATTTGTGATCAGTTTATTTGGCCACCAAGTGGCCTCCACTGTTTAATCAAAGTCTACAACATCTACATCCAGATATTTAAAAAACAAAATTAAAGTTACCACTGAGTAGTAACAAGGCAGAGCCCCCCGAGTCCAAGTTAGGCTAGACCGCATACCTAAGTGTGCGTGCGTGCGTGCATGCGTGCGTGCGTGCGTGCATGTTGAGAATCTGTATCTTTCCCCTCTGTCCATCTCATGCGGATTGTCACAAACCGTCCGTTACAAGGTGTCTGGAACTATGATGGAACATAATGGTCTGCCCCGGTGCCTTCCAGATACAGTAGTCTATAGCTGTGTGTACATCTTATCCAACATGACCTTTCATTTTCATGACGGTCGGTCAACTTATATGTACTGTAGGCATAATGTTAATGACATACAGATCTTACAAATGACATGCATGCTACTGTCGATAGGCTATGAGTTCCATACTGGCATTATACAACTGGATTTGTAATGGCTTGTTGACTGCTCCTCCTATATAGGATGGGTTAAGTGCAGAGGACAAATGTCCCCAAGGGGACAGTGAAGTAAAATCTAATCAAAATCACTTCCTCTCACAAAGGACTGTCTGTTCCTTTTCATTTCCAGGAGGGCGGCAGTAGCTGAGTGGTTAGAGAGAGGCCATCTGGTAACAACACTCTGAGTGAAGCTGAAAGTGATTTATTTCTCCTATAACTATATAACAACGGTCGCCCCCCGTCCCCCCCTATCCCCCCTGTCCCCCCCCCCCCTGTCCCCCAACCCCAAAGCTTTGTATTGGCATCAGTATACATTGCATGGGGTCAAGCCCCCAGCAAGGCCATGGCCAACGTTGAAGCCACGAGACGTATAGTGGTCAGACCTGGAACTTCTGGCGAGTCCGTTTGTGCATTTATAGCACAAGGAAACCCCGTGCAGCTGCATGGGGTTTAACATTGAGGACTTCCGCATTTTGGACACCAAAGTTTTGGACACCAAAGCCACTGAGCAACTTCCATCGAAATGAATAGCGGGGGGAGGCAGTCCGCCCTCTATCACTGGACCATTTGATGACATTTAGACTTACTGACCCAAAACTAAAGACATTTCTTTATCGTTGGAAAGGATTTTGTCCACAATTCCACTCTCAAAAAATATACAATGATTTAACTCATGAGAGCGTAAAATGTTACACACTCTCACAAGTTAAAGAACTATAAGGGTCCATTTGGTTACTTACAAACTCTGGAAAAGAAAACTTAGCTGGGGACCACCTGAACACCAGTCCTATAGCATAACTTTACATAGCCTATAGAACATAACTATAACACAGAATTCAACCATGACATAACATTAGAGCAACATGTTTATCTCGCAATAATGTTATGTTTCAGTTCCAGTAGTAAACTGAAGGCTATACAATATAAACGTTATGATGTAAAGTTTGCATGTCCTTTTCAAAAAACTCTGATAAAACTTTAGGGTATACATCTAAAGTATCTATCTAAAGGTTCTAATGTTTCTGCTGTGACGTAAATGAATGTTGATTCTAATAGTATAATTATGATGTGTAAGGCAAGCGTCTGGGCGGGAACCTTTTGGTGTTGCATTATGTAATGCTTTAGCTATTGAAAAATAGCAGATCTACAAGCTCGTAGCGCGCCACTCTATTTTTGAAGAATCGTGAAAAGTGACATGAAAGTGTTTGCGAACGACTGACACATAGAAAAACTGCTTTTTCAAGAAAACAGTCAGGATTTAGACGACATTTGCAGAATCGTTTCCCAGGTCAAAATGGGTTAAACGACACGTCTACACCTATAAATATGAGTCATGAGCAGAGAGAGAGAGAGAGAGAGAGAGAGAGAGAGAGAGGGAGACGGAGAGTATAATCTGTGAGAAAGAGAGAAAGCGGGTCCTTCCGTATATCCACGCATGCAGTCGTCGGTCGGTTCGTATATACCTGGGGGGCTGTTCTCGTCAGCAGGGTAGCCGTGGCACAGGGCCACGGTGGGGGGCGGCCCTTCCTTTGCGCCGTGATGATGTTGGAGGACCCCCGGCCCACCACCACCCCCACCACAGGGGCTCCTCTGCTCCTTGCCGGAGCCCAGGGGGGGAGGCGTGCAGCCCTCCTCCGGGGAGGGACCCAGCGACGGAGGCCCCCCGTCCACGTCCATGGCCTGGAGCTTGAGCAGGGAGCTCTGCAGGCAGAAGCAGAACATGACTGACAGACGACGGAGGCGATGGTGGCAGCGGCGGTGATGATGATGATGACCGCAGCCTCTGTCTCACGACCCACCCTCACGGAGGGGGCCAGTGGTATACGGTCTTCACTCTGGATCAATCAATTAGTCAATATCTGCCCTATATATATAACCTGGAATCCAGCAATAATCGTCTCGGTTGGTTCGTGTCCACTACTATAGACCCGCTGATCCACTGAATGTTATGTGACACGAGGTCTCCTTCTCTCTCACACTCTGTGTGTGGGAGGGGGGACGGGGAGGGGGACGGGGTCTTGGATCAATCAGTTGTATTCCAGATGTTATAGACTCTGGCGCCGGTCAGACAGTAGCCTATAGGGGAGTGGGACAGCATCCTATGAATGACTTACAGCAGGAGGCGGTGTGGATGATGATGATGATCATGATGGCAATGACGTCGATGATCGCAGCCTCTGTCTCACGACCCTCACAGAGGGGCTTATATAGTGGTACAGCGTTCGCTCCCAAAAAGAATTGTCTGGATCCAATTATCAGACAACTATAGCTTCGTCCCTGTATAACGAACCTTTAGGAGTCCAACGGTAATTCTCCTCTCGGTTGGTTGAGGTCCTTTCAGTCCACCGGTCCGTTGCCTTTTCAAATGAACGAGGTCTCATATACCACACTTTGCGGGGAGAAGGGGGGGTGGTCCCTTGGGTCAGTCGGTTGTATTCCAGGAATTACACGGAGCCGTCCCGACGCAGGTCAGTGGGGGACACACACGGCATCATCCTGTGAGTCGTTAAAAACCCTCTTTCTTTGCCCCCTCTTTTCTCTCTCTCTCTCTCTCTATCTTCCACCGTTCCCGTTCAGCAGGGCTGCTGAATCAGCGCCTCCTGTTGGGACTGGATGGATGGGTATACAGGATCCTCATCATCGGTCCGCTATGCTGAAATGCAGTGTGTCGGAGAAGAGAAGAGAAGAGAAGAGGAGAGAGATATATGAGAAGGTTTAGCATCCGTGCGGTTGATTTACTGAACGCCGCTTTCTCTCTCTCTCTCTCTCTCTCTCTCTCTCTGTCTCTCTCCCCAATATGGTTTTCCCGCTGGATGGTGGAGTGATAAAGTGATGGAGAAGAAGAAGAGGAGGATGGAGAGAGAGAGAGAGAGAGAGAGAGAGAGAGAGAGAGAGAGGTGGATGCTTGGCGTCACTCTGCCGACACTGACTGACTCTCTCTCCTCTGATTGGTTCAGAGGTGTGTGTGTGTGTGTGTGTGGGGGGGGGGGGGGGGGGGGGAGGAGAGAGGGAAGCATGGATGGATGGAGAGAGGCTGCATTTTTCTGATAGAGGGCACGGAGTGGGTGGGGGGGAGGGGCGTCTCTCTGCTCTCGTATGACATCACCTTGCAGCGTGTGCTTGCATGCGTGCGTGCGTGCGTGTGTGTGTGTGCGTGTGTGTGTGGAGGGGGGTGGGGTGGCAGGGCGTGGGCTGCTGCATGAATTTCATTCACAAAAAAAGAAGCTTTGTGTAAGACTGGGGGAGTCTATCTGAGTGAGTCATCCTCATCCTGGATTGCACCCCCTCGCTCCCTCTCTCTCTCCTCTCAGTCCCACTCTCATGCTCTCCCCTTAGCTCTCATAGTCCCTCTCCCTCCCACTAGCACGCTTTCTCTCTCTCATCACCCCCCCCCCCCCCCCTCTATCTGCTCCCTTCTCTATTGCTCAGTCTCTACTCTCTGTCTCTCTCCCACTCTCTCTCTCTCTCTCTCTCTCTCTCTCTCTCTCCTGACGCAGGTTGACGCTGCCAGCTATGACTCTCTATGACTGTAGAACAGGAAGTGACGAGGAGAGCCTCCCCACACAGACATGCAAGTAGACAAAAAACATGCACATGCATAGACACATGATATAGGCATATAGATATAAAACATGCACAATTGCATACACACATGATATAGGCCTATAGATATAAAACATGCACATGCATAGACACATGATATAGGCCTATAGATATAAAACATGCACATGCATAGACACATGATATAGGCATATAGATATAAAACATGCACATGCATAGACACATGATATAGGCATATAGATATAAAACATGCACATGCATAGACACATGATATAGGCATATAGTTATAGATATAAAACATGCACATGCATAGACACATGATATAGGCATATAGATATAAAACATGCACATGCATAGACACATGATATAGGCATATAGATATAAAACATGCACATGCATAGACACATGATATAGGCATATAGTTATAGATATAAAACATGCACATGCATAGACACATGATATAGGCATATAGATATAAAACATGCACATGCATAGACACATGATATAGGCATATAGATATAAAACATGCACATGCATAGACACATGATATAGGCATATAGATATAAAACATGCACATGCATAGACACATGATATAGGCATATAGTTATAGATATAAAACATGCACATGCATAGACACATGATATAGGCATATAGATATAAAACATGCACATGCATACACACATGATATAGGCCTATAGATATAAAACATGCACATGCATAGACACATGATATAGGCCTATAGATATAAAACATGCACATGCATAGACACATGATATAGGCCTATAGATATAAAACATGCACATGCATAGACACATGATATAGGCATATAGATATAAAACATGCACATGCATACACACATGATATAGGCCTATAGATATAAAACATGCACATGCATAGACACATGATATAGGCCTATAGATATAAAACATGCACATGCATAGACACATGATATAGGCCTATAGATATAAAACATGCACATGCATAGACACATGATATAGGCATATAGATATAAAACATGCACATGCATACATGATATAGGCATATAGATATAAAACATGCACATGCATAGACACATGATATAGGCCTATATAAAACATGCACATGCATAGACACATGATATAGGCCTATAGATATAAAACATGCACATGCATAGACACATGATATAGGCATATAGATATAAAACATGCACATGCATAGACACATGATATAGGCCTATATAAAACATGCACATGCATAGACACATGATATAGGCCGATATAAAACATGCACATGCATAGACACATGATATAGGCCTATATATATAAAACATGCACATGCATAGACACATGATATAGGCCTATAGATATAAAACATGCATATGCATAGATATAGACACAGAGATGTATATATACAGTACCTGTATATACGCTCATAGGAACATGCATACAGTATACAGTATATAATTAAATACATATAGACAAAGACACTGGTTGCTTCCGGAGGCCCCCACCATAAAAGAATGGATAGATATAGTAAATTATATTTATAATATGGAACAGATCACTTTCTCTCTCAGACTACAGAAGGAGAAATGTATAAAGTTTTGGTCTAATTGGGTGGAATATATTATTCCTTTCCGACCAGATTTAGCAGCGGCAAGGATTGAATGATTCTGTCTTATTCATGTCTCTTTTTTGGTTCTGTTTTTATTTTAATTACTGCTCACAGTTTTAAATACTCCCTTATGTCTCCCTAATAGTATTATATTGTATTGTACTTTAATTTCTGTACACATCATCCATCTCTACCATATGCTTGTTTAATAAACAAAGAAACACTATTTGAAAAATGGTTGTATAATATGATTGAAAAAAAGAAAATGTCAAAATCGATCAAATAAATCGACGAGAGTCTAAATCTTAGGCTATACTGTTGTATTTCGGCAAACAAGATAAACGGACACTGCACGTTCTAAACAAGAAACTTTTTTTCTTCTTTTAAGCAGCAGGCCAGTTAAGACAGTAAGCCCCCAATGCTTAAAGTCTAAGGAACTTTGTTCCATTTGTACACTACTAAAAATAACCAACGACCTACCGTCAGTACCGTGCGCTTTGAAACACCCCGAAAAAACCTACAACCTTCATCAATCAATGTTCAAACATCAAAGACTAGTATTACACCATCATGCATTAATTAATCCGATTGACGATTAATATAGCAAAGGATTCATGAATACAACCATCAATTAAATTAACATATCTAGACTAAAGCTGTATGTCGTTAAACAAATGATGAACTGACACTGCATCAAGTTCTAAACAAGAAACCTTTTCTCATGATAACTTATGCATTATAGGCCTACAGCAGGCTATTTAAAAATAATAGGAAGTGCTTAAAGTCTATACGGAACCTCAAGATTACATTACCTGATCTGTCTAAAAAAGAACCAATAAACAATAAACTGGCTAGTCTCTGGTGACCTAAACAGTAGCCATCTGTAAGATCTTGGTTGGTCAGTGTCTCCCTTTTTCTAAGTAGTTGCAGAGCTGATGATGACAGGATGCTGAGGGATCGATCTGCCACATTGCCTTATATTTCTTATTACATTATGTACACTAGTATATTTGGTACAATTTCACTATAGCCTATGCATAAATCAATGTATAAAATAAATGTAGTAAATTAAGCATCCACTGGATAACATTTATGACATTAGTATGTTGAAGGAAAACTCAACTTCAAGTTACCTAGTGTAATACATGGCGTTCCAATAGATGACAGCAGGGGGCGTGGTAACATCATCTTAGCATTGAATTCCTCATACATTTATTACTTCATAACCGTCTCTGCATAGACAGACAGACAGACAGACAGACAGACAATATGATTTAATCTAAGAAGGTAGGCCCATAACTATAATGCAACAGTATAGGCTACCTAATTGAATCCTCTATTATGATTTCCTGCTCTTGGCTATATAGAAGTGTATATTTGTACGTCTCTAAATGTTATGATGAATTGAAAATGGTGGAGCTTTTTTAGTTTAGTTTAGTTTATTTGATCATCCTTCAGTTTCAAATACAATATTTAAAGAAAATGAATGTAAACAGAAAAAAACCGAAAAAACATCAAACAACAAAAAAAAAAAAAAAAAAAAATGGTGGAGCCTATTGTAAACAAGTGTAATGCTTTATGGCGTGTGTCGTCCACAGTTAACAGTTTAGTATTGTATTGAGTTGCGCTTGAAATGTACTGTAATTCTGCAAACTGTTAATAAATTGCCTACTTCAATCAACCAATCAACCAACCTGGTATAGCATCTTGAATCATGTGTTTGTGAACTTCATTATGGTGGTGGTGACCTTTTCATGACATGCCTCCTCCAGGTTAAACTTAAATCGTCGTCATCACATGGCGACAGAGTGGAAGGAAGGAAAGGAAGATGGGGAAAGAAAGCCGATTTGAGGGATTACATCTACAACAGCATCACGATGAGATCGGAGCATAGGAAACGCATAGCGGCTCGTTGAATGGTTGTTCTGTAGACATACTGAACTGTGCAGACGTTATTTCACGTTATACAAAACACGACGATTCTCTCATCTCATCTCTGCGAAGGAAAACAATCAAGTAGCAACAGATCCGAATTCCTACGACGACGCCACAACCCCGTTTCCTTGACAACGGTGCGGAAGTTTATTCTAACATAAAAAAACAAACCTATTCCTGATCGTGTTGTGTTTACTTTATAATACATGCAAATATTATTTGGGTAGTATCAAGTGGCCATTACAACATTATTGGCTCCTATTTAGCAGCTGCATTTCCCAGCCACGCAGTGGCTAGAATTGTTTTTGTTCTTGATTGATTGATTGAATTAAATATGTCTTCTTGTGCTGTGGCTTTTGTTTTTGGACATTGCAGCATTGCATAGGCTAGTATAAACCGGAAACAATATGATATTAAAAATAGGAATGAAAAAACGTGAGTTAAAGACCCATAATAATAATAAGGTCCATTTGGTTACATTGATAGTTGAGATGTAATTTATACTATCGATCATGTAGCTGATGGAGACCCTCTGGACCCCCCCCCCCCCCCCGACCCTATTCTGACAGGTTACAAATGTTTGAGAGCAGTGGTTTGTCAAACATTTACATGCCCCCCATATTAATATGTATTTGGCTGCGAGAGAAGATTAGCTTTTTGTTTTGTTTGTCAAAATCATTAAAGTTTTTCTAGATGTCCGGGTTAAACTGATTTTGGTGGCACCCTCATGGAACACCCACTTTTGAGAACAAATGCCTCATCAAATATGTGCAACTACAAACATCCTAATTATTGGGTGCCTGCTGGCCTAGTGGTCTAGGCGCATGCCACACATATAGGCTTTGGCCTGACAGCGTGTTCGAGTCCCGTTCATGACGACCTTTGCTGTGTGTCTCTCCCCTTCTCTCTCACTCCCTCTCCCTCTTTCCTGTCGGTCTTCACTTGATACTATCAATAAAGGCAGAAAAGCCCAAAAACGAATCTGTTGCCAAACTGCATCTATCCGTTCCAGGCAACTCTCCAGCATCATGTCCTCGGGTTCAGAGATGAGCGCCACGGACGCCAGCAAGTGGCTGGACGCCCATTACGACCCGGTGGCCAACCTGTACACCTTCTCGCCATGCATGGACCTCGCCGACCTCAACGGAGACGGGGAGAACAAGCTGGTGATAGGAGACCTGGGGACTGGATCCTCCCACATGAAGCTCAAGGTACCAGAGCTGCAACTCTCCATCGATTGGGTTCAATACTTTATTAATGGTTGTGCGACGGTGCTTAAGAGTGCCAGTAAGACGACCCTGAGGGCGAGAAGCGACCTCGCCCGTGCACACATCCGCCAGGGTGACAGCAGATTGCTGGGCGAGCGTTGGAGCTTTGGCATGGGGGGGTCAGATTTGGCATGGGGGGGTCATGATATGGATATAATATTGATACTAGGGATGTCCCGATCACGTTTTTTGGCTCCTAATCCGATTCCGATCATTTGAAAATGACGTGATCGGCCCCCGTTTTCCGATCACCCGATCCGATCGGGACAACCCAATAACACAAAAATCCCCAAAAGTCTTGTTTCCATTGTTGTCCTGTGTCTATCTATAACTATCGATTATTGTCTTAGCAATCATTCTATTGATTACTAATTGAATATATATTTATATATCAATGTATCGATCAACCACTTAAACAATATTTTATTAGAATGCTTTTTTGGCGGTCGCACAACATTGTCATCCAGAAATAGTGAAAATGGCTTATAAGCTGAGCTTGCAGATATTTTCACGATTTTTCCCATTTTTGGGGGAACCTTTCGCCTACAATGACACAGCGAAAATGTATTTGATTAATAATTGATAATTTTATTAAAGGATCATTGTTGTGTCTTCTAATAAACTGATTGGTTTGGTTAACCCATTTAGACCTGAGACCTATATCAGTGATTCTCAAACTATTTCATGTCAAGGACCCCCCTAGAATTATCTGTATTTGGCTGCGGACCCCCATCTGATTTGAGTTAAAAAAAACATTCGCTCTGAAAGAATATATATTCAATCAAAGATTTGCGGCAACATTTTCCCGATTTCTTTTCTCCAACCGAGTGCCGCGCTACGAGCTTGTAGATCTGCTATTATTCAATAGCTAAAGTATAACATAATGCTTTAAAACACCAAATGGGGTTCCCGTCCTGAACGGCGCCCGACCTCCTCTCCAGGTGTACCGGGGCACGGCGCTGATGAACGAGAACACGCTGCTGGACCTTCCCACCGGCCTGGTGTCCTTCCTCATGGACCTGCACGAGCCCCGCATCCCCGCCATCGCCGTGGCGTCCGGCCCCTTCATCTACGTCTACAAAAACCTCCGGCCATACTTCAAGTTCACCCTGCCCAGTCTGGAGGTCAACGCAGTGGAGCAGGTGGGTGGGTGGCCTGGGGGATTGAAGCCGGTGACTCTCAACCTTTTTATTTTTTTATTTTTTTAATCTCAAGGACCCCCAGTTTGAGATACATTAGGCCAGGGGTGTCGAACTCAACTTGGGGCGAGGGCCACATTGGTCAAAAGGTCACTTGATGGGGGCCACAACCAGTTGCGGACGCACGCTCGATGTCTCAGTCAGTCACTGCTATAATATCTATCTATCTATCTATTAATAATCGATTAATTGAACCCACCCCCCATATTAATCAATATCATATATATATATATATATAATGCACATGCCATGGTCACATAACCATTATATGTTGAGTGCATGCTTTGATGGTTACAGTTTTATAATCAGTTTTTATGAGTAAACCTTTGTGGAGATCTTCTCAGTTCTCATTGTATGCTAGTTACTGCCATTCAGGATGGAAAATGAAATCCATTTGGATTTGGGGAGAAGTAGTTTCATAAGGGGCTGGTATGAAGTACTTGATATAAAGAGAACATGTTCAGTTCACTAGTCTACACTCTACTCTACACCTGCCTTCATTTCATCTGATTGTCTGTCTGGCAGACAACGGGCAACCATTTTGATATGATTCTTTTACCCCTCCGAATCCGACCACAATCTTAACTGTCTTCCCTGAGAGAGTATACATTTATGCATTTATTTAGTTCCATTTGTACACTCTCCGAGTTATAGACCAGTAATGGTCCATTTGGTTCCTATAAGGACCTCTTACTGGTCCCCAGACCCCACGTTGAGAAGCAGTGCTCATATTATTAAGGGGCCTCCTTCCTATGCCCAGCCTTCCGTGTATGTGTGAACACAATCATTAGCTTGTGATTGGCTGATCACCCCCATAGCGATGATGTGATTGGCTGATCAACCCACAGCGATGATTTGATTGGCTGCGCAAAGTACATATTGAAGATAAAAAGTGAGGGCAGAAAAGGGAAGACGGAAAAGTGAGGAGGGGGGGGGGGGGGAAGAAGACAGAAAACTAGGTCGTTAGCCCAGGGTTCCTTTGGGGGGGTTCCAATCCGAACTACAAGCTCATGACGTGTCGCATCGTTAAGGTGTCGTCTTTAACGATCTCTCTCTTATCTTGTCTCTGGCACAAAATGGTTTTACATGGGGTTCCGGTGTCCAAATCCATATATGGGCGTCTGCCAAAGACCACTGTCATAATGTGAGATTATAATTATATAATTATTATAATTATAATTAAGATACTAAGAACCTTTATGTTTTTATTTTTTATTAATATCCTTATTAGGGAATTAGCCACTTAATTGTTTGACTGGAGTACCTCAGAGCTTCTGTTTTCGCTCTACATTAAATATCTTCGCTGAAAATAGCCAACATACAATCTCACAGTTTCAAATGTTTTGGCACATGTCACCCAAGGGGCCAGCTCGGCACACCAATGTTGAAGCGCTGGGCCCTAGTGGTAAGAGGAAGGACTGCAGGCGGACCCGTGGATTCATGACGAGGAAACCCCGTGCAGCTGAGCTTTAACATTGAGCGCTCGGTTGCACATCCGCATTTGACCTCCAAATTTTGGAGGGCAAATGTGGAAATGCGCCCAAAAAGGCGGAAATAGACGGTCCCTCCGGTGGCTTCAAAATGCCACTGAGCAACATCCACTGACATGAATAGCGGAGGGGGCGGAGCTTCGTGCCAGATCAGTCTCTATCCTTTTAATACTCTATGATGTCACCAACCCCCCCCCCCCCCAACCAGGACGTGTGGCAGCAGGCGTGTGACGAGCGGATCGACCCGGTGACCATGAAGGAGATGTTGGAGGGGGTGCGGAGCAAGGCGGACGTGCCGCTGTCTGTGCGCTCTCTCAGGTTCCTGGGCCTGGAGCCGCAGGAGATGGACGAATTCGTCAGCCTGCACAAACAGCAGCCAATCAGGAGACAGGTGACTGTTTTAGAGAATTTAGACCGGGGCCATTGACCCCAAAACGCTGTCCGGTCCGCATCCATTTTGGGTCGCAATGTTCTTACTCCTGGGTTATGAATAGCTCTGGTCCATAGCCAATGCTTCTGTGATTCTGACCTGCATTGGCTATGCTACTTTTGCTTTTAACTCTCACATGGAACTCAGACCAGCCTCTCCTCTTAAAATATAAAAAGAACGTTTTTGCTACTCACCAAAACAAAGGCGTTTTGTGTCATTAGAAAGCCTACTTTCCTTAGTGGACGCACTCTGAGCCCGTATAAACGGTACATTTTGGCCAAAAAGGGATTTTGTTTCCACCGGGGAAAAAATACTTTTAGTTACTCCAATGCTCCCTCTACCGATATTGCCCAGAGAACTGCCTCATAGAGAATATTTTTCCTCCGGTGAAAAAAAATCCCTTTCTGGCCAAAAAGTACCGTTTATACGTGTGGTGACTGTGTGACTGTGTGACTGTGTGTGTAAAAGCTGCGCAGTGAAACTTAGATACACACTAGAGTTCTCGAAACCCGACCAGGCCCGACCCCGCCCGACGTTTATGGGCCTAGCCGGGCCTAAAATGTATGCTAATTAGTAGGGCCAGGCCGGGCCTCGGGCTCCATGAAATATATATATTATTTTTATAATAATAAAAGTCATAATTCTGTTCTGTCTGTACTCTGTTTGTGTATTTATCTATTATGATGAAGATGGTGCTGACTCGTGCTTCACTTTTATTCCGTGATAGAGTTATCAAATTCTGTCCAAAACCGACCTTACCCGGCACTTAAGGGCCTAAAATGTTTTTAATTAGTCGTGCCGGACCAGTTAGGGCCCAGTTAGCCTTAATGTTCTGGCCCGTTGAGAACTTTCAGACGGTGATAACATGCATTGAGAACTCTAATGTACACTATCTGGGACTAAGCTGCTTTGTGCTCTTCCAGACGGTGATAACAGAACTCTAATGTACACTAACTATAGGGACTAAGCTGCTTTGTGCTCTTCCAGACGGTCATAACAGAACTCTAATGTACACTAACTATAGGGACTAAGCTGCTTTGTGCTCTTCCAGACGGTCATAACATGCATTGGGACGCTGAAGAAGAGCACGGCCGACGAGGAAGGAGTCAGCTGTCTGGTGATCGGTTCAGAGAACAACGAGGTCTACATCCTGGACCCCGAGGCCTTCACCATCCTCTGCAAGGCAACCACAAGCCCTTCCTTCTTCTTTTTAAACGCTTGAAACCCTAGCATCCCTGTTTTGTTGTTGTTTTGTTTGGGGGGAGGGGGAGGATCTGCCCAAAACAGCGAGCTGCAAGTTTAGCTATTTTTGAGTGGTGCAACCACTCCAAGGAACAGCAATGTCCGTGTCCGCCTATCTATGTGACGTTAACCCACCCATGCACCTATGTGACTGTGAGCACCAGTATATGACTATTAGTACCATTAGGGGCGCTGTTGTGCCAGAAACAGATAGAGAGAGTTGCCTGCTAATGAGATAGAGAGAGAGAGGAGGGAGAAGGGGGGGGGGGGAGGAGAGTTGCACCACTCAGTTCACACAGGTGTGATTTTGCTATTGTTTTTAACCCAATCTGTGCCTAAGACGTCTCCAGACGTCCTCGGAATTATCCCGCGGTGTGCCCAAGACGTCTGTACACGAAATCAGATGGGCACCCCACGTCGCTATTTTGAAAGAATGAAAGGGCACACGAATGTGTTTTAAAAAACTAAAAAATGAAGAGATTACTTCCTACATTACAGTATGTTTTAGTTGTTGCATAGGAAATGCTGCCACATTGACATCATTTATGTTCCCAGTGTTGTAGCAGCCTAGGTTTTTTTTTTTTACGGTATACCATTATTATTCCCTGCACATGAAATGATTAGCGTCTTACCACTAGGGCCCAGTGCTTCAACGTTGGAGTGCCTCACAGGCCCCTTGTTAAACCCCCCCACTGACGCGTTCCTGGACGGGTGTGGCTGTTTCAGATGGCGCTGCCCAGCACTCCCACCATGTTGGACGTGACGGGGCAGTTCGATGTGGAGTTCCGCATCACGGTGGCCTGCCGAAACGGCAACATCTACATCCTGCGCAGGTATAAAACAAAAAAAACTCGTGTTGACGCACCGCCGCCGTTGTACCGTGAGCCGCTAGCAGCACTCCCCCTTTAACCACTTTAGACCCAGATTCTACAAAATGTCTTCTAAATAATTACAGTTTTCTGAAAAAGCTATGTTTCTATGTCAGTCGTTCTTCGATTTTTCAAAAAATAGCAGAACTACAAGCTCGCTATGAGCTTGTAGATCTGCTATTTTTCAATAGCTAAAGCATAACATAATGCTAACACCAAAAGGGGTTCCCGCCCAAAATGGGTTAACCACTTTAGACAGATTCTACAAAATGTCTTCTAAATCATGACGGTTTTCTGTAAAACCCTACGTTTCTATGTCAGTGGCTCTCAAACTATTTCATGTCAAGGACCCCCAACGATTATATGTAATTGACCGCCGACCCCCATCCGAAAATATGTTGTCACCGAATGGGCCGGATTTTTCGCCAGCAGATGAAGTTTGACACCTCGATCGCGTAGTGTTCAGTGGTTTTCAAAATGCAGCTATTTTGAAACTGATCGAACTACCTCTGACAGATCCTGAATATGCGAGTGACGCAGTAGTGTGCGCCAAGAGGCAAACAAACCTAAAACGACTTTCAGCAATAACAAAGAACTAAGCTACTTGGATATTTATGCACTAAAGCCCCATGGTGCAGAGAAAGCAACCATTAAAACGGCAAGACCCACCGAGCCCCTGAGAGATGCTCCACCCACGTTTCAACACGACCCCGGTGCCCAGCGATATCTTAAAGCGAAACGTTGCTATGCCCCGCAGGGAAAACACTCCGAAAATATATTTGCACAACCAGCCCATCATCTACTCTCAACCTCCCTTGGTTCCAACACAACCCCCGAGCATTTAGCGAAAGGTGGATGGAAACCACACAACGTCTCTCTCCTCCAGCACAAACAAATTAACCTCAACGTAAACCCTGTATGGCAAACAGGTAACTAAGGCTACAGAAAAATAGGCACTGCATGGTCGACTGGATTAGAAATGACAAATTAAGTCCCAATATACTGTATACACCACACTCAAAATCTTTGTTTGTACTACCTTGTATATTTTTCGGAGTAGACAATTAAGAGCTACTGTAAAACAAAACAAAAAACAGGACAGTAAGCATAAAGAAATTCAATGCTTACCCAAACCAAACAACAAAGTCCTACTCCTTGCTGTATCAAATCAGATTCTTACTGAACACATACTAACAGTACGAGCCCCCATTTTATCATGAACCTGACTGAAACAAAAAAGAGAGGGTTACGCCGATAACCTTAAAACTAACATGGTTTATTATACATATAAATTAAAGACAATATTACAAAAAATAGTCAAGGAGTGTGTTAGTCTGTGGAATCAGTAGCGCAGCAGGTGAGTGGATGTGTGTAAACAATGTTGTTGGATGATGGGATGCCAAACCAGAAGACAAACAAACCAAAATGTGCGCGCAAGTGGAAAATGAGATGGAGAGCAAAATAGACTGCTTTTTAAGCCCTGAGAGCACTGGGGCAAGGTGCTGCAGATCAAAGCTAATAGCCCTACCAGATACCCCCCAACACAAACCAGAGCATATCACTGGTGCACGGAGTGGGAGGGCTAGCTGTCGCACGTGTTTCTTTTGAGAAAGTGCAGGTGCAAATCATGTGTTCCTGACGTATTCGCATGAATAACAACTATGATATTTACGCAGGGACTCGCTGAAACCCAAATACTGCATCGAGCTGCCATCGCACCCCGTGGGCCTCGTCAGGATGGGCAAGAACGTTGTGGTAGGACTCACCGATGAGAGCCTGCAAGGCTTCACACAGAAGGTAAACACTCACTCACGCACGCACGCACGCACACACACACACACACACACACACACACACACACACACACACACACACACACACACGTGTTTTAATATACTCATGAAGATTAAATATTATCGGGCGGCTGTGGCTCAGGAGGTAGAGCAGGTCATCCAATGATCCCTGGGTCGGCGGTTGGAATCACGGCTCCTCCTGTTCACATGTCGAAGACTAGTGTCCTCTGGCAAGAGACTGAAGCCTACATTGCCTCCAATGAGTCGGTCGGTGTGAGCTCGCCACCATTGGTGTGTGAATGTGGGAAGTGAGGACGCTGGCGTCGACTGTTCGCCGCTTCACCTCCCAATGTAGGAATGAATGAACCATTGTAAAGCGCTTTGAGCACCTGGATAAGCTGAACATTTCACAAAGTGACCGATTGTCTTGTCTTGTCTTGTGTTGCGTTCCAGGGGAAGAAGCTGTGGACCGTGGGCCTCCCCGCCCCCATCACCACCATGGCTCTCATGGAGATCCCCGCCCGGGGCTTCCAGGCCGTCCTGGTGGGCCTGGCCAACTGCGAGGTCCACCTCTACCGCGACAAGAACCTGGTCGGCGCCTTCAAGACGCCGGACGTGGTCGTCGGCATCCGCTTCGGCCGCTACGGGCGCGAGGACGGCACACTCGCCATGACCACCCGGGGCGGCGGGCTGATCGTAAAGATCCTGAAGAGGACGGCGACGTTCGAGGACCGCGAGCGGGCCCCGGGGCCGCCCCTCGCCCAGTCGGTGCGCCTCGACGTGCCCAGGAAGACCAAGCTCTACGTGGACCAGACGATGCGGGAGCGCGAGAGTGGCGTGGCCATGCACCGCGCCTTCCAGATGGACCTGAGCCGCGTGCGGCTGGCGGCCGCCACGGCCTACGTCAAGGTCAAGTGTTTTTCATATTAATTAACACACCTTGTCAGGTCCCGCCTGTGGTTGTGTGCCCCTCTTCGCATACATTGGTTGCCGTTTCGTGGTTGGACATCCACTATACCATTGAAATAACATGTTTTTCAGTTGCTTCATATTGATATTTTATGCACTCAATTCTTATTTTAAACTTGGTGTCGGTAATAATAAGGAACAAATCATGTTTGTTTTTAGTTTTTTTCAAAATAAATCAACATAAACAAGGCGGAACCAGGGCGGAGCAAGGCAGAAAGAGCCTGCTGGTTAGTCAGTCAGGGACCAATCAGAAGGCTGACAAAGGGTGAATTGTTTTTGATGCCCTGTTATTTTTCATGTTTTATTGTTTCAGATTTTTTTATCCCATGATTTTTGTAACCCATTTTTTCACCCAGTGTCAATTATCTAATGTAAAGCTGGGCTCCCTCTACCAACCCGGGGTCCGGGGAGAGCAATGGACTGACCTCATTCTTCCTTCTATGCATGAGGAGTCCAAACTCTTTTCACCTGACAGGGAGGAGTTTCTCTGGTTGGACGTAGGAACACGTGGAAGGAACACGTTATTCCAACCTGTTCCTTTCCCCTCCATCAGGCGCCCCGGCTGGCCAGGGGGAAGCAGTTTTAGAGACCAGGATTGTTTCTGATGCCTTTATGATTGATGATAGGGGTGGCGGTGGCTGGATGGTAACCGCAACGTTGCCAGTTTCGAACCCGGGCTCCCCCAGAGTTAGTGTCGAAGTGTCCTCGAGCAAGACTCTGAACCCCTAATTGCTCCTGATGTGCTGGTTGGTGCCTTGCATGGTTTCCGCCGCTGGTGTATATGAATGTGCGTGTGAATTAGGGCATTCATCAAAAAATCGATTTATCGATTTATCGATAAACGAGTCACGAGTCGACTCGCAGCAGCGCGAGTCGAAAGTTGAGCTTTTTTTTTTTTTTTTTCCTCCCCTTTTTTCATTGCATTCAGAACGCGCCCTTAATTAAAAACCAAATGCAGCTGTGTAGGCTATGTGGCTCTCAGCGCGCGGTGTCCCACTATTGAGACTGGCTGAAGTCTGTTTGAACTGCGCTGTGTCAGAGAAGTAACAGATAGAAGCACGCAAACGTTACCCCCAAACGATATCCCCCTCACCTCCGTGCTGGAAATATAACGTCTGGGTTCCCGAGGCTACATGCATGCTGACGCAATGACTGTCTGTTTCTGGCTAAGCTTTACGCGCAGCGCACATGAACCTCTCCGTCTCCGGTCAGTGCGGGTTGTTGTTTATTTGCATGGCTCAGAAAATGAGTAACAAATGAGAACGTTATCGAGTTGTGGAGGAGGAGGAGGAGGAGGAGGAGAATAATAATGTCATATCTCTCATTGTGTTCTCGGTGCTGCTGCTGCGCTGTGTGCCAATACCACTACTTTACCTGGATAACATCATCTTTTCATTTTGACATGATTCACATGAAATAATAATCCTGTACCGGAACCGCGTGTAGCGTTTGGTTTCATTAATGCGATCGTCACAAAATAGCCTACAGCTGCTGCTGCTAAAGATACAAAGATTGGACATTTTTAAACGACGCAAAACTTAGAATTCCCCTCTTGCGTACCAGTGCCACGTGTCCCGCGGACCGGCACCGGTGTTTGGGAACCTCTGATATAGATGATACATGCACTGTGACTGTGTCATATTGGAGAGGCCACTGAATGCGCAGTGCTATGTTTGACATGCTCCGTATTTGAGCGCGCGGCAGCTCCACCCGCCCCTGTTAAATCCCCCCCCCCCCCCCGCGCGTCCGCGTCCCCCCCCCCCCCCCCCCCCCCCGCCGCCAGAAACGATAAATCGACTTATCGATAAATTACTGTCCGACAAGTCGACTGGGAAAAATCTCAAGTCGTTAATGCCCTAGTGTGAATGGGGTGAATGTAATGCACAATCTATGTAAAGCACCTTGGATAAAGGCGCTGTATAAATGCACCATTTACCATCTTATTGCCGTTTATAACATGTCTGTAAAGCACTTTGTAACTATATGTTTGGAATGGTGCTATAATATAAATACAATTCATTCATGCATTCCAGGCGCTGGAGTCGAGCCAGGCGCCCGTCTCGGCCTGCCCGTCGGAGCCCCTGAAGATGAACGCCGTGGTGCAGGGCCTCGGGCCGTCCTTCAAGCTCACACTCAACGTGCAGAACACAGCGGCGCGCCGGCCCATCGCCAACCTCACTGTCAGCTTCCTGTACGACGAGGGCCTGTACAGCATGCGGCGCCCGTGCTTCCGCGTGCCGCTGCTGGTGCCGGGCCTCGTCTACCCCATCCAGACCTTCGTGGAGTGCACGAGCGACAGGGGCGTCTCCGACGTCATCAAGGTGTTCGTGCTGCGCGAGGGCCGGAGCGCGCCCTTGCTCACCGCCCACATCAACATGCCCGTCAGCGAGGGGCTGGTGCTCAACTGAGACGGGATCTTTTGGGAGGGGGAGGGGGGGGACTGGGGTGGGGGGGCACCGCCTGGTTTGCTACGAGCTGACCCGTTGAGAGATAGAGAGAGTTACGTCATTCTTTGACCTTGCCGCGACGCGATCAAATGGTTCATGTATCGTATTAATACAATTCAAATTACCAATAATTGGTTCCGTCGGGGGAAAATAAGAGAAAGGTAAATCTAGTGGTTGCAGGAGGAGACTAAGGGCTGTATTTTGCGTATCTTAAGTACCAGGTCTTATTCCCTAACTTGAGTAAACTAAAGACCTGGAGGCGTGATCAATGCCATTTGGCTATTCTGAGTGGCCAAAGAGCATTGATCACGCCTCCAGGTCTTTAGTTTACTCAAGTTAGGGAATAAGACCTGGTACTTAAGACACGCAAAAGCCCTAAGAGCTGTATCACCCTGGAGAAGTTGAATCAGCGCATGGCAGCGGCCCTGGACAATCCAAACCATTACAACATTGCCATCGACAAAGAGGTCAACCACACGGTGCCGAAGAGTTGGTCGCCCGATGGCGAGCACAGCTTAACTAATTCCGAACCAACTTGGTTTTGGCAATACATTGATTGAATATTATGAATATTCTTCGTTTACGATGGAAGTCCTAAAGGAGTGTCGTAACTCTCTCTCTCTCTCTCGATAGCGTTTTACAATGGAGGTGGCAGGTAGTGTTACGTAGGTCAGTGGTAATTAACCCACTCCTAATCCACAGGACTCTCCGTAGTCCTCCTGGTTTTCTGTTCTACCAGGCAGTTGATGGCATTCATCTGTTTAGACAGAGGTAGTCCCAGGGGTCGCCAAGCTACTGAAGTGGAGTGGTTGTTGGAATGGACTGGTTGGTGGTCGTCTGTTATGGTATGTATTGGAATATTAACTGGTCATAGTTTAAACTTTGGTTTGGGAGATCTGACCACCCTGCCATGAAAAAGATATACCCAAATCCTCCAATATGGCTGCTAGCATTAAAGCAATGCACATTGTGGAATATTAGCTGTATTAAGACTGTGTTTACAAATTGTAATTGTTATTGAGGGTAGTTTTGTGTGTGTGTGTGTGTGTGTGTGTGTGTGTGTGTGTGTGTGTGTGTGTGTGTGTGTGTGTGTGTGTGTGTGTGTGCAGTTTTTATATACAGTATAGATACAGTATATTTTCAATATAGTGCATTTTGAATGGAGCAAATTGAAACTAATGCTTAGGGTCAACCCTGTAAGAAAGCCCATTGTCAATGTATACCTTTGAGAGGGTTTATTGCACTTTATGTGGACAATTTAAATGACCTCTAAGAGAAGGGCGTCCAAGTGCATAAAAGCACAGGAGGGCAAATTCAGATGAGAAGAGAACTGGGGACTTTACTCGGGCGAGCAGGATACAGACGGGTAGAGAGAGCAGATAAAGCCTGATGTATGAAGAGAAGGCGGCGATCCGAGCACTAAAAGAAAAAGTATAAAACTGAGGAGAGGGTAGATATAAAATCAATGTACTTCATTACAAAAGTTAAATCGTCAAGCCTGATGTATACTTGGTTGAGCATTGTGCAGTACCGTACACTCACTGGAAGTAGATGTTTTCGGTAGGCGCGAAATCTGGTTTCAACAGACACAGATAGGGCTCAGGCACATCTTCGCGCACAGCCGCGTCAGAAGAACCTGACGCCCGACGTCAACCCCGGCTTTTTAGACAGCTGGTGGATGGAAAAGAAGCTCCACCTCCACGGAGGAGAGCGTTTCCGGGAATCTGTCCGTCGCGTCAGTCAGCCGCGGAGGTGGAGCTTATTTTCCATCCACCAGCTGTCTAAAAACCCGGTTTTGAAGCTGTGCGCAGCCGAAAACGTGCGCGGCTCTTTTGATAGTGCGGCAGCACCCATAGAGCAGGTTGCGGACAGCCAGGAACAGACATGCGCACAAACTAGCACCAAGAGAGAGTGCAGTACAACACGACACACTCCCATACATACAGTAACGGATAATCTGAAAACTGGATATCAGAGTTGTACGTGTGCACACACACACACACACACAAGAACTAAAGGACACAGGTTAGCTCCATGCATAGATCGGTACTGACGGAACGAACAAGGAACAGAAGAAGGCAAGGATACATCTGGTAGGAAAGCACAGGATGAAATGATGAAAGTACTTTTACAGAGCCGGAGGTAGGTCAGAAATCCACAAATAAAAGAACGACAGGTGTAATTTCCAACGAAAATAGGTAGGGGGTAGCAAAAATGACTTTAGCCCCCAGGGGGGTGTTTGAAGATATTATTTATTTCGCCTATAATGTCCAAGATAAGGTAGCCAGGTTGAAAGTGGTAAATGTATGGTTACATTTCATGACAGAAATCACTTGTCTATACTCTATAATATGTGACATGTAGATGGACTGGCATGGATTGAGAGATCAGACTAATCTGCAAGAAATGTTCAGAGTTGGGGAAAATATCCATTTAGGCCTGACGTCGACATTTGTCTTCTAAATCCTGACAACTTTCTGAAATACCTATGTTTCTATATCAGTGGTGCTCAATATTTCATGTCAAGGACCCCAGAAATTATCTGTAATTGGCCGCCGACCCCCATCTGAAATTATGTAGTTCCAGGGAAACACCAGATTTGAGCTAAAAGGTGAGTTAAAACTCGCTCTGAAAGAAGATATATATTCAAAGATGTGCGCCACATTTTCACGATTAAAAAAAATAGCAGATCTACAAGCTCGTAGCGTGGCACTCGGTGCCGCGCTATGAACTTGTAGATTTGCTATTTTTCAACAGCTAAAGAATAACATAATGCTTAATACACCAAAAGGGGTTCCCGCCCAAAATGGGCTTTAGAGGAACTGAATTTGAGGTTAAATGTGACCACTAGGGGGTGGCAACTGCCCTCCCCTGAGAGAGAGAGAGACCCCAAGGCCACATAAAGTCATAAACAACAAGATAAGGCACAGAGGCAGGTACAGCTGTGACCATGCAGTTCTCTGTGTGTGGAAACGGCTTCATGTCAGACTCAGGGATTGAATCATAATATAACCATTTTGTAAAGTCAAAAAATCACTATGAATGTGTTTTTGTATTCCTTGGTTTTGTATTTTGGTTTTAATTTCCTCTGGTATTTCTGTGGATTTATATTGCTATAAAGTCAAAAGGAAACCATTAAACCTTTAGTGCACTTGTCATTGTATTTAATGTTATTCAAATGTTATGTCAAACTGTGACGCTTTATGGGCTAAAGGTAGTATCAGAGGTGTATAGTTCCATGGGTAGAAACAGAGTAACACAGTGTTTATGTTTATGTAGTGGGTGAGTGAGTCATTCCTGTCTACACACGTTAATATCCTGAGTGTTGATGTAACCCAGAGAGTGTATATTTATGGCACAAAAAAGGACCAGTAAAGGTGTATCTGCATGGTAGCATTACAGCAGATATAGAACAGACTGCAGAGACAGGCCGAAGAAACATGGAACGGTTTGTATGAGTCATTTGTTTTCTCATGTTTGTCTCTCTCTCTCTCTCTCTCTCTCTCTCTCTCTCTCTCTCTCTCTCACACACACACACACACACATGACACACACACACACACACCACATACACACAGTCACACACGTTGCTAATACTATATTTGTGAGGACATCAACATTTTAGAACGGCTATGAGATTAGATTTTTTATCATTTGTTGCTATGATTATATATATATAGGCTATAACCCCTAAAGCCTGAGTTAAATAGTACTTACGTGTGCACTGGTATCATGATGCAGCACACAATCGACAAGACGATCTTATGAGCATTTTGGTAAAGACGTTTGGTGTAAAAAAGGAACAATAGGAACACACACACCACACCACACACACAGGAGAAAATGTGTCTCAACTTTGTTGACTTGGTTCCTGTTGTGAACTTGTTGTTGTTGTGAACTTGTGACAACTTGTGACATCATCAAGAATTCAGACAGGGAGCAAAGTATTAAGCCAGAGTTTAAAAAGATTCAAACCTTTTTTCCCCAGAAACTACATATGAACTATAGCATCCTGGCCAAGAGATTTCTTCATGGTGTAAAGGGGAAAAAGGAGGGGACGTGTGCAGGGCCTTGTGGGATTCCGGTCAACCAACATAGGCTTCTCTACCTCTCTCTCTCTCTCTCTCTCTTTCTAGCTCTCTTTGTCTCTCTCCTTATCCTTATCCCTACCCCCACCCTCCCTTTCCTGTAATTATCTTGCTGACTCAATATTGTGTGTGTGTGTGTGTGTGTGTGTGTGTGTGTGTGTGTGTGTGTGTGTGTGTGTGTGTGTGTGTGCGTGCGTGCGTATGTGCGTGCGTGTGTGATTTATGATCATATAATAACTGAAATAAAACTGTTGATGTTCTGATACAGACAATTATTGTTAAAGCATGTGTTTAGTAGACCGTAAATAAGTTACAAGATAAGTAGTTAACTAGGCTACATTAGATTTAAGAGATTGTATTTGTCATCATCACTCATGCGAGTATATGCACAGTGACATGTTGATGTAACTTTAGCTCCACGGACTGGGCTGACTTAGCCTATTAATGAAACAAACAGGCTGAAACAAAAGCGTTAAACAATGACTGAGAAATAACACATGGGAAAGTTTGTCAAACTTAATATGTGATGTGTGAGTAGTATTATTTAACAACATTCAGATATAAATTCTGTCAGTCCGTCCTGCTAGTTTAATTGTTTCTCCAAATAGGCTTTGTGGTTTTTCTTTTAGAAGGAAAGTGATGTCTGGCTGTTTTTGTTGGCACATTTGGGGGGAAATTCACTTCTATTTATTACATTATTTGTATTTTTCTTATTTTTTAAGATGTGTGTTAGTTTACTTTCTTTCTTTCTTCCTTTCTTCCTTTCTTTCTAAACACACACAAACAATGTAGGTCATTTCCATGCCTTGGAATTGTGTCAATTGAGTCATCACTGTGTGTGTGTGTGTGTGTGTGTGTGTGTGTGTGTGTGTGTGTGTGTGTGTGTGTGTGTGTGTGTGTGTGTGTGTGTGTGTGTGTGTGTGTGTGTGTGCATACAGTCTGTCAGACAGTGTGTGTATGTGTGGGAACCGCCACTGACTGGTTTTCTAACCGACAGGGGATTCCATGTGATTATTAGGAAGGAACACAGCTAGGAACACAGGCACACGCACGCACACAAACATACAGTACATGCGTGCGCACGCATTCATGCGAGTATGAAAGAGTTTTCATTGATGGTGCCTAAAATAGTCCCTGACACATTCCTCAGTCTCTCACTCTCGGACACTCACGCACGCATGCACGCATGCACACACACACACACACACACACACACACACACACACACACACAGAGAGAGAGCGTTGACTCACGTGCGACTGAGGAATTGCCTAGAGGCTCCCTCCCAACACATACACAAACACACACCTTAAAAACCTTTCATTTCCCCGGCCCACAAAATATAAGCATGCACAGGCGTGTCTGCACAAGAGGAAATCACACACACACACACACACACACACACACACACACACACACACACACACACACACACTACAGGAAGGTAAATGTGACCGGCCTGCATGCCAGAAAAAGAAACTAGGTTAACTAACTCTGACATCATGTTTACTTGTTTTATTAATAAAAACTGATTAAAAAAAAACAAAAAACATAAATTATATAAATAAGAGGTCTCAAAATGGTTTTCTTTTAAGACAAAACAATTTCTTACAACATTATAAAAGGCATCATGAAAAGGAATCAATCGATTCTTCTATGATGACTATACAGTTCAAGTTCAATTCAATGTCATCCGTCAATGTGTTGACAGTAATTTACTTTCGTTTTTTTTGTTTTTCTTCCAGAAGTGCATGAGCTCCATGGATAAACATCCCATGTAGGGCACTGGGGTTCTCAACCTCAGCCGGGTGCATACTTAGTTTAGACTAGTCATTGGTTAGACTATACCATGGGTTAAGGTTAGGTTTAGGTGTGCTGCCCTGTGGGAGGTTAGGTTTAGGGTGAGGGTTTGAGATAGGTTGTAGTTGTAGGACTAATGACTGGTCTAACCAATGTCTAGTCCAAACCAAAAACTGCCTAAACAAGTACTGCACCCATGTCAGGTCCGGGGGCCACAAGCGGGGTCCAATGAACCGACCCGTACGGGTCTGTGCCTCTGATAGAACTAAAATGGACTCTTAACGGGTCCATTTGTATACATTTGGAGGGTTCATTGTTGAGAACCAATGCTGTGGGGTCACCCCCAGTGCACTCACACACTACTGCTGGTTTATACAGTTGGATGTGCATTATTGTATCACACCCTCGGCGATCCACGCGTTGCACCTTGAAAAACCCCCGCTGTGCATCTACAACGTCAGCTTGTGGAACTGCTATTGCCTGCGCTGCCACAACCTGTGTATCCAGCCCATGTTTCCAGGTGTCATACAGTATGTAACAGACCTGTGGTTCTCAAACTTTCTTACATTTCAAGGACCCCCGTTTTGACATGCCACACTGGCACACACCCCAATTTCATTAAAAAAAAACTCATCTCTGGGATCACAGTCTGTACTATAAAATCCTGTACAAGTGGAACCAAATTGACTCTAACGGGTCCATTTGGTTCCATTTGTACACTGAGTATACAGTCCCGTAACTCTTCAAGGACCATGCAGTGGGGGTCCCCGGACACCAGTTTGAGAACCACCGTAATTGACAATTACCCTTTCATACAAGATTACAAATATTGAGGAGATATTTGACACAACAGCGTACAAAAAAAACATCAAGTACACCTTGTTAAAAAATATCAATTGGTATACTGTAGGTCCAGCCTGGCTTAAATTAAAGGCTTATTCGTCTTAAAATCAGCAACAACAATCTTTCTAAAAATGTTTCTCTAGTTAGGACAGTCTAAAAGGCATGCCTAACATGCAGCAGGCCTTCAGAAACAAATATCTTTATAATGTTAAAAACACCGTTGTAGGTAACATCCCACACTTTGGTATTGACATATAACAATGAACAGACAAGAGTTTTTTGAGGCCTTGAGGGATTTTGTTCCTTGCAGAGCAAAAACGACGGGCAAATTTCTCTTAGTGCAGTCGAAGAGTTTCACTCCAAAAGGAGTTATACAGCTGCCAGTCGAACCATCACTCGCCTTAGTTTAAATATAACACTTCTGGAGGGTAACATTTTGCATTTAAAAGTGGGATCATCGGCACCTTAAAACATACACGATCACCCCGGCATACTGTACAGTAAATCCAGTTATAAGCCTTTTTTCTTTGCAGTGAAACTCTTTAGGTTCAGTGTGTTAGCATATAGTGCAAGCTTTCTGGAATCCCCATAGAGACTGACTGAAGACATCCTCAGCAGGCTGCAGCTGTTGCTGGCATTACATTGTGCTCTAATAACTAACGCCTGGTTTATAGTCGGTCTTGTGCAGTCAGTGTGTCTTGCGTTGTGAGCTTGTAGTTGTGCTATTTTGGTGCAAGACACAGACACTCAACTAAGTATAAATCAGCTATAGATTGTGCTAAGTATATACACTAAAAATGTTCTTAGTTCTGGACAGATTATCACCGAGCAATTATGCTGTTAACCATATTAACCCTTGCGTCTCTACTTTGGGCATGCCATTACGGTGGAATCAATTTTTTATGGAAATGGCAACACATAGCCAATGTACAAACTCATAAGGTGTTGCATGTCGACACGTTGTGAGCTTGTAGATCGACAATGTCTTGTCACGCAACGACGCGTAGGGCGTATGCGATTAATTAGCATATTTAACATGTACATATGGTGAACAAAGGCTAAAGATGGCGATATCACCTCTTGCGAAATAATAGACAAATCGGGAAATAAATAAAATAAAAACTGAAATCTGTTTTTCACTTGTCTGAGGAGCTTTTAGGATGTCTTCAGTGACTCGAGGAGGGTCCCTATAGCTGGGCCTCATTTTGAGAACCATATCGTCAGTGCACATGGGTAGAGACAGTGCAGGTAGAAATGCCCATCCGCTACATTCCCTCAAAGCCCAAAATACATTTTATTTTAGCCGGCATATACCTGTAAATAAAATAATGCATTCTTGTTCCTTATGGCTAAAACAAGTGACTGTTCTGTTTTTTCTTTTCTTTTTCTTTTTTAAAACCTCTCTTTGATGTAAACTAAAATTGCCCCCTTCTCTCCCTTGCCTCTACAAAGAGGAAAAAAATATTATCATGAAAAATGCTAAATATAGACAAGACAGTCAAAACAATGATAAACAGAGTATAGCACGCATTATGACTTAAACCAGACAAAGATTCCTCCATATTTGGAGCCTTTGGAGGGGTGTAATAATTCAAAGTTGAGACAAATAAATACAAAGTACTAAAAAGAGAAGAGGGGGGGGGGGAAGGCTAAGAATAAGTATAATAAAGACAAAATCACACATCCAAAGTAAGATAAACAAATTATATGAAGAACCAAGAAAAGGAATACACTTGATTTCTCAAGTCGAGCGTTTCTCCCTCTCATTTAAAACAACTGAGAATATTCAAGTCAGGTAGTGTAATTGGAATTCTATAAGAGTTGTACATTATCTTTAGTTAAAGCCTGCTGTGGGATCGCTACCAGTAGCTACAACGTCTAAGACAACAGGACAGTTTTTAAGCTCAGCATGATGGTGGATTCAAGAGTGAGAAAACCCAATGCAACACGTAAAGAACTTATACAGCTGTTATTTAACTTCTGGCGTGTGATGACGCTGTACAACAGAGCATAAATTCAGCATTGTGAAGGTCTCTCTCTCTCTTCCACCCCCCCCCCCCCCTTCACTCCAAATCAGAAAAAACGAAATTGTTTCACTGTAACCGTCTCTGTAATCTTTCCTAACACACTATCCGTTCTCAGTAGGTTGGGGATGTGCTTATATTTTGATGTCAGAAAGCTACCTCCTTAACTGAAGAGTTTAGGAGGTAGAGGCAAAGAAGAGCCGGCTACAAATGATAACAAGAGTTTTTTCTTTGATTATTTCTTACCAGACAACGTTCAATCCCATGGCAACATCCTACATTATCCCTAAGAGTGGAATGAACAAACACACATGTATGCCAAAGTTTTACATTGTAAGGACACAGGAACAAGTGTTGACCTGTTCACTCACACTTGATCACTTTAAAATTCAATCTAAAAATCAGCCTAAATGACAACTTGACAAGCACAGCAGACAAGCGCTGTGCACAATAGAAGAGTCACGGGGCAGGACTGGGAAACTTTAATGGCTACTGCTCAAAATGGCACACTAGAGGGAAAAATGGGTCTGTCTCCGGCTGTGTAATCAACCGGGACTTAATCTAAGTAAGAGCTTCTCCTCTGTGGTATTGCTATCCTTCTAAAAGCTTCTCCTAGTATGTGTATTCATCTAAAGAGCTTCTCTTGTATTATTAATATCCATAAGAGCTGCTGGTGATTCTATTCGTGAGAAGTGTTTCCACGTGATATAGCTCCTTTTTTCTTCTGAAGTTGTGCATTGCCTTAAAAAAATGAAATAAAAATAACAGTACAAAAGACAGATCTTCAAATACAGACTGTTCATGTTTTGTTTCTCAAAAAGGATCTTGTCTTGACTTCATGAACTCACACACAAAGAAATAAAAAATAAAATAAAAAACACACCTCTTGGTGAACACTGGGCTGCGTTTGATTCACGGGTGCAAATTTCTAGTCTCCTATCCCGACTGTACTCCACATTAGAACCAAAGACGTCTTACAATTCAAGTCTTGACTTCACCACACAAGTTCCGTTTCATTTTAGATCTGGAATGAATTTGATACAAATCCGTGTTCAGATTTATGCAGTATTTCTTA
The DNA here is from genome assembly GCF_964188405.1 of Protomyctophum parallelum. NCBI lineage: Eukaryota > Metazoa > Chordata > Actinopteri > Myctophiformes > Myctophidae > Protomyctophum > Protomyctophum parallelum. Next base: position 17,974,111 of record NC_139719.1, read on the forward strand.
AATGTTGTAACTTTGATGCTTTGTTTAGACGAGGAGAGTGTTGAGTAACAGGGTGCATGTGAAGGGCAGAGAAGAGGGGATACGTGAGGGAGTTGGATTCGAACCCGGGTCCCCGTGGCTCACAAGGAGCATGTGGTCAGTTCACTCCGTGTCTGAGCCAACAGGCGACTGACTGTTAAACAAAGCCCCCCGTGGACTTACACCGGGAGACTGAGTCCAAACAAACAAACAGAAAACTGTATTCAGCGTTCCTGAATCCATTATATTCACCCTCTTGTTTCTACTGTATATACCGGAGTTATTCTCAGTTTTCTGGGGAATCCAAACTAAAGAACCCGAGTCCAGGTTCCAAATTCCAGCATCCAGATTTGATAAACATGGTGTCTTTGCTTCGTGCTATTGTTGTGGTTTGAGAGTGCCTCAGGCCACCGAAGCCACCATGTGCATCGTGGTGGTGGTGGTGGTGGCGTAGAGTACAGCAGGCTCCGGCATCACCGCCACAGCAACGGTGCACTCTATAAACTCTGTCTGGGAGACGACCTCTGGCTGCGGGGCAGACTCAGGCTTGGTGCAACAGCCCAGACAGGGCAGCGTGGAGACGAAGAGGATGGCACCGCCCAGCAGAACGCACACTCCACTGAGGTAGAACGCTATGTCGTAGGACTGGGTCATGTCGTAGAACCAGCCTTGGGGAGAAATGGGAGATTAAGAAAACAAGGGTTAACTATGAAACGATGTGGATCTAGCTCAAGGCTAACTAAACCTTTCAGGGCGGCCGCGACCCCCCCCAAAATAATCATATTTGAACTGGGGACCACCCTCCCCTGACAAGCAAGGAATTATATAGGCATTTCATTTAGTTTGACTCGGCTCCACAGATAAATATTGTGGAACTAGTTAAACGATAAGCTGCGAGGCGAGATAGATAGATAGATAGATAGATAGATAGATAGATAGATAGATAGATAGATAGATAGATAGATAGATAGATAGATAGATAGATAGATAGATAGATAGATAGATAGATAGATAGATAGATAGATAGATAGATAGATAGATAGATAGATCGGCTATTTCCACAAGCCAATGTTTGCCTCTTTCTTACTGTACGTAATATGTGACAGTTTGGCCAGTACGTAATATTTGGCAAATTGGCCAATCTCATCACGTCTATGACGTATCTCAGCACGATCAAAGTCAAAGGGTTTGTGACATTATCAGTGTGGCAAACCAGGGGAAACAGCCAGGCCTATTCCCCACAGAATGAGGCTGGGGGAGGTGATAGAGGGAGTATATCACCCTGTACAGGTATTGCAGCCAATGGGAGCCTGGACATGGACGCACCTGCAGACGGTAAGGCAATCACCAGAAGCTTTTAAAGAGCCGACGCCCAAGCTGTCTGGTGGGTCAGTTTGAACTAATGGAGGAGTGAGGAAGGAGAAATCACTCTGTTCATGAGGGAGATCTCACAAGCCGACTGAACTCCACAAGGGAGAGCCTACAGCACTCTCCCCCAACTAAAGTAGTCACTAGCTCTCTCTCTGCTCTACCCACAGGACTGCATGTGAATAGAAGCCCAAGCCCCTGACAAGAGGAACCCTATGTTGACGTTTTGCCCCGTTTTCCCCTTTCCCTAACACTTTAATAAAAGACAATTTAAGTTTATGTTGAATCTGACTGAGCCTCTTATTTTATTGTGAATCTGTGCCTATTCTCCCCTGGGTTGCCACATTTGGTATGCTTTTGGTGAATGTTCCCCATGAATAGGTTTGCTGTCGTGCAAGTGCACGGTTAAGAAGAATTATTATATTATATTATATATTTTTTTTTGTAAAAGTGAAAACCACTAAATATTACCATTACTCATTGTTTTACAACATATTACCATTGTAACGGTGAGCATTTTGAAGATGTTTTTTTTTTGCCAGGTGCCAGGACTACATTCGCAGTGAAAAAAGCAGAACTTCTTCTTCCCTTCCCCCCCCACCCCGCCCGACAAGGTCGAGGCAGATGGCCGCCCACCCTAGAGTCGGGTTCTGCCTGACGTTTCTTCCTAAAGGGGAGTTTTTCCATTACCATTGTCGCAATATTGCTTGCTCTGGGTGGATCTTTGTTGGTTTGTGCCTTGAGACAACTTGTTGTGATTTGACACTTTAATCAAATTGAATTGAAAAGACGACCTTAGTAGACACTTTTTCATGATTGGCTGCCTCTAAGCCAATAAACCCATAAAACCCATATAGCCTGCCGTTGTGTGTTGCGTCTACAGAAGCTAATGTTATTATGAGCTAACTGGAGCTAGAGGAATAAGCCATAACAAAACACAGCGAGTGAGCCAACAAAAGAACGTCGTAAAACAAAATGAAAACAACGCCCGGGACTCGAGAGGTTGTGACAGAGAAACATAAACGTTTTTTTGGGGGGGAAATAAAGGAAAAGATGCACAACGGAGACGGCCAAGCAGCTGCACCTGCACGTCCACCACACGAATGCCCGTTCTGTGGGTATAGTGTGGGGGAGAATTCAATTGGCCCAGGGCTCCTCTTTTAGTCTTAATCCATCCCTGCTTAAGACCGGAGCATTCCATTCTGCAACACAGAGTGGTGCTGTGTGGTGGTGAAGTTTTGGGGAAAAGTGGACCAGAGACAGACTGTTCTTACTACTAGTATCTATAATCGGGTGTTATATTAACACATTTAGACCTGGGAACGATTCTACAAATGTCTTCTAAATCCTGACAGTTTTCTGAAAAACCCCATGTTTCTATGTCAGTGGTTCTCAAATTATTTCATGTCAAGGACCCCTAGAATTATATGCAATTGGCCGCCGACCCTCATCTGAAAATATGTAGTTCCAGGGACCCCCCCAGAAGCAAAGATTTGAGTTAAAAACGTTCGCTCTGAAAGAATTTATATTCAAATATTCGCGCCACATAAATAAAAAATAAAAAAGGCAGATCTACAAGCTCGTAGCGCGGCACTCGGTGCCGCGCTATGAGCTTGTAGATCTGCTATTTTTCAATAGCTAAAGCATAACACCAAAAGGGGTTCCCCGCCTTGAATGGCTTTAAAGTCTGGCTGCACCAAACACAATTTCCTAAACATGATTTCCAAGAAAAACAACCCAGGAGCACAAACACCAACCGGCTGAAAAACGTGGTTGGCTTCTTCTGTGGCCAAATGTTCAAAGCCAGCAGTAATGAACTCACGAAGGAAAGTTACATTTTTCTCTATAAACCCAAAAGTATTTGCAAAGTTGTGTGTGGCCAGCATGAACTGCTACAACGGGGATTGCAAGAGCAATGAACCCCTTAGCATAGTTATATCTATCTATAACTGTATGACCATTATTATAGTTATATAATTATTATTTGAGCCACTAAACCCTGGTGTTTAAGTGTCCTTGAGCAAGACACGACTGAACCCCTAACTGCTAACTGCCCTTGCGTGGTTTCCTCTGCTACTGGAAGTGATGTGTGAATTAAGTGTGTGAATGTAATGCACATTGTAAAGTGGTTTGGAGATAAAGGTGCTATTAGAAATGCTCCATTTACAGAACTCTATGGGCACTATTTCTCCATAATGACTAATCTTATTAGGCTTTTTTTTTTTAACATTTTAGAATAGTGAAAATATCTGATCTACAGCAACACGTGAGTTTGTAGATAGGTTATTTATTTTCACTATTTTAAAAAGTTTTTCCAAATAATAAAATATGCCTAATAAGATTAGCCATAAGGCTGTATATAGGGCCCATTTTTTGACTGTTACACAGCTACATACATTACCATAATGTTATACATAAATCTATGACTGTCTGTTACCCAGGTTGAATTATACATGAGTCTATATGACTGTCGCATAGTTACGAGGTCATAGTTACGAGGTCATTGTTCTTACCTACGACAGGGGGTCCCAGCATGATCCCGAAGCCTCCGAAGAACATGAGGATGCCGTGAGCCTCTGTCAGCCGCTCCATGCCCACCAGCTGGGTGGTGACGTAGGACGTCAGCGACCAGTTACCTGACAGGAAACCCAGGGCTGTGCACAGCATCTGGAGACCCAAATATGTCCTGGAAGGGTGGAATGGATGGATGGACAAGCCAAGGGGATATTAGGTACATGTCACATAAGCCGTTCAGACCTGTTTGTAAAATCTGAAAAAAATCAAAAAAATTGAAGAATAGAAAATCACACCCGTGAGTGAGGGGCGCTCTTACCATCGTACATCATCATGACGTAACATGTCGATTTGCTCAGACAAATGACATAAATTCTCTGTTCATTGTCAATGGTTGTCAATTGTTAGGACACAAATCTACACTATAGCTGAATATAGGAGGGGCGCCCCTCAAAACTATTAAAAAAGAAGAAAAGAAAACTATGTTGCTATTATCAGTGGTGGTCAAACATCAGTGCTTTCATGTCAAGGACACCCAGAATTATATGTATTTGGCCAAAAAAAAACATTATATACAGTAGCAATTGTATAGGATGAAATGTATCAGAAGCAGCAATGAGTCTAGATATATATGTGAGACCCACCCAAAATATTTTAAGTTCACGGACTAAGAAGTAATGCTCCAAAACTAATTCTGGGTCCTAGCTAGCATCAAAGTTATGTTGTACATTTCCAAGTGTGGAACAGACCACCGATGATAATAGTGAGAAAATAAATCAACCAGGTGCTCAGTGGAGGTACAAAAGTTAAAAAGGTAAAGTTGGTGCTTCAAGGATCAAAGGGACTATAGAACAAAAAAGAAGGGCGATCCATGCACTCACTTTTCTTTTTGCTTTTTTGAGTGCTCGGATGTCATAGGGAAAAAAAGTGATCTTGTGATGATAATAATAGTGTTTAACGAAGTTGTCAAAAACAATATAGTGGAAAGATACTAGTAAAAGGATATATGAAAAGAATGTTACACAATATGACTTTAACCCATTTTGGACGGGCACACATTTTGGTGTTTCAAGCATTATATTATACATTTGCTGTTGAAAAATAGCAGATCTACAAGCTCATAGCGAGCTTGTAGATCTGCTATTTTTGAAAAATTGTTCAAATGTTTGAATGTAAATTCTTTCAGAGCGAACGTTTTTAACTCAAATCTTTTCTGCTGAGCGGTCCCTGGAACAACATATTTTCAGATGGGTGTCGGAGGCCAATTACATATCATTTTTGGGGTCCTTGACATGAAATATTGAGAACCATCGACATAGGAACATTATTTCAGAAAATTGTCATGATTTAGAAGACATTTTTTATATTTCGACGTCAGGCCTACATTTAGGCCTAAGGCCGATTCTAAAAACGCCTCTAAATCCTGACCTAAGTTTTCGGACTTTTTTTATAGCAGCAACATTTTTACATTTTTTAATACTTTACATACTGTAAAGAACCCCAAAATGGGTTCCCGGCCTGAGGGGGTAAAACACCAAAAGGGGTTCCCGCCCAGAATGGGTTAATTATATATAAAATGAGGATATTAAGATAAAAATGGTATTTACTTGGTAACGGGGATGAGCAGCAGGCCCAGGCCACTGCCGGCGAGGGTGAACGCATAGAGGTAAACACTGTTGATGAGGGGCAGGTCGGCCAGCATCCCCAGCGCCATCTTCCCCGCCCCGGCCGAGATGGCCGTGAGGGACACCAGGGGCACCGCCGCCACCCCGTCCGACAGCCCCTCGCTCTGCGCCACGTCCTCCATGAACAGCAGCGGAGGGAAGGCACCTGGACGAGGAGAGGAGGAGGAGGAGGAGGAGAGGAAGAAGGTGGAGAGGAGTAGTGTGGAGAGGAGAGGAGAAGAGGTGGAAGTAGTAGGTAGTTTATTCATCCTCACTTGGCATTGTGGGGGGAAGGACCTGTGTGGTGGGAGAGGGAGGGGGGGGGGGGAGTGTCAGTAGAGTAGAGCTTTGAACAAACACTTTCGTACAACACACGGTGCATGCATTGCTTATATAAACACGCCTCATGTTCAGCGCAAATGCAACAATGTCAATAAACTGTTTATGGATCGTGGAGAGAAATAACATCTCACGACTGGAAATGTTTAGTTGTGAAACCAATCACAAACCCCACACACACAAACAACACACATACCATCGTTCCCCTAAACAACATGTAGAATTATCACGTCATCATTCCAAAGCTTGGGTCTACAATACAGCCAACCAGTTGAAGATAATATCTACATCTAATACTGTATATATACACAAGTTTTAAAGCCTCAATCTGTATAATATTATTATACAGATTGAGGCTTTAAAACTTGTGTCCTCCAGGGGTAGGGTCCCGACAAGCCTATGGCTTCTCCCTAACCCTTTTTCGGATCGGACAGGACATGAGCTACGGACAAAAAAAAAAAAAGGAAACTATGTGTGCTATGTATGAACTGTATGTCCTCCTTCCGAAAATAAAACTGAACTGAACTGTTCTATTACTAGTTTGCTCACTTAAAATACTCTTCAAATAACCAAAAGCACACGTGACGCTTGTAGATGTACAGTATTTGAAATGTGTACTGTATTCTCGGCACGCTTCCATACAAGACATGCTGGGCTGGCTTCTAATTATATGGCATCCAAATGACTGGAATCGGCCGTGCACGACTGAGAACTGTAATGCATCTTGTTTCATTAACATAAATCCAGAAGTCTGTCTGTCTGTGTGTCTGTGTGCTTTCAGAAATGTGGATGGGTGAAACACAGCCAATATGTGGAGATCCGTGAACTCTCCCGAGTTGGTGCTCATAAGATGACTGACATCATAGAATGGCCTGCAAGTACTCTGATAATAAGTACTACTACTGCACTAGTTTTAGTATTAACCACTTAAACCCCTGGCCTGTACTGTAGTCTAAACTAAAGCACTAACCACACCCAGGGTCACACAAGGGTCACCATGCAACTCTTGGGTCCAAGCGGTTGCTAACGGAGTTAGCGCTAAAACCGTCTCGACCCTTTGGTCTGGTTTTGGGCCATTGAATTCCATGCGTTGAAACACTAGGGACGACGTCAACGTGCAGCAGGACATATCACACCGCAGGGACAACGCTATAACCGTCTCGACCCTTTGGGCTTTAGAGAATTGGACATTGAGTTACAGCTGTACTTCGACCACTTTTTCCCTGTCTACACCCAAATATCTTCGTCAAAAATAGCTACAACTGCATGTTTAGCCTAAGCTTCCCCCCCCAGAAAAAATGACGCTGGGGTTCAAGTGGTTTAAAATAACAGCGCTGCCCAGAACATTCTGACCTTCGTGAACTTCCTGTTTGAAACCGTTGCCATGGAAAGCAACGTGAACTGCTGAGAACACTGTGCTGACAGGATGCTGACATGGGGTTTTTCTCCTCGCAACGTGCATAATGTGTGTAATATACTACAGATCAACGTTTCTCAACTTCAGGTCTGCGGACCACCAAATGGACCCTTATGGGTCTGCAACTCTGAGAGTTGAACGATCACTGATCACCTTTTTTTTTTATTATTATTGGGGTCCCAGAGATAAAATAATAAGAATGATAGTTGAATCAAATAGGAAATATTTTGCAGAGCCTGAACATCAAGACAAAATATTATATTCTCACATTCTGACAAAAAAAAGCTTGAAAATCACTGCTATAGATTACAGATAATTAAATATAGAGTAGGCTACATAGGCCAGACAGACTGACCCTTATTGATTTCACCTGTTCAGTCATGAAAGGCAGATAATGTTTTGAAGAGTCGGCTCACAAAATAATGTCAAATGGAACATACTGACAATTGGAACGTACTGTCAATTGGAACGTACTGTCAATTGGAACATAGCGTGGAACATAATGTTCAAACCACACAAACATTGGGGAGGAGACTCACCGAGACTGAACAGGAAGAGAGAGATGCACAGAGACATGAAGACTCTGTCCTGAAACAGAGACATTGTAGAGGAACAACACCTACAGAGGAGAAAGAGAGAGGAAGAGAAAATAAGTGAGATGGGGAGAGAAATACATTATTTTATAATCTGTTAAGTCTGTTAAATATTAAATGGAAACTGAACGACTTTGTGTTGTCCAAAGATAACAATGGTAACGCAAGTATGAATGTGTGTGTGTGCATGTGTGTGTGCGTGTGCGTACGTGTGTGCGTGCACTCACGTGGAGTAATCTCTCAGTCTGTTCTTAATAATTTTGACCAGCGCCGAGCAGCTAAACATGCCCCCCCTCTTCTCAATGGCCAGCTCCTTGGTTTCTATGACGATCACGAGGTCCTTGGCCAACAGGGGCTTCTCGTTGGGCGACAACGGGGCTTCCGGGGACACTTTGATTGGCTCCTCGAACGCGGGGGCCTTCTGGTACAGCTGCTGCCCCCTGGCCGCCCGCTCCAAAATGGCAGCCCGCTGCTTGAGGTAGTACTTGGGCG
>NC_139719.1:17987515-18182515 GCF_964188405.1 Protomyctophum parallelum
CACACACATTACCGTGGTAATATTGGACAGGAGGAGTCCAACCTGCAGTCGGATCAGAGTCGCTGTGGTGATCAGCCTGAGCCTCAGTGCCCTGCCTGCCTCTCTACAAAGCAGCCCGGGTGGAAAGGCACACCAGTGGCCGTGGGGATGCTGCTGCTGCCGCTGCGCCCCGAAAGTGTGCCGCTGCTGCCGCTGCCATCTTCATCATGAGCATAGCGCCACGCATACCTCCACCAGCACGATGAAGCGACTGTAGCGTCTCCTGTAGCCGGGGAAAGGAGCGCTGGTGCTGCGGGCTAGTTGTGGATGTGGCATCGTCCGCTGAGTGTGTGTGGTTTTGACTTATTGAGAGAGAGAGAGAGAGAGAGACGGAGACTCGGAGAGCAAGAGAGAGAGGGAGAGAGAGCCGGTATGAGGGGACGGAGCTGAGCTTTTGTGTTGCTAAGGAGAGGAGGAGAGAGAGAGAGAGAGAGAGACGCACACACACACACACACGCACACACGCAGAACCGGTTTGAAGCTGTTTCTGCTGGTCTGGCTTTTCGTTACACCGACCGCACTTCCTCCACCTACCCGGGCCGTGTACGTGGGTGTGTGTGTGTGTGTGTGTGTGTGTGTGTGTGTGTGTGTGTGTGTGTGTGTGCACTGTGTGTATGTGTGCGGGGTCACTGGGGTGGGCCGAGGGGGGGGGGGGGGGTGCATGTTGCGTGCGCGTGTGCGTGTCACAGGGAGGGAGCGTGTGCGGCTACAGCTGTTTCGAACATCAAACGGTTTGAAATATATTCTTTCCGCCCGGGTTTGCGTCAGTGCGTGTGTGTGTGTGCGCGCGTGTGGGCCCCTCATCCTCTTTTCTCAGACAAAGAAGAGCCATATGCTTAAAACTTATATATATTTACACAGACGACGAGAAACTTAAACAAATAAAAGCAATGGCCTTAATTGCCATTCATTAAGCTGTCTTAAGTTATGTATGTGTTGTTAAACATTAACTCTTTCACAAAGAGAGAGTAGCTATAGGCCATGGGACATTATGCTGAGCCTATATTTTTAGACAAATCACATCCTCCTAAAAGGCAGGCCTATAATAATACTGTCTGTAGCCCCCATATGATTTTAATACACACAGTATATAACAAAAAAAAAAAACATTTAGTGGTAGTTAATTATGTATTATTGTGTTGTTATAGCCTAAGTATGTGCATCAATTGATGATGAATAATCTCTCTCTCACTCTCTCTCTCTCTCTCTCCCCCCCCCCCACCCCCCCTCTCTCTCTCTCTCTATACGTCACACACACACACACACACACACACACACACACACACATACACACACACACACACACACACACACACACACACACACACACACACACACACACACACACACACACACACACAGTGTCTCACACACACGCTATAGGCATACATCATGTCAGAGCTTTGAAATCCCCAAAAATCTTGCATCAGACAGAATGATGGGGGCCAGACCAGACCAATGGTATGGGCCAGTCAGAACCGGTTCAAAGCGCATCGACAATAAGCAGTAATAACATGGTCTGCTAATGAAACAGTCATCAGTCACCATCGGGAAAAGATGACTAGATTCATGTAGCAGCCTATACTTACATAATTGGAACAGTATAATGTTATGTATGATGATGGAAACTGGGGTCTTTGGGGTAAAAGACTAATTTTATATTCCGCTACTCTGTCTGTCTGTCTGTCAGTCAGATCTAGGTCACAGCTATGAACAAAGAGTGGTGACGTCACTTCAAGAGATTCCCAGCACGTGAGTACTTAGACCTCAATGCTCCGGTGTCGGCGAGGCGAGCCAAAAACAATGGAGAAGTGGGTCGATTTTTCTTCAAAATAAAAGTATTATCCTAATTACTAAAACAATAACAATAATGAATGACAGGAGGCGATCGTGGCTCGTGGTGCGTGTCGTGTGTGTGTGTGTGTGTGTGTGTGTGTGTGTGTGTGTGTGTGGGGGGGGGGGGGGGGGGTCTATAAAGGAATAGTGCTGTGCGATTCTATGGCACGCATGCAATGGAATGGATAGACAATTAGACATGATCAAGACAATGAAAACCAATATTTTGAAATCCACAGCCGGAAAGTCTAACGTTGATATGTTCTTAGTGTGGGGTGACTTTTTAGAGTATTTAGGGTGACTTTCATATCATTCAAATAAACTATTGCGACACAATTCGGACAAAATATACTTTGAAAATACTATAAGGCTATACAGTAGCATATGAAATTATGAGTTTGTATTCCTGTTTAGAGGTGCTTTAAGCCATTTTATTTGGATAATAAGATCTGTTGTGAACTTGATATATTAATCAGCAGTACTAACAGGGAATCTTTAATAAACAAACTAAACCATTAATTGTCTACATTTTCAGGTGGATCACCAATTTCATTCAATCAGGAATTGACAGTGTTCCAGTTCATAATATATCAAGAATTTTCACTTATCCTGTATGAGTTCTCTACTAAATTATTTTGGATGGAATTGGTATACCGACATGAACATTTATTTTATTTTTACTAGATGCAGGAAGACCCCTACACTATTATGGGAATATATAGCAGTATTAGTATATACACCTTACTTTGTAGGCTATACACTTATGTGCACAAAATAATTTCGTTTGTTTACTCCCCCATGGCCTCATCAAGTTTAGCAGTCTAGTTGCATGGTGTTTACTTGAGGTGACAACAGTTCAAGCTGCAAGCAACAAAAACCTGATCTACATGCATTCTCTGATCTGTGGCATAAGCATTTGACCTTGAACTTGCAGGCTGCATTTTTTTTCTGGGGTGCATACTTAGGATTAGTCATTGGTTAGACATGGGTTAAGGTTAGGTTTAGTGTTGTCAAGTAACTTAAATAATATATTACTTTCCAGTAATATTATTACTTCTTTCCAGTAATGTGTAACTTAACTAGTTACTTTCACATTTTGAGTAGTAATATTACATTTACTTTTTTCCAAAAGTAATATTATTACTAGGGATGCACTGAAAGGGACATTTTTGGCCGAAACCGAGTACCGAATATAGGAAACAGTTGCTGAAAACCGAATACCGAATATCCGAATATGATTAATATTATACATCTTTTTTCCTATAATGCTGTCATGGCTGTAGCTTAAAGCTACCTGATTTATGGGAAAATAAATGGTTATGGCAAAACTTAACTTAAATAATTATCACTATTATGAGCCCATAAAACATTTATTCAGCCCTTTTGAAAGCATTAATTGCATACACTATTCGATGATATATTTCTGCCTATTAGGGCCGAAACCGAATAGGTAAAAAATGCATTTTTAGCCATTTTCTGCCGAACAATTTCTGCGGCCGAATATTCGGTGCATCACTAGTTAAAATGGAATGTTTATACAGAGTAAGTAAAGAATAAATAATCTCTCAATCACCTGGTAATGACTGTGACACAGTCCTGTAGCTGAAAGGTCAGATGGTCAGTCCTTGCAACCACAATGTTTCCAGCCAGACAGGTCTAGTCCAGAATGCCACTTAGCACTATATACTTTGTTGTACAACAAATAGCGAAAATAGTTGACCTACGAGCTTGTAGATGTTTGAAAAAGGCGGCGATCGTGGCTCGTGGTGCGTGTCGTGTGTGTGTGTGTGTGTGTGTGTGTGTGTGTGTGTGTGTGTGTGTGTGTGTGGGGGGGGGGTCTATAAAGGAATAGTGCTGTGCGATTCTATGGCACGCATGCAATGGAATGGATAGACAATTAGACATGATCAAGACAATGAAAACCAATATTTTGAAATCCACAGCCGGAAAGTCTAACGTTGATATGTTCTTAGTGTGGGGTGACTTTTTAGAGTATTTAGGGTGACTTTCATATCATTCAAATAAACTATTGCGACACAATTCGGACAAAATATACTTTGAAAATACTATAAGGCTATACAGTAGCATATGAAATTATGAGTTTGTATTCCTGTTTAGAGGTGCTTTAAGCCATTTTATTTGGATAATAAGATCTGTTGTGAACTTGATATATTAATCAGCAGTACTAACAGGGAATCTTTAATAAACAAACTAAACCATTAATTGTCTACATTTTCAGGTGGATCACCAATTTCATTCAATCAGGAATTGACAGTGTTCCAGTTCATAATATATCAAGAATTTTCACTTATCCTGTATGAGTTCTCTACTAAATTATTTTGGATGGAATTGGTATACCGACATGAACATTTATTTTCTTTTTACTAGATGCAGGAAGACCCCTACACTATTATGGGAATATATAGCAGTATTAGTATATACACCTTACTTTGTAGGCTATACACTTATGTGCACAAAATAATTTCGTTTGTTTACTCCCCCATGGCCTCATCAAGTTTAGCAGTCTAGTTGCATGGTGTTTACTTGAGGTGACAACAGTTCAAGCTGCAAGCAACAAAAACCTGATCTACATGCATTCTCTGATCTGTGGCATAAGCATTTGACCTTGAACTTGCAGGCTGCATTTTTTTCTGGGGTGCATACTTAGGACTAGTCATTGGTTAGACATGGGTTAAGGTTAGGTTAGTGTTGTCAAGTAACTTAAATAATATATTACTTTCAGTAATATTATTACTTTTTTCCAGTAATGTGTAACTTAACTAGTTACTTTCACATTTTGAGTAGTAATATTACATTTACTTTTTTTCCAAAAGTAATATTATTACTAGGGATGCACTGAAAGGGACATTTTTGGCCGAAACCGAGTACCGAATATATATATATATATATATTTCTGCGGACGAATATTCGGTGCATCACTAGTTAAAATGGAATGTTTATACAGAGTAAGTAAAGAATAAATAATCTCTCAATCACCTGGTAATGACTGTGACACAGTCCTGTAGCTGAAAGGTCAGCAACCACAATGTTTCCAGCCAGACAGGTCTAGTCCAGAATGCCACTTAGCACTATATACTTTGTTGTACAACAAATAGCGAAAATAGTTGACCTACGAGCTTGTAGATGTTTGAAAAATGTGAAAGATTTAGAAAGCTTTTGCCTATAATGCCATGTTGAAAGTGGTTATCACTTAAAGGTTTTATGACATTCATTTTCATTTATTTTTATTTTTTCTTTTAGGTTTTATGACCTCAATTACACCCAAAAAACCTGAACTTTGAACATTCAGTGGATTTTCTGTGGTCTGAAGTTTTCTTTGGGGTTTGGAAGCCCTTTGAGCTACAATGAAAACAGGCAACACAGTGAAACAGTGACATCTGCTGGCAAATCCCATTGACATATATGGGATTTGCAGGGTCTTACATCACTTACTGCCGGCAAATCAGAGCACCTGTTTGAGCCAGAAAACCCCAGATCACAGAAAATCTACTGAATGTTAAAAGTTCATGTTTTTTGGGTGCAATTGAGATTAGAAAACCTAAAAAAAATAAGAACAATTCCAAAACCTTTTTTTTAATGTCACAATCCCTTTAACATACCTACACCCGCACAGTATAATTGGTATGAAGTGTAACTGAATATCGCTGTTTTAGTATCCCCACTTAACCCATTAAGACCTGAGTTTGATTCTACCAATGTTATGGTTATGGCAAAACTTAACTTAAATAATAATCACTGTTATGGATCCATAAAACATTTATTCAGCTCTTTTGAATGCATTAATTGCATACACTATTCGTTGATATATTTTCTGCCTATTTGGGCCGAAACCGAATAGGCCAAAAATGCATTTTTAGCCATTTTCTGCCGATTTCTTTCTGCGGCCGAATATTCGGTGCATCACTAATTATTACTATTTTCACGAGCCTTGGTGGAACTGTGGGTTTGAGTGTTTATTTATAATGGTAGACTGGGTTGTGGTGGAGTTGCTTTGCAGACTGCTGATCCGCCCTAGATCTAGACTCTAGAGCGGATACGGAAACGATGCACACTCGTCGGTATGTGTGAAGTATCGGATGCAGCCTTAAACCGTCCGGAACACGGAACAACAACCTAAACTAGTGTGTGTAACTCGTCAGACTGCACTGTTAGAGAGAAGAGACGTAAACAAACTAACCATGGAGGAGGTGGAGGAGACAGAGACACCGGCACAACAAAGCGTTATAACATTCAATACTTATTCGCATTATTTTGAGTATATGTCCACGATCAAGACGAGATGAACATTATTGTCCGCTGCAAGTTGTGCATAGGGAAGAAGCTATATTCCACGTAGAAAAAATCTACTTCAAATATGTGTACAAATGGACCCATCATCATGTGTACACTACACTTTTTAGAGTTAAATAAACACTGCAGAATAATAATGCTAGTGTTGAAAATGCAAAGTAAGACTTTTGGGGACAAAATATGCAATTACTGGGGGCGAGAGAAAAAAGTTAAGTAATAAGTAACTAGTTACTTTTCCCAGGGAGTAATAAGTAGTGTAACTTTATTACTTTTTAAAAGTAATAAGTAATAAGTAGTATATTACTGTTTAAGTAGTATTTTCACAACACTGGGTTTAGGTGTGCTGCCCCGTGGGAGGTTAGGTTTAGGTTGAGGGTTTGAGATAGGTTGTAGTTGTAGGACTAATGACTGGTCTAACCCAGTGGTAGCCCTGAAACATGACTGCCATGATGATTATCATGACAGTCATGACGCAACTGCACCCTGTTTTTGGCGCTCGCTACATTTACAACTTTTCCGTATATATAAACATTCAGATTACAAATATAAAGTACTCACAATTTGTCCCATGGGTGTTAGTTAGTTGCAGCACCAGCGATTAGAATTGCTGCATCCCGCGTTCTTTAATAAAAAGCATTTTTATCTGAGCGCCCGGGCTACTTTTTTCAAACGGGGTTCGTTTGGGAAATCCACAGTTGCACACCGGGAGCGCACTCGCCTATTAGTCTGTATTGGCACACACAGAGTGCCACTCTCCTCCCGACCGATAGGGGTGCGTAGTTGAAAGCCAATGGCAAAATAACAGCTCGGATAAAAATGCTTTTTATTAAACAACGCGGGATGCAGAAATTCTAATCGCTGGTGCTGCAACTAACTAACACCCGTGGGACAAATTGTGAGTACTTTATATTTGAAATCAGAATGTTTATATATAGTAAAAGTTGTAAATGTAGCGAGCGCCAAAAACAGGGTGCAGTTACTTCATGACTCTCGTATGAATATGAGAGTCATGAACCATGGCTAACCCTTATATATGTTTCAATTGTTTCAATTGAAACGGGCCTCGAGCCTCCAGGGGCCTTTCCCCTTGGAAAAAAGAAATAGTAGTAGTAGTATAGTGCATGTTGTTTGGTTGTAATTGTTCCCACTTCCCAGTGTGTGCACTCACTGCACTAGCAGCGCTGACAATTGCGATTACATCATTGTATAGCCTATGCTGCCTTCCAGTTATACCTTTAAGTAAAAAAAAAAGTTTAATCAAGCAAGCTGCTTTTATTTTTGATTATTTTTAAATAACTATTAAAAGTATGACGTCATGAACGGGGCCTCCCGATCCTTAAGGCCGCCCCTGGTCTAACCAATGACTAGTCTAAACCAAAAACTGCCTAAACTAAGTACTGCACCCTTTTTTTCTTGGCAGAACTTTCTTGAGCTGCAGAGAGACAGAGAAAGAGAGAGAGAGAGGGAGAGACCTCAATACACCAGTCACAGGACTGGATAAGAAGTGGATGACAATGGAGACAATATTTAATTTTAAAAGTAAGCCAACTAATTCCCATTTTCTAGACAGTGAACAAACAGTTGTAGGCTATGCATCAAAGCTTCACATGAGGGGTTGTCTAAACACGAGCAGGGCCTTGGACAAACAATATCGTATTGTTTAATCGTACTGTACATTTGGCATTGACTACCATAGATTTAACGTACAATGGCTGCTCTATCTTTATGAGCTGAGATACCTGAGATGCGTATTGACATTTTTAATGCCATGTTCACAAACTGCGTTTGCATTTACTGTATCATTTTCATTCATGAAAGTAGACAAACTTAAAATCAGGAAGGTGTGGTACATTTAAACATGGTTAATGTATGGTGTATTGATCTATATTTATTTATTTATTTGACAGACACAATGCTCATTAATCAACACGTCAGTTTTCACATCCATGTAAATGGAACAGAGTTAGCCAGAAGCTAATTTATCTGTAGTCCCTGAGCAGGCTCATAAAAATGATGATAAAACTATCCATACAAAAACACATTAAACATTGTACAGGGGTTTAATGTTTTATGTGTTTTTGTATGGATATAGTTTTATCATCATTTTTATGAGCCTGCTCAGGGACTACAGATAAACTATCCATACAAAAACACATTAAACATTGTACAGGGGTCAGAACAACCGTAGAAAGGGGCACGACCGTGGCACAGTTGGTAGTGCTGTCGCCTCACAGCTAGAAGGTCCTCGGTTGGAATAACATGTTCCTTCCACGCGCTACGTCCAACCAGGGAAACTCCCCCCTGTCAGGTGTAAAGGAGCAACTTGGACACTCAGGCATGAAGGAAGCATGAGTTCAAGTCCGTTGCTCTCCCCATGTCCCCCATATATGCGGACTAGGTTGGCGGAGGGTGTGTAGAGCCCAGGATCACATTAGATAATTGACACAAATGGGTTACAAAATCGTGAAAATAAAATAAAATAAAAGAACAACCATAGAGTGATGACATCAGTGATAAGTGGAGCTGTTAATTATTCATGATCAGGCATACCCAGATAACAAAAGATGATTGAATCAACGTTGTGATATTAGTCAGCCATGATGGTTGCAATCAACATTGATGTCAGGTATTGAGAAGATGTTGAAAGTGCTCGCTATGATCCACATTGAAATAATGTTGCACTTCCAACCAATTGTGACAATGAATAAACATTGATTCAACTATGATATAATCAACATTGAAAGAACGTAGAATTGCATCAACATTGATTCAACTATGCATCTATCCATCCATTAACATTGATTCAACTATACATCCATCCATCCATCATACATTGAAACAATGCTATTATTAAAGGGCCATTTCAACCTTCTTCTGTATGCCCAATATGTCTCATTAAAAAAAGAATATAAATTACAAAATTAATGGTATAGTTCAACAAGGAACACACCAAAGTAGTCTAGTCAGTGATATCACTAACAGACACGTTTGGAGCTACCACAGCAGAAGAGTAAAATGATTATTTTTTAAATGATGCATAGAAAAAGCTGAAATGGTCCATTAAGTATGCTATACTGCAGTGGTTCTCAACCTTTTAATACAAAGACCCCACATTGTCATTTTTTGAGCCTCTGGATTGGCCATTTCCAAAACAATCAAAGAAACCAAGGTTTGAGAACAGCTGCTTTACAACATTCTCTATGAACAAAAACAAAACAGACCATTATTCATTTACTTATTTATTAGATTCAAACACATGGATAAGTGAGAAGTGCACATCCAATTCCCAGCATTTATTTTGCTACACTGAATTTGAGAAGTTACTCTATGCAGATTTTGATACATACAAAACATACACCACTTCAGTCCTATACACAGCTCAATGAGTCACATTGTGAGCTTGTAGAGCTGCAATTTTCAAAAGAGTAATGTCCTTGAACGACCCCAGTTCAACATGAACCAAAAACAGCCCTGAAAATCCAGGGGACACAATTAAAGAAACTTCCTCCCCAGTTCAACATGAACACCACATTAACCGTCCATCCATTTGTCCTGAAACTACAGGGGACAAAGAAAGCAGGCAGTCCTTCAGAACCAATAGGACCCCAGTTCAACATGAACGAAACAAACAGTCCAATGATCCATCAAACCCACTGGCTGCTTTAGAAGAGATTTTTACATTTTTGACATCAGGCCTAAATGGGTTAAGACTTTAAGGACCTGCAGGTGTGGGAACCTTGTCTTTCCTGGGTACCCCGCCACTCCTGTCGGGTGCATAGCGCAGCCACTTCTGCAGAGCATCCTTGTACTGCAATTCTGTCAACTTGCGGTCAAATTGACGAGCAGCCGCTGAAAAAAAGAAAACAGGCGTTACTAAATTAAAAATAAAATAAAGCTGCAGTTCCATTCAAAGTGACAAATGTCCATTGTGTACTAGGTTCAGGCGGGAACCTACATACAATTGAGCCACACTAATGTTCATTAAATAAATGTCACAGTTTGTCTACTCTGTCTCAGAGGAGGGCAGTGGACAGTTCTGAAACTTGCCTACCAGTGACATTCTTAACTGTACACAGGCACAGAACACCTGAGATGCAGCGCGAGTAGACAAATTTGTGCAGTCCAATTGTGAGCATTAGAGCAGTAGTTATCAGCCTGTGGCTCGGGACCCCCACATGAATATGGGGTGTCCCCAGATGACAGTGAAGAATAATGAATACCTCAGAAATTAAAAAGTAATACCATTAGAAAAGTCAATTTATACTATAAAACTGGTGAAACATTGGCCAAATCAACCACTCCTGCGGTGTCAATCAGGCCTATGGTCCAATAGGAGAAATAGTGAAAATAGCCAATCTACAGAGTCAAATTGAATGCCTCAACAACAACTCCAAGTATTTTGATGTGCAGACTCACCAAAAATGCAGTCCTGAACTAGGGTGTCTTTGAAGGCCCTCTTCTCTCCCTTGCCAGCCCAGTTGAAAACGCATGCCAGGTTGTTTGTCAGGATGGCGCCAACCATTCGCCGGATCATGTTCTCACTATTGGTCCCTCCGACTAATGCCAGGCGTGCAATCTAGAAGTAGTGCATTAAAATTAAAATTAGCAAAAGAAAGTCAAATATTGTCCAAGAAAGAATAATTGCACCCATCACAAGGCATTCTAAGGCTCACCATCTTGCGACGCACTCCCTCCTCCCTCAGTGCAGTTTCCGCCTCATCAAACTGCTCCTCGTTGGAGAGAGGCAGATTGATGGGGAAGGATTCCTCTCGTTGGGATTCAGGAACACCTCGGACATTCAATGTGGACTTTGCCATTTCAGTTTTGATGAATTGAATGTCCCTCCCCATCTGCCTCACCTCCATAAGTATCTCTGCCAGCATTTTAGTGTTTTTCTGGGAAGAAAGGTCTTGGAAGAAAAACAATTTGACATTAAATTTCAAGGATAGATTGACCATTTTCAATCAAATGACACCAACTCGCTGATGTCTGCACCCCTCGCTTATAGTAACCATTAAATGCTTAACAAAGACAGTAAAGACAAAGGGACAAGTTTGTCAATTCAGATGTCATCAGAAAGGTTAAGACGTTGATCAGAAAATTATACTTGCCTTGCAACATCTGGCTGGGTTCCCCTCCATGCACTCTTCTCTGTGGTGTTTCTGGCGTTGAAGCTTTAAGAAACAGACAACATGGGATCAGACAAGGCATTGCACATAGGTCATTGTGTAATTCCGTGTGTGTGTGTGTGTGGGGGGGGGGGGGGGGGGGGATGGTAATATAGGTATCTTTACCCTGGTCAGGAGTCCTGAATCCAGATGATCTGGTGCCATTTGCACCCTGGTCAGGCGTCCTGAATCCAGCTGATCTGGTTCCATTTGCATAGCTGGGACTGAAGGCTAAAAGAAAGGACGCATCATTGAACATGATTTGTGGAATATTGCAAAAACAACATTTAACCCATTTAGACAGAGAGAGACTGAGGCAGATCTTTTTTTTTAACAACAGTTTTCGGATAAACCTGTGTTTCTATGTCAGTGGTTCTCAAATATTTTCATGTCAAGGACCCCCAGAATGATCTGTATTTGGCCACCGATCCCCATCTGAAAATATGCTGTTCCAGGGACCCCCCAGAAGCAAGGTTTGAGTTAAAAGCGTCTGCTCTAAAATATATTCAAAGATTTGCCCCACACTTTCACAATATTTCAAAAATAGCAGATCTACAAGCTCGTAGATCTGCTATTTTTCAAAAGCTAAAGTATAACAATGCTTAAAACACCAACAGGGGTTCCTGTCCTGAATGGGATGAGAAATACATACTGTTCCTTGCTTGCTCTGATGGCACAGTGTGGTAGGGGCTGGTATACATTGGCATTCCTGGAGAAATAAAACTAATATCAATCTTTTATTGTTATGAATGAGCACCATCAATTTCCAGTTTTAGAAGATGTGGGATGAACACAATTGACTACCAAGTGAATAGTTGAAGAATAGATCCCCACTATAGTACTACCCCCTTAACTCAAGTGTACAAATGGAACCAAATGGACCCTTACAAGTCCATTTGAACACTCAGTTACAGCCCTTTTATCGTCATTCAGGCGATAAAAGGTATTTTGTTTCTGGTAATACCGTCCGTGGCACAAATTGTTAGTCAACTCACCTTGATAATCTTGGGGATAGCCTTGGGGAGGGTGAACTAAAAAAATGAGAACAATCAAATTATTCAAGGGGATTTAACTTGGGAGTAAAGAAGTTGAAATATTTCAGTCTAATAAGTTACAGTTACTGTATGTCATGGTGCAATAGCACAGCAACTGTAAACAAAGTTATAACAGACAACGGACATACCATTTCTTGCTTGTCCATTATGGTGCCCTCCTGAAATGAATACAAATAAATCTAATTAGTCAAGGTAAAATAACTCTTATGAAGTCATATGACATCATGCCAACGCAAACAGCTCCTTGCAAAATAGTGAGTCACTGAATAAGCTACTGTATTATCAACTCAACATTTTAAATTGAATTAACATTTCAAGTCAATAAGGTCTTCTCCTGTAAGTAGTAGTATTAATCCCCCAATACCGCCTCCCATCTAGACGGACTTTAGACACAATAAGAGTGGCCGATCAGGGCATCACATATATGTAGCCCATTAGTACTTACCATCATTAAAGAGGTCTCTTGACTCTAGCTCTGCCAAGAAGCTTCCACAAAAGCCTAAAATGAAAACATAAAACATGAACTATGAAAGTTATAACTCACAAAGCACATATCCTGGTAGTAATGCGAAGTGGTTAGACTGGTTACCATTATCAGGCTGGTCAAATGTCTGCACGTCCTCCAAGCACCTTCCTTCAGAGGCTAAAAGGGAACACAAGACAGAAACTTTAACACATATCACATGACTGATATGTTTGCATGTATTGACAGAGGAACTACATGCTTGCATTGTAATAACATACCACTGATTTCACTAGGGGTTGGTACAGACTGGTTGGTTTTCCGCACTGGTATTGGTGCAGGTGGGTACTGGTTGGGTGTTGGTACATTG
This sequence comes from Protomyctophum parallelum, assembly GCF_964188405.1. NCBI lineage: Eukaryota > Metazoa > Chordata > Actinopteri > Myctophiformes > Myctophidae > Protomyctophum > Protomyctophum parallelum. Next base: position 18,000,758 of record NC_139719.1, read on the forward strand.
GAGTCGAGCAGCACTGGATTAACAAAGTAGAAAGAATTATACATGCAAATACTTAAATGGGTAGCCATTAGTGTCATAACTGACAGTGCCACTGTACCTGGAAAAAGAACAGCAGGTGGCTTGGCAAATCTTCTCTTAGCGCTGATGGTTTCTGGCTCCTCATCTGACTCCATGTACACAGTATTTGGCCTTAAAATTAAATAAACATTTATCAGTATAATTACAATAAATGAGCAAGCCTTGAGATGCACTGTTCTCGGGTCAGGAGCCGATAATTTTCTGTAAAATGAGACAGCTTGACGTACAAGCACACATAGACATGACACTAGTCCATCACAGGACACAGGACAGACATCCAATCCAACCCTCGAGGCATGCAGAGTTCCAAGCAGTGAGGAACGGATTAGTCCTCAAAAAACCCTGCAGCCTCCTAATCTCAGTGTGGGCACTGCATGTACCTTATTCGTCTTTTACGCCGTGCATCTGTTTCCTCCTCAGATTCTAAATCAGTGGTTGGACATCCAGTAGTTATATACTTGTCTTCATGTTGCTTGGCCTTTTCAAGTGAGTCTGTAAAACAAGTAGGAAATACAGTATGCCATTTAAAGAAGTGTGACTAATACTTAAACAATGCAATATAAACAGGATTTTGAAAATGGCAACCAGAATACCATCTGCCAAATGAGGCAACTACCAATACTTGGCGGTGGCTCAGGGGTAGAGTTGCCGGTTGGGAACCAGAAAGTGCAGTTTGATCTTTGGGTCCCCCTGAATTTGTGTCAGTGTCCTTGGATAAAACCGCTATATAAATACTCTACCCCCTCAGACCCACAATTATGGTTCTCCTACTGGACCAGAATGGAAAAATAAATAGATCTGATTGACAAGACATGTGGACATGACAATGATGCAGTGTCTACTTACCACAAGAAATTAAGAGCCGAACATTTTCATGCATGGTCCATCCGTTTTGAGGCATCATTTTTTCTTTGAGGGCCTTCGAAAAGTTGATGTTTTTTGGGGGCCAGAACAAGGTACTATCCTTTGGATTGAACCAACTGGAAGGAACTGTAGCAGTTCCTCCAGTAGTAGGGAATAGTACCACGGCCCACAGCACCACCTCCTTTTCCATTCTGTACAATAAATGACAGAATATAAATATTATGATATTGGGGTTGGTAAAGTTAGTTTTAGTTTATTTTTTACATACATGAATGCTACTGCATATGAGCTATTGGAATGGCTATGAGGCCATCTCCCTCAGCCTCTGGACACAGAACACATTTACGTTTAATACAGCTAAGTTTACCAACCCCAATATTGTCACACAACTCTCTGACCTTATATGTGCCTATGCATGAGGACTCACAGGGATAAGTGTAATACGATTCATGCTGTCTGAAGGTTCTGTATATTACATAGACCTCATTTTGTTCCTGGACTATATTCTGTACTACTGCAATAGTATCTCCCACCTGAATACAATTATCCCCTTGCTTTGTAGACAAGGTGAAACGACTATTGGAGACCTTTTTGTACTGTAGAGCAGCACTGAAATGCCGAGGAAGTGGACCATCAGTATGGATGTTCTGTAATACTGGTTCATCTGTTGCTAGTGGAAACTCAACCTGTGGCTTTTCTGATAATCTTTTGACTACCTGCTGTAGAGGTTGGTTTGGCTTGCGTAACAGATGCTTTATTTGGCCAAGATAATTCTCAAAAGGGAATCCAGAAACATTATCCAAGGGTCCAAATCGTTTGTATTCCTCTGCTAAATGTATAAGCTGGTGAACACTGAACACAATCTGATCTCTACCATAGAGTTTTCCAAAGTGTTCCACAAAAGAAATGGTCAACTTATGGGCAAATTCAACCATTTGGCCAGTAATTTCAGGTGACAAAAACAAATACATGGCCACTGAAAACAACATGAAATTGTCATACAACTCACAGGGAAGGCAATCCTTCAGAACTACAGGACCCCAGTATAACATAAAGGATCGGAACTCAGTAGCTTTCCAACGATCAAGCTCGTTCAAACCTCTTGGCTTGCGATTGAATTCAACAGGGGTGTGGGAATGCAACACCAACAGTTTGCTTGTCATACTGTTAACCACGTGTGAAGGAAGTCTAGTGGCTAGATTGCCCTTTAACCAGATATTCAACAGTTTTCTCATCAACCCAAGACAACAGAGGTGCATATAATCTATTGGAAATGAAGATACCATCTTTACAATCCCTGTTAAAGGACTGAGTGTCTGTTTTAAGTGATGTTGCTCATCAATCATATCACTAAAACTCAAGTCAGTCCTCAGCCTGACATTTGTTTCCGGATACGTCATTTTGTTCCTCCACACACCCTCTTGATCACACTTGTCGCATCCGGAATACCCATTATGTGACTTAATATTCTTAATGTAGGCTCTGGCGGGAGCGTCGCACACAAATGCGGAAACCTCTGCATTCAAATGCTTACCATTATGAATAATTCCATTAGCCAGTACATTTTTAAGGTCGCTAACAAATTGCTGCAGATACTCAACAACACACTTTGGCTTGGTCAAACCACAAAATATACCGACAATAAATGGAGACTTTGTGTAATCACATTTCAGCATTGCAAGTATAGGCCAGAATTGAAGTCTTGAACTCTTAAAGATGGGGAGACCATCCATGTTGAACTGTAAAGTAAGAGTTTTGAGGTTCACTGGTAATCTCAGACATTTCAATCGTGAAAGTATTCCACGCACCAATCCAAAATGATAGTACTCGCCACCTTGCATTTGAGTGGTTTCAACCTTGGATTGCGTTCTAAGCAGAGTTCTTCCGTCTTTAGGGAGCCTAGGGTGAAATATCTTTAAGATGGACAGCAGAGCAGACAAAGCAACCAGACTGATAGAGTAAGAGGATGCCCAATATCTTAGGCTCTTTATAAGCAGATCCTGACTAGGTTGATGCTCATCACTGTCAGAGTGGCGATGAATCAGATCATCTCCATCACTCAGATCATCTCCCTCACTTCCAGCTACACTATCATCTGTATGATGATTTTCCATTTGCTCATGATCTGATTCAACTTCATTATAGTCAGCTACACTGCTATCAATATGAGAATCTTCCATTTGTACATAATTAGTATCAACTACATCGTAGCAAGCTACATCTATAGGGTCATTTTCAGCTACACTGCCATCTATAAGGTTATTTTCAAAGTGTAAATGGGAATCTGGTGGTGCATCTACCGGTAGTTGGGAAATGTGTGAGATTTCCTCATATTCATGAAGGATCTCTCGCTCTATGTCCCTTACAGTTTTCACTACTCTACGTCTTTTGGCCCAATAAGAGGCCATCTCTCTGTTGGTAAAGTGAGGTGGTGCTGCTATTAATTTACTTGGCCTTGTGTATTGCTTGTAGTCCTCTTGTACCACGACCCTGAAAACAAATAGGGAAACAAAGAATAAAATATTGTGTGTGTGTGTGTGTGTGTGTGTGTGTGTGTGTGTGTGTGTGTGCACAATATATAAATGCACCATTTATAAACTTGACTTACACAGAGACGATCCAACCCCTAGTGTCCTGTGCCGATCCAACACCAGCGCCCGTAGTGTCCTGGCTGTGACTGCACACAGACAAATTACAATATATATAAATGCAGCATTAATAAGCTTTTTTTTGGAAAAAACCATGGTTTAAAAGTAGTTCTAAAAGAACACATCTACAAGCTCAGAGCCTCATTATAGCAACATCATACATAGTTATGAAACTTAAGTTGACTTGCAGAGAGATCTACAAGCTCACTATAGTAACATAGATTGTTATGAAACTTGACTTACAGAAACAATCTGAGTCTCATGTGACTATATCCGGTAAACCCCCCCCCCCCCCCCACACACACACACACACACACACACACACACACACACACTCATGCCGTTTCCGTATTAATCTGTAGCCGTTTTAGGCCGGAACAAATTAAACCCAGTCAGTCCTTATGGCTAGACTTTAGCATTAACCCCATGGAGGTACCGTAGCCCATATGTGCCCTCTCGCTACAGAATGAGCGTAGGGAGAGGGCACATATGGGGCTAGGAGGTACCGCAGCTTTGTTCACCATTATAAATGAAGAACTGCTTCACCGTGGTGCTGGTTACATCAATGCTTATGTAACAATTAAAAACGCTAATAATATATACGCGTATATGCACATAAACAAATTAAATAAGTTTTAATCGCGAGAGTCGTTAGCAAAATGGCGGCGATAACATGAATAACCAGCATGCTAGCTACTATTGGATACACAGTGCACAGTAGCCCTACAAGCAACAGACTCCGGACTAACTTTCCACGGCACGGGGTCCGGGGATAATTACAAAAAGTTAACATGTATTTAAACGATAACAGCCATATGATGGCATCTGAACGGCATAAAACAATAGTAGCATGGCTCACCAATTAGACATAATTAGCCAGCATAAAACCTCGGACTTTACGGCATGATAGATAATATACAAACGTAAACAGTGGTAAAACAAGTAAGTGGTGGTATCTGAATGGGATAATAAATGATATTCCGTAACGACTTACCAGTTTGTTTCTTGTTTATTTCACACGCTGTTTAGCCCACGTTTCCAAAAGTTCCTGCTACTGCAAAACAGACCCTTATACTCTAAGCTACAAACGGCCGCCCGCCAGCCAACTTTGAACTGACTCAAGTCCCGTGAGATCTCGCATGGTCTCGTTAACACCCCCCATCCGATGACAACCTGCCGGATGGTCACGTGATTCAGTTTTCCTCCAGTGAATGTATATATTATTATGTATTATTTTATGTAAATAATATCTATTTATTTATTCATTCATGTATTATTTTGTGCCGACCAAAATGACAAGAGCACCGTATTGAATTATTAAATATTTAAATGTTTGATAATGTAGGGCGCGTTCGGAAATGCGCCCTGAACGCACTGGTGTGCTCTCTTGTCGTTCGTTTATTCAGTGCACTCAGTGCGTTGTCGTTCGAAAATCCAGTGCGCTGCGCACCGGGTGTGCCGAGTGCACGCACTGAGCAACCCTACCCTGAGGGTAGGGTTGCTCAGTGTGAATGGTGTGTTGAACTGGTCGTTCGTAAATAAGGCACACTGAACGCACTCTGTGACGTCACCGCCCACCACACTCAACAAACTGACCACATTCCCGGTGCGCATAGCCGAACGCGCCCGTAATGTGGGCCATGCAATGTGGAAACCTATAGGAGTCACGTGACTTCTCCTCTTCAATAAAAATGAATAAAAATGAAATGATCCAAGCTGATATCGCTTCTGTCGTGCATTTTATACATGTATGGTATTGTATTTTAATAAACATAATTATTATTGACTTTTTGTAATGCATGTTGAGATGCATTTTGAGCAAATATTGAGAACCACTGATACAGAAACATGAGATTTTTCGTTTTCAATAAAAAAAAATAGCAGACCTACAAGCTTGTAATGCCGCACTACGAGCTTGTAGGTCTCCTCTCCTCTCCTCTCCTCTCCTCTCCTCTCCTCTCCTCTCCTCTCCTCTCCTCTCCTCTCCTCTCCTCTCCCCTCCCCTCCCCTCCCCTCCCCTCCCCTCTCCTCTCCTCTCCTCTCCTCTCCTCTCCCCTCCTCTCCTCTCCCCTCCTCTCCTCTCCTCCAGAAACTGTGAAGACACAAAACAGACCTTTAAAACATTTTTTTAATGTTATTCTTTCGTACACAAGACGTATTCTTCATATTTAGAGCATGCCGAATCCAATGGCGCCGGTCTGGACTTTCCACGACGTTTGCAAAGGTCAAAGTTCAGCCAAAAGACTGCAATGGTGACCTTTGGGGCCTAAAAAAAATGAGCCTAGGGTTAGATTTGAGGTTCCAAAGGTCGCATAAAAACACCGAGACTATCACAACGATCGCCTCGTCTCCGCGATCGCAGACGTATAAGGCTCATCACGAACAGACTTACGATCATCGACGTCGGCGTGTGCGAACATAAAACCTTTTCTTCACTAGAACGCCACAACGGTAAGGCCTTCGGGTCTGATTTTCGGATATGTTATAGAGCTCCCAGAGACTTGGGCGACCTTTCTAGGAGGCGGGGTCTTGTTTCACTTTTTCAGTCAGGATGCTGTTAAAGTCTATGGGTATATGAGCTGTCTGATGGACACAGCCAAAGTGAATGACGTTTTGTACGACTGTCGGAGGTGTACATCGAAGACACCAAACTGTTCGTCTGGGCAAGCTCTCCGACATATCCGAACGTCGGACCGTAATGTTTTATCGTTGGCGCGTTGTCGTGCGTCAAAGTCGGCAAATTGTAGGCCTTCGTTCAGGGCTACCGCCGCGACCGTATGTCCGTTTGGCCCGAAACTTATACGGCTGCGATCGGGGCCGCGACCCGGTCCCTGTGGTGGTCTCGGGTAGTCCCGCAACTAACCCAAACCCTAACCCTAACCCTAACCCTAACCCTATAACCCTAACCCTGTAATTGAAACCATAGGATTGAAACAATGTCAATTCATTGTAAGGCATTTCAACATTGAAAAATCACCATCTATAATACATTGATTCAATTGAATCAATCAAACGTTGAAATGATAACTGTAATTAGACATTGAATCAACATAGGTTTTTCAACCTAGGTTCTCCCCCCATCCCCCCCCCATCACAATTGAAACCATAGGATTGAAACAATGTCAATTAATTGTAGGGCATTTCAACATTGAAAAATCAGCATCTATAATACATTGATTCAACAACAGCTTTTCAAACGTTGAAATGGTTAACTGTAATTAGACATTGAATCAACATAGGTATTTCAACCTCAACCAAAAATAACCAATCTGACCAAAAGTCAACGTTGAATTAACATCTTTTGCTATCTGGGTAGTTTAACCCAAATTATAAAGCCTACCCAAATTTGTGCCTGTGGATTGTGATTTGGGCATTGTGGAGATGGGCCATGGCCATGGGTATCACTCTTTCACAGAGCTTTCTCTGAGGTTAGGGTTAAGCATTAGCCATTGAAAGGAGAGTTAAATGCCAATGAGGGGGCAGAAAACAGCGAGGTCACGTGGTTCATGCACTCACGCGAGCCCATAGACTCCAATGCATTCCGTAAACTTCCGGTTCAGGCCTTTGTCACTCTTCGCCAATAGAAGTCTATGTAGAAGAGCCTGGCCCCATGAAGTGAACGGAGATGTCATAACTCTCCTTCGATGGCTCTGGGGTTACGGTTAGGGTTAGGCATATTTTGTGAGGTTAAGGTTAGGGTTAGGTTTAGGCAGCATAGATATAACCACGTCCATAAGTTAGAACGCTCTGCGAAGAAGGCAGTCCCATGGGAGGACAGGCTCAGGTGCAGGAGCAGTGCCAAGGTTAATTGAGTGGCAGGTGTCTGTGTTTGTATGGCTAATCTCAGGATTGTCTCTATTGAGTCGAGTGCTAGCTTGACCTGGGTTTGAGGCTTCCCACAGAGACACTGCAAAGAGAGCTCTCCCCCATCCTTCTTTTTCTCTTTCTCTTATAACAAAAACGACGGTTTGCTCGCACAAAAAGGAATTTTCACCCACTGTTTTACTCCTGTAAACCTGTGATGTGACCATAAAGTTGATTCTGAAGTGCAACTGAACATCTGAACCAAATCCGCGTGGAAAGGCTGGGCTGACTTTATTTTAGCACTGCACTGGCAGGTATAATTTATGTTCATCCGAGTGTCTGTGGGATGCCAACAAAGACCTTTAAAGCTGCATAAGTTGTCTGTCAAAGCGGTGTAGTTGGGAGGAACCCGTATCAGTAGCGACAGCATAGGCTGTACGTGCTACAGTGCTGATCCCTTCGAGAAAATAATAATAATCCCCTTTTAGAGATTGGAGGCAATCACCCATAAGCTCACCTTTCTGAGCTTCTACCCCCACTATACACACCACACCACGCCACAAAACAATTGTAACACGCACGATAGAATATCCAGTGATGTAAAAAAAAAAAAAAAAAAAAAATACACACAAAAGACTCTGATTAGCATCGGAAAGGCATTGTCATGGTCAGGGTATTCCAAACCTTTAGGTTTCCCCACTAATATCCTTTCTGGGAATGGAAAAGTGAAATCCTATTCTTGCTCAATAGTGAGTGTCCCATGACAGCCGATTATGTCTTAGCCGTAGTGGTTGTAACTAGAGAGGCCGGGCTCACTATGCAGTAGAACGAGGCTTTTTTGTCTCAAAGGGCCCTGCCCAAGCTGAAGCTCACCATTGTTGCATGGGGTGTCCGTTCGTGTGTGTGCGCGTGTGCGCATGTGCGCATGTGTGTGTGTGTGTAGGGTTGGGCGTGTGAAATGGCTAAAAATAGCTATAGATAAACTCACAAAGACATACACACAAAATAATCTTTCCTGTTCAAACGCCAGCTGGTGTATTTTTTTATGCTTTCGCTGTCAACAACGCTGTCATCAACACACACACGTTCACACACGTGCACACACACACACACACACACACACACACACACACACACACACACACACACACACACACACACACACACACACACACACACACGCACACACACACACACGCACACACACACACACACGCACACGCACTCACACACATCCTGTCACAATACCACTGACAGGAGCATGCAGTGAGTCAGGCTCTCACAAATATAATCTGGTGGAATCTGGTTGGAGCGGAGGCATGGATGGAAGGAAGCATGCCTTACGTGTGCGACACTCTTTTCCTTCCCCTGCTGTCTGCAGTTAGTTTGTTTATTTAAACTGTCTGGGATATAATTTCAGAACACACGCATGCAAGCACGCACACATGCACACACACACACGACACACGCACACACATCCTGTCACAATACCATCCGCAGGAACATACTGTGAGTCATGAGGCTCTAAAAGTAAACTACATCAAACACTGTGTGGGTTCATCACATTTATCCAAAATCAAGAATCACGTGAGAGCTACAGTATATTTGTCCGTGAAATGTTGGCGCGACAGAACAAGATAAAAAAGAAAAAGGAATAAAGTAAAAGCACAAGTAGAAGAGCAGACTGCATTTATCTCATTGTGTCACTGAGCAAAAGTTAGAATGCAAAGCTATATATAATACCACACAATAAAACACATGTGTATTTTGCACACTCAATTATTATTATTGACAGACAGACATTCAGACAGACAGACATTGACTGAATTATAGTATGATTATGTTTTAAATATTTTTTATCCCACGATTTTTGCAACCCAGTTTTTTCCACCCAGTGCCAATTATCTAATGTAATCCTGGGCGCTACACTTCCTCTGCCAACCTGGGTGGGGGGGGGGGGGGGGGGGGGGGGGCAGCGGACTGACCTCATGCCTCCTTCTATGCATGAGGAGTCCAAAGCTGCTTCTTTTCACCTGACAGGGGGGAATTTCCCTGGCCGGACGTAGCGCATGGAAGGAACACGTTATTCCGACAAGTTCCTTTCCCCTCCATCAGGCGCCCCGGCTGGCCAGGGGGAGGTAGTTTAGAGACCAGGATTACTGCATGGTTTTGTGAGGGTACCTACCCTATAGGGGACACGGGGAGAACATGCAAACTCCACACAGAAAGGCCCTTTCACCAACCCCACCTCAGGTATGGGCACTGATGACGCGGAGGAGGGAACACGCACCCAGCGCCCACAGCGTCCCCAGCAGGAATCGAACCTGCACCCATTGCACACTCAATTATGAGAGAGAATACCGTACTTCATTGGCCATGGACCTTCATGTCCTGAAGGTGCAGTTGGTTGCTCAGTAGCCGTAGGCCAGGCAGTTTTTCCTCAATTGACAAAGTGACAAATGACAATTTTGAGACATTTTTAATACCTTAAAAAAAGAAGAAAAGTTTTATTAAATTAAAAAAGGACAGTACTGCTTCAAAGGTAATCATCATCACTATGAAAACTCGTCTATTTTCACAATATTTATCTGTGGAACTGAGTCAAACTAAATGTTCTTCCTGGAATTCTTCCTGGAAAATAAAAAAAACTTCTGCGTTTCCCAGGCTAAACTAAAATGTAATCAGAAAAAGAGAAAAGAACCCGCACACTCATCTGCTCCAAAAGTTATACTTTATTAACTTTTGGAGCAGATGAGGGTTGCGGGTTCTCTTTCTCTTTTTCTGATACTTAACTTTTGAATCCAGCACCTCTACCAAGTGTGCGTATTCTATTCGTTTTTGGAAACTAAATGTAATGCCTCAACTCCTACAATTCCAAGTGCTTGTCAGGGTGGGGTGGGGGGTCCCCAGTTCAAATATGACTACCGTATTTCTTTTTTTTTGGGGGGGGGGGGGGGGGGGGGGGGGTCAGGTTAGAGGGGTTCATCATGGCCTGAAAAGGTTGAGAACCACGTGCTGATGGTTGATGAACAAGAACCGAGGCCTCTGCTGTGCCATTTCTCAGAGTATCAGGTGACTTGACAATAAGGTGGCAGGACACTGTGGGACGGCGGTTAATTGCCACCGCTTAGTGTTCGCATTTATTCAACCTCAAATCCATTTTCCGTTCTTCTTCCGTTGTCCCACCGCTGAACACTGACGTTTGCCTCGCTCCACGTGCCTGTGACATGCATGTGTCCCATCATGCCACATATTACTATAGATGGCATACGGTAGGCGTGTGACATGTGTGACACACGTGTTATAGACACGTGTGCCTTTCTTGCCTCATGCCTGCGACCATACATTCATTATCTACTTCCAAGTAACCTGGCAAATCTATTTATTTTATTAGACGAACAAGAAAACGTATTATTTATATTATTGTTATTATCATTATACTGTACTCATTTCCTGATCTACAAGCCTGGAACTACAGGTCGAGATGTGACGACCTTGTACTGTAGAGCATAATTTTGCTATTTTTGAGATTTTTTTTCTTGACATGCAGTAAAGGCCGTCGGGTTCGGGAGTCTAACCCGCGGCACACTGCCAGACTGGATTACCAGCCAAGGTGCCTGGACCGCTGAGCCACGGCCCAGGCCTGAGATTTTGAAGTTGATTATCTTTGCCCAAGAAGCTTCCAGAAGGTTCCCCTTCCATGTCCATCATCATCCATCATCATTCCATCATCAGATTTTTTTTTTTTTTTTTTTACATCTGAAACATTTTCTAAATATGAATTTAAGCACAAGGCCTACTTCTGTCACATTTTACTTCAGTCATGCTAGTAATAAGTGCTTACTTTTTTGCCAGCCTCTAGAAATGACAGCTTCGGGCATAAGAGAGAAATGCACGCACACACCTACACCCCGGGGTCACATTATTAGTGGCACTATGTAATTTCCTCTCCTACCCCGGATTTGAACCTGCATGGTTTCCAGCTGACATTTTATTTTATTTCTTTAGAATGTTTACTATATTGAGCCTGTTCGGTCAGCCTGGGATAAATTGACCCCTCTTGACCCCATCAGGTCGAAATTCATGTCAGATCCTGTGTCTAGGTGAGACATGACCTTTGACACGACCTAAATGTTTCAATAGAAGAGCAGGGAGACAAAATACCAACCACCCCAATTGTATTTGTATACCGGTAAGTTATATTAACATACTCCACCATACAGATTGGACAAAAGTAAACTTTATTTATTAAACAGTGCCGCTTTAACTAAAACTAAGACTGTGAGATTAGTGTCCCTATATAGCTCCCCCCCCCCACTCACGCGTGACCGTTTGAGCAGCCATCAGCTGAATGGAACTGAAACTGAATGTCCCCCATGGGATTAATAAAGGTCTGCCTCATGTATGTACAGTACAGCACGTGTTAGAAGCCAGGCATCTGCTGCACCTTTAATGTGGGAATTTGAGCCTTGGGGTGTGCAACTGTGCGTGCGGTGTGTGCGGTGTGTGCATGCGTGCGTGCAGAGTGTGCGATGTGTGCGTGCGGTGTGTGCGTGCGTGCGCGCGTGTGTGTGTGTGTGGACATGGACATGGTGTGAATGTGACGGCCAAATGTTCCCACAACCCACAAGTAAAGTAGAATTAGAAAAATAGACTCTGTAAGCACTATTTTCCATCCTTGCAAGAGAAATGTCTTTTCACATGGTTATGGTTAGACATTTAGACATTAGATGTTTGATTGAATGATTAATTGATTTTATTTGGTGACATGATCGAGCACACATGCACTTTCCGACTTACTAAGTCAAGTTATCACCGAGGATGAAAACACAAGAAAGTCTTTCAATTTACAATTACAATTTAGGCACGCTCTTAATCCAGAGCGATTTACAGTAAGCAGGAACAAAAGACATATGGTAATACATCAAATAACAGTGTAATCTATATAATGAACTATGCATATAGTGCTATGCATAAAATACTATCTAAGTTAAACAAGTACGTTTCAGCAAAAACATCACAAGAAACAGATATCAGTACACTACTGTACATAACATGACAAGCACTTTCTAAAACAAAAGCGTAATCAATGCATTTTTCCAATTTGTACCCTGTAGGTGCGCCACTATACTACTATAACTGCGCCACGTCTCTGTCTGCGTCCGTGTGTGCGTGCGTGCGTGCGTGTGTGTGTGTGTGTACGGTTGTATGCACGTAACTCGAGAGCTGTTAGCCCCACCGACTTAAAATTCGACACACGCGTTCCACACCCCCGCAGGGAGTGCAGTGCCCGGAGTCGGTCGGACCCACGGTTGTCCAGAAGTTGAACCACCACAAAAGGCTCTGGTCAGGCTCTGCCAGTGGGCCTAATGAGCCAAAGACCCATCACCTGTGCAAAATCCAGCCTCTGCCTCGGCCAATTGATTGCCATGGCAACTGACGAGAATTTCCATTTTACAACTGTGTTTGTTTCATATAACACCCACAGGGCCCCTTGAGATTAAGTTATGTTGACCCCAGAATGGGTATTCGACTGCCTGTCTTTACTTTGTGTTGGTTCTGTGCATGTCCTCAACCAATTATAATCACTAAGATCTTTCATGTGAAGGTTGTGTTGTTTTCTCTCTCTGACTCTGGGAAACTTGTCAAGGTCTTCGAGCACAGATAGCGCTGGGTCCTCCCTGCATTCTTCTTCCTCTCTCCTCATTCTCCCCCTCATCTCACCTCTTTGCCTCATGTCTCTCTCTCTCTCTCTCTCTCTCTCTCTCTCTCTCTCTCTCTCAACTGGGTTGAACTGGGACAATATAATACTTGAGTCCTGCTTTCTCATGTTATGTTCCTTGAAGATCCCGCCATGAGCACATCTGTCAATTAACATCCGCATATCATACGTGTAATAAATCACTTTGAATCACTTGAGACAGCTTTTGCAATACTTATTCCTCAACCGTTATAGTGTACAAATTAGCCACGTCACAACAACCTCACACCTGCAAATTGGTTACTTAACCACTCCACTTTTCACAGTCAGTTTGCACACAGTTCAGGCATACTGGCAGATACAGAGATCTCCATGTGGGACACAACAGACAGATAGTTAAAACAGGTGCTATGACAAGTTGACAACGGCTATTATTAGGTTCCCAAGTTGCATCGTTCTCAAGTAGGCCGATGGCTGATGGGCGCGTACAGGTCTAGTACCAATAAAGTTCACAGTTTATATAATATACCAAACCTTCTAAAGTGCATAAAAGGTGATACACATACATCATACATGACATGTCATACATTAATAATGTGAAACCATTTAGGTGACTATAGCAGCAGCAGGGCAAGGGGATACAGGTTGGGGTCGTTATCTGATGCTCTGGTGTTGTGCAATTAAAATAGCAGATCTACAAGCTCACCATGTGTCACATTGCAATGTGCGTGGTGATCGAGCTCGTCGATTTGCCAGTTTCCGATTCAGGGGTAGGGTTAAAAATGGGCAAAATAATTAAATAAAATCTAAAATGTTGATGTTCAACTTCTCACAAGTATAGTAGGCCTAATACATACGTGTGTGTGTGTGTGTGTGTGTGTGTGTGTGTGTGTGTGTGTGTGTGTGTGCGTGCGTGCGACGTGCGTGCGTGCGTGTCATCAACATCTATAATTTAATGTTGCTTTTTCTGTAATAAAACAGAAACAAAGTTCAACATTTTAAATACATTGTCATGGCAGCTTGGCAGGCATTTCAAGGTATCATCTGACTGAAAATGACTCAACCTTGCCATCTTGAGGTCAAACTTTAACATGACAACTGTCAACAGTTCTTAAAGTGTAAAACAAAAACAACTCAAGGACAGGTTCACATTCATTATAACAATTAAGCACTCTATAAGTATCTACGATAACTACAACTAGTACTAAACTATCGTTCAGCTTTATATTATCTGGCTACAGTGGCTAGACTTTTTGGGTGTGTGTAGATCATAGACGTGAAGTAAGCCTGGGACCGAGGCTAATCAGGGTGTGGATCCAGATTCCAGACCATGCACATAGACCCCGCCCACTGTCTGAGATGAGTGGACAATCAGTGACAGTCTGATAATAATCAGGCTAATTCATTCACACCTGGTCCTAAAGTTCACGGTTTATTTGCGGAAGTTTTTTTTCTTCTTTTCTTTTCTTCTTTGTGGAGTGATAATAGTGCGGTGCGGACGTGCGCCTGCGATTTGCTCACAAAGTACCTTGCACTATAGTCTCTTCCAGTCTACCTTCTGCTGCAACCTGCAAATGCAGTCTGTTAAAGTTTGGTAAGTAAACAGCCTAGGCTAATTAATGAAGCTGTGTAAGTAGGATGGCTGCATCACTTTGAGTCAAGTCTAGGCAATCTGAAAAGTATTAGAAAAATGTTCTGAAAAAACTAACGTGATGTGAACATCCAAGGTTATTATCAGACCTAAATATCATTAATTTCGTTGAATGTCAAATTATGCCATGACTGGCTGTCCACAGGTACTTTCTTTTGCACCATATGACAACCAAGTCTATAGACTTTAGACGCTAAACAAACATTAAAACGTTTGTTTAAGTGCTCTAAACTAGAGCACTTTAAAAACGGTGGCAGAATTACACAGGCCTACAGTCTCATTGGCTCACTAATATCATAGTGCCTGTGTCACTGTGTGTGATATGTGTGTATATATTTGTATAGTATGTAAACATTTATTTCATGGTAGTCAGGTCTTCTCCATTAATTAAGACAATAATTTGGTTTCAGTGGCCTCCAGCAAGCTACGCCCTATAGGCCTATACCATTTACCTTGTTGGTCTTAATTCAATGTAGGCTATGTATTTTTGGTAAGTGTGACAGACTTTGCATAATTTTATTTTCCTGAGAAATGTATGATGGCCCCTAAACATGATACTGCATGTTCTGTGATTCTATTTCTAATTTGACACATGACACCAACCTATTTCTACACCAGTTTTGACTTTCAGTTAGGCCTAGTTTTAATTAATTGAATCAAATGATTATGATTCCATGTCGGGGTGGTGCACGCAAAAGCGTGAGTTGACATTAACATGACCCTACATGTGTGTTAAAGTGAAATGCCTCTTAACTATAATGGAGAAGTTGTATCATGTAGAACATTAAGAAGCCAACTTGAAACAGATTGTATTTAGTGACACCATTGAGCTAACTGTAATATGGATAGCTTGCATCTTATGATTTCCTTGTATCTTTTAATTCAGGTGTAGCTGGGTGCAAACTGCAGACCTAGATACATTGTAAGGGACGCTAGCTCAGTTCAGTCGGCAGCATATTATAATTGATGTTTGGTTATTAATTTCAATCCAAAATGTATGATTTTTTTTTTGTGTGCATGTCTTCTCCCACCACAACCCCCCACCGCACACACACACACACACACACACACACACACACACACACACACACACACACACACACACCTTTTCAAATGCAGAATAAAAACAAAACTATTGTGAAAAATGGTTGGACGTGCAAGATCGTTGGCAAGGGGACGCTCACTACGGGCGGCAGAGCCAGCGTCTCCTGGACCTGGAATGGTAATGTTATTGCAGATATTATAACTTGGTTTAAAAGTAAATTACTTGTAGTAGAAGCAATGTAGCCCCCCCCCCCCCCCCCCACTCAGTCTGTCTCATAGGAGGGCTGTGGGCAGTACAGAAACCCTTCCACCAGTGACATCATCAAATCGCAGATTATTTTTTAAACGGGATAAAAAAAAAAAAAGATAATTAGATTTTAATTCACGAGAAGTTGAGAATGCTTGCTTCTATTATCACATTGCAACTTTTCAGGAATAGAAGGCCTTCAGTTTCTATTAGCTTGGATTCCCCATCCATTATGTCACTGGTGGATGGGTTTCTGAACTACCCACAGCCCTCCCATGAGACAGAGTAGGAAAAAACGTGTGGAATTGTATCATGAACATTGGTGAGAATCAATGATATGAACGTAGGTTGAAAAGTGGTGAAGTGGTCCTTTTTTAAGGAGGTTTAGTAGATTTGAACTTCCTTCCACTACTTGACACTTAGGAAGCACCTAACTTGAGGAACTGCTAATGTTTTTATTTATTTTTAAGTCCCTGGCTCAACTAAATGGAACGGCAGCAGCTAATCTTCCTCCTGCTGGGGCTGAGCTGGTTGGCAGAGAAAGGCCAGTATCTCCCCCGGGAGCTGTACCCGCAGAAGGTGCAAAACTGTTACTTTTAAGATTAAAATAAAAAAATGGCAGATCTACAAGCTCAAAATGGTTGCAATGCAACATGTTTTTAGCTTGTTAATGCTATTGTTTGTCTTTTTTTACTTTTGTGACACTGTTGAAGTAGGGGTTACATTTATTCGAGATACAAGGCATCTGCCCAGCAGCAATGATCTCCTACTCTATGCATGCATTGCAATATATTACATGTGGTGTTTCCGCTGCTTGTCAGGTTTTGCGATTCTTAAATTTCATCAGGCAAATTTGCATGGACAAGTTGAGTTGTAGTAGCAATTCATAATTGCACAATAGCAATGCTTGGTTAGTTTAATCTCAACATGTTGATGAGATGGAGACACAGGATTCTACAGTTTGCAATATACTTTTAAAGGTAGGGTTGTGATTTCTTTGGTTTCTTTTTGGTTTTTGGTTAAAACATAGTTTTTTTTCTTTTCTCTAGCATGTCTCTCAGCTCTTCAATGAAGAGAAAATAAATGTTCAGTAGTGTTGCCATTGTTTATCAGCTTCAATTTGATGGTGTTCTATTTCTTTGTCATTAATAAAGATTTGGAGAGAAATGGAGACTCCCGTTACTGAAGAAGAAACACTATGGCAATGATTGCTATCAGAATATATATAGCCATTTATTTAAACACTTATTTTAACCAACAAAATGTCACTTACCGGACCGTAACAGAATTGTTGTTCTGTCAGCTTTACTGACCCCCATATCTTAGATTATGATGATATCGTGTCCTAGGTCAAATCTACATGCATGTCCTTGAAGCAGAAGGTACTGTCGTTTGGAACTTCTAATTTTATAGTTTTTTTTTTTTTTTTTTTTTGTCCCTGTCGAGACAGTACTGCAGATCTCGGGCGGCTTCCAGAGCATGAAGATTGGAGAAAGAGGACGCCGGCGTGATTATTACGACATAGGAATAAACACCCGACAGGCGATGTTGCATGTCAGAGATTCAAAGTCTGGTCTGTATATTATGACATTGCATAATGTTTACAATAACACATTTTATATTCTAATGAACAAGCTGGTGGCTTATGACACGCACGGCGGCACGGGTTCATGTGGTTAAAGGGTGACTTGAAGGTTTTATATTCCATTTTGAGGACATTTGAAAATCTCAGACAAGACTTTTCCTTGTTTGTTGGGCCTTGAAAGCTTCACTGCACTAGTCAAGTCTAGTCAAACTCACAATTGACCATTTGCAAACCGTGGCCATCTTGCCATCAGAGTTTGGAAGAGCTCGTTTTCAGAAAAGCAACATCCTGCTTCATCCGTCCTGCATTGCTGTATGTGCAAATTCAAAACGGGTGGTAGGCAGGTAGGCCTATATGTTCACTCTGTTGTCTGTTATCTAACGAGCACTTCCCAACTGCAACACTTAAAAATAATCACCTGCAAGGAAAGAGTACGGTAGCTCATAACATGTCTACAGTGGATTTTTATGAAACAAACACTTTGGAGATGGAGGGTAATTCAAGCTTTTCGTATGAGCTGTCGATGTGAAATTGCACTTATAGTTGCCACCCTTCCATTAACTTTATGACCATATGCGGTCTGCATATGGTCAATTCAGTCCACGCCAACGGAGTACACAAGACAAATGTGCTTCCATCCATTTTGTTGTTCACCACTTGCTTTCCCAGGTTCCACTGGCCCCAAAATTACACTGAAAGCCAACTACTTGCGGCTCCTGTCCCGTCCCCAGTGGGCGCTCTATCAGTACCATGTGGACTACAAGCCGCAGATGGAGGCGAGGCGCCTGCGTAGTGCTCTTCTCTTTCAACATAGTGAGGTGCTGGGCAAGGCGCGCTCCTTCGACGGGGCCCTCCTCTTCCTGCCCCGTAAACTTCACAACAAGGTAAAAGACAACAACAACTTTTAGTTTTGTTATTATGGAACCCCATCTTGGTTTTCAACCCTTTTCATACCAAGACCCCCTTTTTTTTTTTTTTTTGGCATTTGAGCCACGGACCACCATTTGATGAGATCTTTGTCTCTCGGACCCAAAATGTAGAATAATTAGTTGTCTAAGATTTTGTCCACAGTTCCATGCAGTGTTGATGTTGGTACCAAGGGATAACGGGCAAACTTTGCTCAAAATATTATTATTTTACATTCTCAAATTGTGTAGCCTTGTAAAAATGAGAGCGTACATTTTATGTTCTCAAGCGTTAAAGATCTATAAGGCCTAAAAAAAAAAAAACTTTGGTTTCCGATTGGCTGTCATTTTTGGGCTGAGTAGGTAGGGAATTTATTTTATTTTTTTATTTTTCGTGGGAAGGATGGGTAGCAAGGAATTTATTTTATTTTTATTTTTTTCGTGGGAAGGATGGGTAGCAAGGATTTTTTTTCCTACGGCAATGATGGATAGGCTTCTTTTTTAATAACTTCAATATTTGCCTGAAATACCATCTTTTAAATAATGAATGGTTCAAGTAGGCTACACATAACACTGTATGCCTACAGCTAAACATTTGAAAACTTTGAATAGAATGTCCACACACTGGTTGAATACTTTAGAGTTTTAATTCAACTCCAAACCAAAGTAAAGTGCTGCATCACTCACATACCAAAAATAAATACAAATGTAAAAAAAAAATCTTCAAGTAATAAAGCTGAAACATGAACTTGTGTTTTGAAGCAGAGAGCTACTGGCTATCCCTGGATCAAACAAATCAACTTAAACCAACCAATGGCATGAGGAGTTGGAAAACCAAGAATAATGACTGGTGAATGAATTATACCAGGATTTGAAAATAATAAAACATTTTACTCCAGGGTATGAGATGAGCTCAACTCAGAATGAGGAGCTTTAACAATTAAGTCCATTCTAAATACTGATATACAGTATGCAGCTTAAAAGTGAATAGTGTTAGAACGGTGGTTGGTCAAACAGATTAGAACGGTGGTTGTTGAACTTGGTACCGCTGTCTGGCCTCTGGTTTGCGAACCAAATTAATTGCTTAGTGTTCAGCATCAAAGTATATAACTTAGTTAACTTGCCATATGCTTAAATGTTCTATACGCCCATCGATTAATCCGCAATAGCTCGTTTTGGAAGCGTCGGGGCTTAACGAGACACTGCTGTCTCGTTGAACCCAGCTGGGTGAATAACCTAAATCAACGTCACCACGGTAAATGCTCCATATAACTATGAAAGCGCTAATGTTAATGTTCACTGCATACACGTAATATAGTTGACCAAGCAATGTTACAGTCCACTGTAGGCTACAGCTATTTGGTTTCCAAATCGTAGCGCAGCGCGCCTCATGTGTGCCCAAAAGAAGAGATATGCAAGCTGTCGACACGCAATCGAGCGGCATGTTGATGGTTTGTATGTCTGTTATTTTGGTTAGGCAACGCACATTACGCGTGGTATGTGGGTTTGAGAGGCAATGATTAATGTAGGCCTACAGTAGCCTAGTAGATTATAGCCAAGTTGACAGTTGTCATAATATTGTATAGCTCTGTTCTGGACTGTTGCACAACGTTAGCCAACGGTGAATGATGAAAAAGTTGCACTTTGTTAACGAGGACAGTATTGGACATGCTGCGTCACTTCAGAGGATCGCTGCTACTTTGATTCAAAGATGTTTACTCACCCCTGGAAATCGCTGGAAACCATTGGAAATGGAACGTGAGTTACAACCTCAAGTAGCCTACCATGCACCTCGCGATGACGCATTCCAAAACATTTGCGCACGTGATATTTTAGAGTAGACGAAAGAAAACTTTATTTTGACTTTGCGCGTCCCGATGGTCTCATCAAAGAGAATTTTAATGATCAAAGACCTTTTTGGTCTTGACTCGGTCGTATTCTGAGCTTTTTTTTTTTTTTTTTTTTTTTCACCAAATGCCAATAAAATAATATGAGTCGCGCATATTTAATAGAGTCGGTCGGCAACCGGAAACCAAAGTTTTTTTTTGTTAGGCCTAAGGGTCCATTTGGTTACCAACATCATAGCCTACTGGGGACCACATGGAACCCCCTCAAGGACTTAGAGGGGCAGCGGTGGCCGAACGGTTTGCGGAGCGGTCTTGATATCGGAAGGTCCCTAGTTCGTATCCCCGGACCGGCACGTTGACATTATCACCGCTGAAGCGCCCTTGGACAAGGCATTGAACCTCTACAATGAAATGTTCTATGAGCAGGGCCTGGCTGTAAACAAATTATTGAGCTTAGTCCAGTTACCCTGGGTAAACGCAGTACAGTTCCTTTCCTTTTACCACTGGTTGAGAACCACTGCCATAGATCCATATCCCTGTGATGTCTTCACTGGTGTTTAGGAGACGGTGCTGTACAGTGAAACGCGGCAGGGTGAGAAGGTCCAAATAACGGTTACGCTGACCAATGAGCTGCCCCCCACCTCGCCAGCATGCCTGCAGTTTTACAACATCATCTTTAAAAGGTCTGTCCTACACTTCAAAAGTTCATGAAGGCTGGTCGATGTCAACAATAGTTATTTAGATTTCCCATATGATTTCCCACAATGTCTGTGAACCCAATGTTGACAAAACTCTATTTTAATTTCCAATTCTTCAATTTGTTTAGGATCCTGAGAATGCTTAACATGCAGCAGATTGGACGGCACTATTACAACCCCAACGATCCACTCAGCATCCCACAGCACAGGTACGGTACGGCATGCATCTCGCTCACCCCCTTTCATGACGACGCCAGACCCAGGAAATGAATCCCAATGCATTTTCCCCATAGACATTTCAAAAAGTATTTATTTAAGATAAAGCCAAATCGAGTCGTGACAAATCATGACAACAAACACAATATTTTGGACCAAACAAATAATTACACAGAAAGAAAACAAGTGTTGTAACCTGCCGTTTTTTTTCCTCCACTTTCTAATTCTTTGTTTGGCCCAAAACATTGTTTATTGTCATGATTTGTCATGACAAGAGTTGGCTTTGTCCGCGGCGTAAACGTCTTTAAATAAATACTTTCTGAAAAGTCTATGAAGAAAATGAACGGGGATTTCTTTTCCGGGTCTTTCGAGGGGTCTCTATAGACGCCTATGTGTGTGGCTGGGTCTGTCCCTGTGTCCGAGTACGGAAATAGCGTTTTTTTTTCACCAACGGTTCTGATTTATTTAAAATTTTACTTTAATCTTTATGAACTCGAAATGAAAGTGTTTTAATTAAGGCTTTGGCTTTGCGTTTATACAGAATAATGAGGAAGAGCTCTGGTAGTAAGTAGGACAGGACATGGTTGGTGCCTTGCATGGTTTCCTCCGCCAACAGTGTATGCTTTGGATAAAAGCTCTCTATAAATGCACCATTTAGTCATTATTCAAAATCTACCTGCATTGCGGTACAAGGTTATTCATTCCCAGCCCTAGTTGATGGACCTTTCTTTCTCCAAAGACTGACGATCTGGCCGGGCTACCAGTCCACAATCCTGCAGTACGAGGCGGGCATCATGATGTGTGCCGACGTGAGCCATAAGGTGCTGAGGAGTGAGACGGTGCTCGACCTGATGACCAACATGAGGCAGAAGTGTCCAGTGCAGTACTTCAGAGAAGCCTGCACCAAGGAGTTGCTCGGCCTCATCGTCCTAACCAAGTAATACTGCAGTAGCTTGAAATCTGTTGTGCGCTACTTGGCAGACAGACAGAGTGCTATGACTTGAGGTGCAGAAAGATTTGACGTTACATTGGGAGTAGGGCTGGGCAATAATATTGCCCAGCCCTACTCCCAAACAAACTTTTAGGATTTAGAAGACTTTAGTATCGGCCTCAGTTCTAAATGGGTTAAAGTCACTTTAACCCATTTAGAACTGAGGCCGATAGAAACAAGGATTTAGAAGACTTTTTTTGTATGTGCAGTGGTTCTCAAACTATTTCATGTCAAGGACCCCCAGAATTATATGTAATTGGCTGCGGACCCCCATCTGAAAATATGTTGTTCCAGGGACCCTCCAGAAGCAAAGATTTGAGTTAAAAATGTTCGGTCTGAAAGAATATATATTCAAAGATTTTCAATAAATAGCAGATCTACAAGCTGTCGAGACTAAAGAGTAACTACAGTTACTGCACGTATGCAGCCAATGCATGACTATTATTGCGCCGCAAAAATGGAAACGTGCTAGAGACCATGGCATGCAACCGGCACCGGTCGGGGGAAAATGAATGAATAGACCAGGCGTCCCCCGATAGTACGGGGACATTCGGATCCAAATGACTGCTGCTTTAAATCATCACGATTATTTCAAACTTGCCTCGATTTCCGATTAATATTATTCCATTCAAAATATGTATATTTTCGGGTTAATTGCCCAGCCCTACAGTAGAGCGTGTTAGAACTGCTGCTTTGACATCTGACTGGATCGGCCTTCTATGAGCATACTTCAGTTTGGGAGAATGTTTAGGCCACAGATGCAAACTAAATGGTATAAAATCAGTTTCTCCAGATAAATTGTCGATCACCAATCGAGTCATTTGGAGTGAAAATCGACCGATCAGAGTGGTGGCCGATCGATCGGATCGCCTCTAATTAATAATGCACCACAGTATAAATAAGGTGTGTATTTCTACAGAAAACCCCAAAACGTTTTTCTTTTTTTTGCCTTCCTCAGATATAACAACAAAACATATAAGATTGATGATATTGCCTGGGATCATTGTCCAACCAACACCTTCACCAGGGCAGATACGGAGGTCTCCTTCAAGGACTACTACAAGACTGTAGGTTTTCCTGCTGGGAACCACATGTATTGCTGTAGTTGTATAGGGCAGTGGTTTCCAAACTTTTCATGTCAAGGACCCTCAAATTGACACTCATTAGCCCTAATAGCCTGTGGACCCCCATTTGAAGAGATATGCCAGGAACCCCCCATAAGAGAAGATTTTTACAGCTCTAGCAGTGATTCTCAACCCGTTTAATGTTTCATTAGTCTACAGACCCATTTAATGGCATTTCTATCTCTGGGACCCCCAATTTATATTGTAAATTCAATGTTAATTTAACTCTTATGAGTTACAGGTTTACACTTTCCTAATAATCATTATATCTTCCGTAAAGCAATATGGCCTGGAGATCCTCTGTGTTGACCAGGCGCTGCTGGTCAGTAATGTGAAGAAGAGGGGTCCTCCAGGGTCAGCTCCCCCTGGGCCAGCCATGCTGATCCCAGAACTCTGCTACCTCACAGGTACCAGCCCATGTACACTCTGCTCTGCTCTCCACTTGCCATTTGCCATTTGTGTGGTTTGCATGTAAAGAAGGACCCACTAATTAATTTGGCATGCGGATCGCCACCTGAAAATATTTCATGCCGGACAAGACGAGACTTTGTCTTGTTTCAAGAATATTCCAAATTTCTTTCCATTTTGATACGATATTTTGAAAATGGCAGTTGTAAACTGATTTTCATGCTATATTAAGCCCAAACCAATTTTTTGGGAACACCCTCAAGAACCCCGCTTTGAGAACCACTGTACCTTTTTTATATAAATATATTTAGTTGTAAGACTGAAATGCATGCGCTAAAAACCTTACCCCAGAAATGTACACCATAGCACGTTAGGAAATCAGTTTTGAAAGCACGTTTATTTGTATTGTCTTGTGTTTTACTTTTAATCCTATCCCCTACTCATTTACTAGTATCCAGTAGAGTTATAAATATATATTTATTTTTCCTTGTTTTTTTGTATGCTATTACCCACAGGTCTGACGGACAAGATGCGTGCTGACTTCAGTATCATGAAAGACTTGTCCAGTAAGACCAGACTGAGTCCTGAGCAGAGAGAGTGTCGCCTCAACCAATTTGTCAACCAAATTAACGAGTACGTCACTTAAGTTGTATGGCAGAAGTAGGCAGACTTGTTGGTGTGCAATCTTGGAACAAGAGTGCATGCAGCACAAAGGAAGACTGTGCCATTATAGGATAGGAAATTAAGTATATTCCTAATCAACAATTCTTTTGTAAGTTTATCAGGGCCAATGTCCTTAGAGCTTTGTTATAAGGGCCCCTCACCTGTGGAATCAACTTCTATTGGAAGTTAGACAGGCTATCTCACTTGGCACTTTTAAAACTCCTAAAGACTCATTTGTATAGGATGGCTTTTTGTTAGAGCCTTTGGCTAATGCTTGTGCTCATTTGATTGCTTTTGTTTTAAATTAAAATTGGTCTGTGTTTTGCTTATACTAATGTGTTTTTTGCTTTTGTTTGTTGTAATTTGTGTTGTGAAGCACTTTGTAAACTTGCTTTTGAAAGGTGCTATATAAATGTTTATTATTATTACACAGTTCATCTAGATTCTAGAACCAAAGATTTGGTTCGGGCTGAGTTTTGACCTTTCATACAAAACCTGCTTTTTGTTTTTAGGAACCCAGAGGTCCAGACAGAGCTGAACACCTGGGGACTCTGCTTCGATAAGGAGCTGCTGACCATGAAGGGCAGAGTTCTTCAAGCCGAGAGGCTTTTCCAGGGTTCCCGTTCGGTAAGAAAGGAAAACATCCTGTCTTTGTTCCGATATTCAACTTCATGCACTAGTTCACCCATTTTGAAATTGTATTTACTATGCTCGATAATCTTGAGTGTTGAGCAAAATAGAACTCGGAATGGTGTGATTTGTTGCTGCAGACAGTGGTGCAAAGTAACTACATGCAAGTACAGTATAAATACTTGAGGTAGTTTCACTTTACTGGTGTATTCAATACTTTTGCTTATACTCCACTACATCTCGGATACAAATGGTGTACTTTGTACTTTTAATCAATTATTTGAAAGCTGTAGTTACTTTGTAGATTTGGATTATTACAAAACATAAGTAAACCACTTCAGCCCTACATATATAAAATATAATATTAAATGTATGTGGTGTAAAAAATAATCGATTCAGCAATGCATTGCGATTCGCCTGTGCAGCAATGTCACATAATCACTAATATGTGTGTGCACACACACAAATATTTTGAAAATGGCAGCTCTACAAGCTCACAACGCATGTGAGATTGGCCATTTTCAAATGTGTGTACATACACACATTTGAAAATGGCCAATCTCACATGCGTTGTGAGCTTGTAGAGCTGCTATTTTTTTATACCTAATGCTAACTTGTGTGAAAGGGGACATTCTGCATGATGAGTACTTTTACATGTGGTACCTAAAGTATATATATTGATGCCAATACTTAAGGAATTTTTATAACCTTAACGGACTTTAACTTGTAACAATGTTTCTACATTGCAGTATTGATACTTTTACTTAAGAAAAAAAAAAAGTATGCAGTTGGGTTTAACTGCTTTTTGATGTTTTCAACGGCAGTATGACTACAACCCCATGGCAGCCGACTGGTCCCGGGAGATGAAGGGCATGCCCCTCATCAAAGCTCCCCCACTGCAGAAGTGGATCGTGTTCTACACCAGCCGCAACTCCAAGGAAGCCCAGTCCCTTGTAGAGACCATCGGCATGGTCTCTGGCCCTTTGGGCATCCGGATTGACAGACCCACCTTGTGAGTTACTGACACCTATGCAACAAGCCCTCACTGGACAGTATTGGATGCCACAAAAGCATAAATGTATCACACTATGACACCTTGTGGTGTGATGACGCCATTGCTGTCATAAGATTTCTAGCCATGAGGGGAAAAGTGTCCCAAATGGGGTGAAACAAATGCTGAGCTCAGAGCTTTGACTCAAACGTAGATGTCAAGTGGCTGGAACTGATGTTTCCAGTTCCTCCCGGGCTCCCCCATAGTTGGTGTCTGTGTCCTTGAGCAAGACTCTGTACCCCTAATTGCTCCCGATATGCAGGTTTGTGCCTAGCATGGTTTCCTCTGCTGTCAGTGTGTGAATGTAAAGCGATTTGGATAAAAGCACTATATAATTACCATGTACTCGGCTTGGTTAAAAACTGAAAGCTTTTTATTTTAATTTTTACTTTTCGTGTTTCCTTTTTTATAAAGGGTGGCTTATGAGG
Organism: Protomyctophum parallelum; assembly: GCF_964188405.1. Lineage (NCBI taxonomy): Eukaryota > Metazoa > Chordata > Actinopteri > Myctophiformes > Myctophidae > Protomyctophum > Protomyctophum parallelum. The sequence goes on from NC_139719.1 coordinate 18,027,341, forward strand.
ACCGGCAGGAGTGTCTCCTCAGAGCCCTGCAGCAAAATGTTGTGCAGGACACCCAGATGGTAAGTGATAAAATGGACTGGAATTATTTTACCTCTGGCTCGTTTTCCTTGAAAGTTAGTAGGTGAGAACGTTTTGCATTCCAGTAAACGATGGCAGATCATTACTGATCAAAATCACTGCCGTAATGAATAATTATTTTAGAGATGCTCCGATCAGGTTTTTTGGGGCCGATCACCGATCACCGATCACTGGAAACAGTATAGGCCGATACCGATATTGCCGATACCGATCACAGCGTCGTGAAATCCATATTTCTTTCCATTGTGTAGCATATATACTTACTGTATTTTCTACTGTACTCTTCTTACACATCATTGACATTGTAAGTATAAAAATTAGGAGATGAGAGTTTTTTTGCAAGCTGAGGCAACGTGCAATATTTCACTCTAGACTCTCTTAGAGACAACTTGGAGGTTACAGAGTAAACTGTAGAGACTCAAAATGCAGTGGTTCCCAAAGTGGGGTCCGTGGACCCCCAGGGGTCCTTGAGGGAGTTCCAGGGGGTCCCCAGCTAAAAGGATAGTTTGGAACCAAATGGACCCGTTTGGGTTAACACTTAACATTGATTTTACAATATGAATTGGGGTCTCAGAGATAGAAGTGGCATGAAATGGGGGTTCGTAGTCAAACTGGGGGTCCTTGAAATTAAACTGGTGGAGAAATTTGAGAATCACTGCTACAATCTTCTTATGGGGGTCCCTGGCATATCTTTTCAAATGGGGGTCCGTGGGCTGATCAGTGTCAATTTGGGGGTCCTTGACGTGAAAAGGTTTGGGAACCACTGTCTTAGAGACAACTTGGAGAGTAAACTGTAGCTTTCTTCTTTCATCAAATACAAAAATATAATAATAATAAATACCGTACATGTTCAGTGCACGGACACAGACAACTGAACATTTCACTGTACAGACTAAAATAAAAAGCAGGCTGCTAGTGTTAGCACTTGTATACTGTATAGGCTCGCTGATCGTTAGTTTAGTGCTTAGATTAGCGTGTAATCTAAGCACTGATTGAACTTCATCTCCGCCTTTAATCTAATTAATTTTTTTATTGACAACGTGAACGAACCCCGACACCAGCGCTGCAAAAATAGACAGATCTACAAGCTCTCAACGCGTAGCGAACTGCGCTGCAGAAACAGGCAGGACGCGCGATGCCTTGAGAGCCTTGAGATCAGCAGCAGCATGGAGCCGCCGGCACTCCCAGCCTCCAACGGCGCGGGGAGGCAAGACTTCTGCGGGGAGGAGGAGACTTGGCCACTGGGCAGGCTAGGCTACATGTTGCTGTGGTAGCCACAGCAACATGTAGCCTGCCCAGTGGTTGTGATGTTAGCTTCAAGCTAACAAGCATCTGCTTGTCCGTTCCAACTTCACTTCATCTCCACCTGTAACTTATGAGTGCAGTACTTTCATCCGACGGAGCATTGGTCCGAACGACAACCTACCTCCTCCCTCACCCTAACCCTAACCTCCCCCGGGGCAGACACCTAAACCTAACCGCAACCCAATCCCGACCCGCAGCGCACCTCGGAGCATTGCTCCGTCGGATGATAGTATGCCTCCCGTAACTTATTTCTTATTTTTTCCCTGGCTGCGCAGCTGCGCTACAAACAGACGGATCTACAAGCTCTCAACAGCGACCGGAGCTGCAAAAACAGGCGCCCCCTTAAAGGAGACTTGCCACTGTCCCACTGTCTGTTTTGATCGGGCATTTTGATCGGCAATTTTGATTTATTTTGAGAATCCGATCCGATCCGATACAGGCATGATCGGCCGATCATGATCGGTGGCCGATCGATTGGCGCATCTCTATTGAAATTATAAGATGTTCCCGGCTGACACTGCTTGGTGACCTGTGTGTACCTGTAATATTAGCATGGAACTGTTGTTTTTGGTCCATTCTCATAGGTGGTGGTGGTCCTCCCCAGCGTTAAGAAGGACAAATACGACAGCGTAAAGAAGTACCTCTGTGTGGACTTCCCTACCCCCAGTCAGTGTGTCTTGTCCCGCACCCTCGGTCGGCAGCAAGCCCTTGTGACCATAGCCACCAAGATTGCGTTGCAGATGGTCTGCAAGATGGGAGGGGAGCTGTGGACGGTCGACATCCCGGTTAGTCCCCCATCGCACAATCCAAATGCTGACTCAATGGTAGTTGGCCGCCATTGAATTGGGGAACTATATTGTATGCCTTGTTTCCATTGGCGTCCTTTGTACTTGCCAGCTCCTATTTGATCCGCCCACCCTCCTTTGTCCCCCCCCCTGTGGTTGTGCCCCTCTTCGCACCCATTGGTTGCCGTTTCGCGGTTGGATAAAAATCCTCTCCCTCCACTACTTGATTGAAATCAATCAATTTACTCAATACTTATTTATTTGTATTCATCACAGGTGCAGCATGGTGACTGGGCATATCACGTTTGTTTTTAGTTTTTTCCAAAAGAGAGGTTTTAGCAAATTCAATATAACCAGGGTGGAACAAGGCAGAAAGAGCCTGCTGGTTAGTCAAGGGACCAATCAGAAGGCTGACAAAGGGTGAAAGGAAGTTTCAAGCAGTAAACACAAATGCAGCCTCAATGTTTTAAACTTAATCACTGTTTTTTTGCAGCTCAAACAGCTGATGGTTGTGGGAATTGACTGTTACCATGACACCATTGCTGGAAAGAGGTCCATTGGTGCTCTGGTGGCTAGCCTGAACCAGGGCATGACCAGGTTAGTATCATAGTATGTATGTGTAGTCTGAAGAACAACTCTGCTGCAACTGGTAGTTGATGTTGGCCCCTCGGTCACTGCCTCTGTGAGCGCAGGTTAAGAGTGACTGTCAGTATGTTGAAAAGTTGCTGTCACCAAAGCTAGCTTGAAATTGCAGGTGTTGCTACTGTAGTTTGGAGTGCTGAAGAGCAATGGCACCTTCTCTGGAAGCAATATACTTTTCATTTATGTGCAAGATGTTTCTGATATCTATTTAGGGCCATGCAGTTCAATATTGATTCATTTTGCATCTAGTTACGTTTATTAATAGCCATTTTACTAGTTCACCTAGTTACGTTTATTAATGGCCATTTTACTAATTCCTGCTGTCAAAGTATGTGGCCGGTAGAGCAGCCGGATGGGAACTGCAATTTGTATTGTCTAGTGACTCTAGTCCTATGTATTCATGTTGACTAACTAAACAACTGCTTGATGATGTTCTTGTCCTAAAATAGGACCACAGACGAAAGTCCAAATTTCAGACTGACCCCTCCACGAAAAGGCCTCGTTGTCCTGACCCCTTATCTATCATTTATACATTATGGATAAATAGTGTGGACTTAGACTGTTTTTCGTCTGTGTATTGTCTGTGCTTAATAGGTGGTATTCCAAGTGTGTTCTGCAGGACCGAGGACAGGAACTCATGGATGGATTGAAAATGGCCTTTGTTGGTATGCTCAGTTCATTGAAATGTTCTGCGTTCACATTGAAGTCCGACTGTGCCTTCGACTCCCATGCCTCCGTTCGATTCGGCCTAGAAATTTCCTGAATTGTGTTTTCCAGGTGCACTAAAGGACTACATGAAGTTCAATCAGCAGCTGCCTGCCCGCATCGTAGTGTACAGAGATGGAGTGGGAGATGGCATGCTGGCCAGTGTGGTTGATTTTGAGGTTCCCCAGATGATTGAATCGATCAAATCCATGGGTACCGACTACATGTAAGAACCAAATGTCTCCAAACAGTTATACATTTTCCAGACAAAGTGGTTTCTAGAAGAGTATCCCTGGCTTTGCTTCTAGTTTAGTTTAGTTGCACATTTTTTTAAACGTGTAATAAAAACAAATGGAAAGAAGTTAAGAACAATACTTTTATATGGAAAAGAACAAATCAAAACCGGAAATGCAAAAAACACAGAAGGGCTTGTGGAGTGGCCTTCCTAAAAATCATTAAAGCGGCAGTACATCTACAGTATAATTGAAATAACTAATATAGAAATGTTTAATTATTGTAGTAATACAATATTTATAGTGATGGTAATGGTTCATACTTATGACAGTAAAGCAGATAATGCTATAACTAATACATTCAGACAGAAGATATCTCACATTTGATAAATCTAGATTTCCAACAATTGTGTCGCAGTAATTATGAATGAAGCCAAATATTATCCATTACGAATAGAAATATAACTATTTACATGCACATGCACATGTGTATGTGTACTATACTATGGGCTATCTTGCGCTACCCCTTATCCCTAAACGTAATCGCCATTTTATAACTATTTTGAAAAGCCGGTTAAAATGGCCAATCTACAAGTTCACAACGTGTCCATGTAGATCGGCCATTTAAAAAAATATATCAAAATGGTAAATGGCTACGTTTAGGGATGATGGATAAGGGCCCAGAATGTGTGTGCTGTTCATGCATCATCATCACGTAATTATCCCAAGTAGTGGGCGTCCAATGTACTGCAAAACGACAAGGCTCATACAAAATTCTGTTCTAGGCCCAAGTTTACCGTGATCGTGGTAAAGAAGCGCATCTGCTCGAGGTTCTTTACCTACATGAATGGCAAGTTGGCCAACCCTCCCCCTGGAACTGTTGTTGACACCGAGGTGACCAGGCCCGAGTGGTAAGTTCTGACAGCAGTATCACTACACAGCATGTTGATTTTGACATCTTTAGATTTAGTCAGTCCTTTGAGTAAAATTAGTTGTAGTCACATTTTAGTCTACTAAATTGTCAATTAGTTTTCGTCAGTGAAAAAAGATAGTCGATGAACATGGGAAAGTGGGTCATGCAGTAGAACTTTAAACAATACTTGTTGCAATATGTTTGCCTCCAGGTACGACTACTACATTGTGAGCCAGTCTGTTCGCCTGGGCAGCGTCTCCCCTACTCACTACAACGTGGTGTACGACACCAGCGGATTGAAGCCTGACCACGTGCAGCGACTCACCTACAAACTCTGCCACATGTACTACAACTGGCAGGTAAGATGCGCCGTCTGTCTCACCCACATGTACTACAACTGGCAGGTAAGATGCTCCGTCTGTCTCACCCACATGTACTACGACTGGCAGGTAAGATGCTCCGTCTGTCTCACCCACATGTACTACCACTGGCAGGTAAGATGCTCCGTCTGTCTCACCCACATGTACTACAACTGGCAGGTCAGATGCTCCGTCTGTCTCACCCACATGTACTACAACTGGCAGGTAAGATGCTCCGTCTGTCTCACCCACATGTACTACGACTGGCAGGTAAGATGCTCTGTCTGTCTCACCCACATGTACTACAACTGGCAGGTAAGATGCTCCGTCTGTCTCACCCACATGTACTACAACTGGCAGGTAAGATGCGCCGTCTGTCTCACCCACATGTACTACGACTGGCAGGTAAGATGCTCCGTCTGTCTCACCCACATGTACTACAACTGGCAGGTAAGATGCGCCGTCTGTCTCACCCACATGTACTACAACTGGCAGGTAAGATGCTCCGTCTGTCTCACCCACATGTACTACAACTGGCAGGTAAGATGTGCCGTCTGTCTCACCCACATGTACTACAACTGGCAGGTAAGATGCGCCGTCTGTCTCACCCACATGTACTACAACTGGCAGGTAAGATGCTCCGTCTGTCTCACCCACATGTACTACAACTGGCAGGTAAGATGCGCCGTCTGTCTCACCCACATGTACTACAACTGGCAGGTAAGATGCTCCGTCTGTCTCACCCACATGTACTACAACTGGCAGGTAAGATGCGCCGTCTGTCTCACCCACATGTACTACGACTGGCAGGTAAGATGCTCCGTCTGTCTCACCCACATGTACTACAACTGGCAGGTAAGATGCTCCGTCTGTCTCACCCACATGTACTACGACTGGCAGGTAAGATGCTCTGTCTGTCTCACCCACATGTACTACAACTGGCAGGTAAGATGCTCTGTCTCACCTAAGCCGGTCCTTCTCTCACCTAATCTTCTAGAAAGAAAGTAAAACAATTTTATAACCAGAGCTGTATTCACCTTTTGCAACCATAATGGTCATTGCAACTTTAACTCTTTGTGGTGGCCGGGACAAAGAACGGGTCCAATGCCCCCCAGGTCAGAATTCTGTCAAACCGTGGGGTGCTGCGGCAGCTTTTTGCTCAAGGGCCGGCTGACTCATTTCAGCAGCCCCCTGATAGTAGTTTCTTTCACAGTTACTTGAAATGGTCTGCGCCAGGCGTTTGGTGCCCTGGCCTAAAGCTTGTACCTTATATAATTGCGACATTTCCCAATGTTTATGTATAAAACTACTACTGTACTTACCAGGGTGGATAATATCTGGGAAAGTATTGTTCAGTCCTGACAAATATGACCTAGTCAAGTTGTCTGCGGGTAATGAACATGACGTCTTTCCCTGCATTGTGCTTATTTTCAGGGGATCATCAGAGTCCCGGCTCCCTGCCAATACGCACACAAGCTGGCTTTCCTGGTGGGTCAGAGCATCCACAGGCAGCCCAGCCACCACCTGGATGACTACCTCTTCTACCTGTAGAACCATGCACTCGCACATGGCACTTGGCTTTGTGGTAGGGCTGGGCACTATGAAATGTTTTGGCGGGAAAGGGGCTCAATGTGGGGTGTAAAGTAATAGTAATATATATAATGTAACAATTAAAAATATTTTCATTTCAATTTTGAACCCAATGAAGCCCTAAGTGGGTGAATTATTTTGGTTTGGTGAAGCACGAGTGTTATATACTTTATATACGTTTCTATGTTTTGTGTTACGGCACCCAATTTTATTAATTTCCCCAATTATTGAGGATGTGTTTATCCTACCCTTTCGTTTTCAAATAATTTAAGATGGTTGATTTATTTGGAGACTTCCATGCAGTGTATTCATGTTCACATTTTGTGTGAGATATTGATGCCTTTTGAAGTTTATAATCACTAGTAGATTGTTAACACATTTGAGAGCTTCATGCAGTGTAGAGGTGTCTTAATTGTCATTCTATTAAGCCTGGCACATACGTACTCCACACAGGAATTACAGGAATTATGCAGAAGCAAGTGACAATGCCGGCACAGACAGGCGGCCTGGTGAACATGCTGACACCAATAGTCTGCTATTTCAGTGGTTCTCAAACCTTTTCAAGTCGACCCCTGCCCGGGGGGGGGGGGGGGGGGATGCCACTTTCAGAGCCACTGTTCTGTATTATCAAAGCAGGAAAGAACACAAACCGAATAAGACAAATTTATTCTATTCCCCGTTACTGTATAGAACCCCTCACTGCAATGCACATCATGCTTGTGTCACATAATTATGATTTCCATGTGACTCACCCAACGCATGAAACCGATCTTGTGTAGCTTGAGCCGTTAACGTGGAGTGTTTCAGGCATCGGTACATGCTGTCCAAGCATGTTGCATGGGTATACACACATACTGTACAGTAGGGCCTATGTATTTTATTAGCCACTGCATATACAATGCATGCGTATACGGTTCCATGTATTTATTCTACTCTATGACTACTGTAGTAAGCCTATGTATTTATTCTACTCTATGGCGTATACAATGTACAGTAGGCCTATGTATTTTATTCTACTCTGATTACATTCTGTACAGTAGGCCCATGTATTTTATTCTACTCTTATGACATACAATGTACAGTTGGCCAACTCGGCCTATGTATTTTATTCTACTCTACTGCATGAATAAACGATCATTTTGTGCTGGCAAAACGTTGATTAATGTACTTTTCTTGTCCATTTAAATATCTTATCAAGGTTGTACTTGTTACATCTTGTGTACAGGTACATAAGAGTAAAGCCCTAACCACACCAAAGGGTCACCATGCAACTCCTTGGGTCCAAACGGTTGCAAGGATTTAATGCTAAAACCGCCTTGACCCTTTGGTGTGGTTGGGGCTTAATTTAGTTTGGCTTCCTTCAGACAATGCAGCAGCAGCATAGATGACGTAACATTCAGAACTACAAACGCAGCAAGCACAGCAAATATCCGTTTGCTTTTGACAGACGGTACTGTACATTATTTTTTTTATGCCTCGTGCATGTCTATGGAAGCAGGAGTTCTCCCAAACAATGAAAATCACAATTTCCTTGTCGAATTCTCACATGATTTACAAGCGGATTGGATTGTAGTTATGATGTATGATAACGGTTTACTGTAAACCGTTATCATCAAAACCCAAATGTTAAATCATGTAAACTTTTAAAAGTTTACACGATTTAACATGTGGGTTTTGTTTTTGGCATTTATTCCAGTGGTGGTGCGTCAGCGTTGATTTGCGGCCCAGTCAGTGGCAAGTTGATCTAAACTAATCGGTGCTTTTCAAAGTGGTGTTTAAAAGTCTGTTTAACCTCTTTAACCCCATTATCAAATGTAAAATATCCAATTATATCTGCCACCCACCCAGCTCATTTCAATGCATTCCATTCCAATGCATTACTATACTACAGAGGTCTACTTGAGTAGTTTGGTCAGACATTGAAAATAGTTTTTTGATTACTTGTACAGTTCTAATACCATTAGCTGGAATAGTTGAGACATGTCGGACTATGATCTGTCTAATAATATAAAATGACTATCAAATCACATGCCCAATTTGGGGCTTTATTGCCGTAGTTAAAGCTCAAAGTAGTCTACAAGTTAGTTTGTTAAAAACTGAGGTTGCTTCAACAACTGGCCACGGTCCCTTTAATTATTTGTATTTTAAAGAGAGAATGAATGAAGAGGTCAATAAAGCTCTTTATGTCTTCGTCTCCTCTCACCCAAACATTACATTTCTACATCCATGCCACTGAAATGCAGAACTGCATATGGGATTGGAATAGAATGCTGTCTTTCAACTTTATTGGTATATTTGGAAAGGATGAACAAGCTGGGCATCACAATCACATTCCAGTAGAATGGAGGGTATTTGAGCATGCATAAAGTGAGTTTAATGTCATTTAATCGGGACCTTTCTGTTTGGATGTATGGGCTTTCAAGGCCAGAAAGTATTTTTCTGCCACTCAGACGTTCCGCATAACTTCCGGGTATGATGTCATGTGCATAGTCTGCATGCCTCTATAGCTGAGCAATAACTCTATTCAGAATTACATGTAGGATCTATGGGATATTGGAGCTTTAACATTGCAACAGCATGTTTGTCCTAGTGAAGTCAACATGCCAAACAACTTGATGTGTCTCTAAATGGTCTCCATACAACCTGTATACTGTGCACAATTTAGGCATTTAGCAGACTCTTTTAATACAGAGCGATTTACAGTAGGCAAGAACAACACATGGTACATCAAATACATATAAATTGACTGCATTGTGCACTGCACCGTGTGCCCATTTCTAACTGCAGACACTGGTACACTGTACAAATATTATGTTTATCTATAAATGCGCCGCGCGCGTGTGTGTGCATCTGTAATCCATGTAACCTGCAGAGTTCAAATTTGACACACACGTTCCACACCACCACAGGGAGTGACTGCCCGGTGTCGAGTCGGTCAGATACACAGTTGTCCAGAACCACCACAAAAGGCTCTGGTCAGGCTCTGCCAGTGATCCTAAATTCCCTCACCTTTAGATTCCATGACGTCACATTGAGATTAGGCAACAGTGCAACACACCGAATTAGACGAATATAGAAATCTCCATATATGGGCATATAAGGGACACAGACAGATGGGTGGAACGAGTACTCTGACACCTGAATAACTATGTTTATATACATAGTTCATAGAGTTATTGGGGTCCGAGGCCTAAATGCAAACCAATGTGAACATGATAAAAGCAGGTAAAACGTCAGGGCATGTCCTCACTTCCCCTGGCTGTAGAGCTACTCTTTCATGGGCATCAGTTCATGCGGTGCGTTGCTCTGACTCCCAGACGCGGTCTGCCCCGTCTGCCCTGACTCGGCGCTCTCCCCCTCTGCGCCTCCGGCGCAGCAGCGGCGCAGCGCCCCGGGCAGCGCGCCGACCAGCGCCTTCCGGAACATGGTGCTGGAAAAGCAGTAGATGATGGGGTCCAGGGCGGAGTTGAGGAAGGTCAGCCCGAACGAGGCCACGGTGAGCTGGGTGAGCGTGTAGAACGCGGCGCAGTCCCACGGCCTGTGGGAGCGGACGATCCACAGCCCCACCGTGGTCACCGTGCCCGGCAGGAAGCACACGACGAACACGGCCACGATGACGGCGCAGACGCGCATGGCCCGCCGCACGCCCGGCTGCGCCTTGATCATCGTCCGCCGGCGCCGCAGGATGCAGGAGATGCGAGCGGAGCAGAACAGCAGCAGCGCCAGCGGCACGAAGAACTCGAACACGGAGATGGCGCGGTGCACCGCCACCAGGATCAGGATGGCGCGGGAGGCCTCCTTGTACGACGTGAAGAAGAAGCACTGGGTCCCGCCGACGGTCGTCTTGATGTGGCTGTAGGCCAGCATGGGGAGCCGAGGGCCGATCACCAGGAGCCACACGGCGGCAGTGACCCACGCGGCCTGCCTCATGGTCATGCGGTTGAAGCGGTGGTGAGGGTGAACCACCTGTAGGAAAAAGGAACGTGTAGAACGAGCATAATTTTATGTTTAGAATCAGGGACTTGATTATAGAGCGAGCCATGATTGGAGCCAGTGCCCATGAGGCTCTCGGCTACCAGGGGCCATGACGAGGCTCAATTACTATTTGGGGATCCTTGACTTGAAAAAGTCTGAGAACTACCCACCTTGAAGTATCGGTGCACCGCCACCACGGTCATGAGTCCGATGCTGGCCGAGCGGTTGGTGAACATCAGGAACAGGTTCATGCGACACAGGCCGTCCCCGAACACCCAGTGGCCCCGGAGCAAGGCATCGATCCTCAGCGGCAGGCTGACCAGGACCAGGAAGTCGGCGATGACCAGCTGGAAGAGGAACAGGTTGTTGGGGTTCCACGCCTTCAGCCTCCAGCAGAAGATCCAGAAGGCCACTACGTTTCCCAGCAAGCTGAGTATGACGTCGATGCTGAGGATGGGAGGCAGGATCAGGCCCTCGAGTTGGATGCCGACCGGCGGGCAGCCGCGACCCCCGGAGGGGTTCTGGGTAGTGTAGGCCGGCGTGCCGGTGGTGTTGCTGAAGATGCTGCTGTGATCTGGAGTCATTCTGGCCGAGCAGTGAAGAGCAGTGTGATGGTGTCTCTTATATTACAAAATAATGACATGTAATTGTACTGTATGATACAATTTTGGAAATGTTTGAGTCCTTCCTCTTTTCACCACCTTCCTTATTTCCAGGGAGGTTCCTGTGCACTTATTGCAGAAAATCTGTAAGGAACAAAATGTTGGACATTCTGTACAGATATGATGTCACCGTTATAGAGTTCACTTGCAGTGTTTTGTATTTACGGACATATACTATTGAGAATTGTTATTTCTTTAAAGATTTGATTTCAATATATGTTCTGCCATTTGTGTGTATGGGGGAAAATATATTATGATTATTGAATGTTGTAAGAAAATTAATACTTCACTGGGTTCAAATCAGGTCAATGATAAAATCATGCCAGTGTTATATTATGCTATTTATACCGAAAAATAGAATAACAGGATCAACTATAAGACTAAATATGAAATAATTTATAAAAATAGTTTTGTACTGTCCTAAACATATAAGATCGTGTCTGATATTCAGCTTACAGTCAGTTTATATTTTGTGATCTTTTGTGATGATTCAAGATAATAGAAACTTAACTTTACACACCTGTAGCCTACAGTATGCTCTGTACATTTCACCCAAAGAGGGTGATTGGGTTCCCTATAGGCGTGCACATTTTCGGTTAATTGCATTGTTCAATTTTGAAAATATCCCTTGAAATAGGCTTCTAAACTGAAAGGTTCTATTACCTTGATGAGGTTATATAAAAAAAGAATTAACACTACAGAACAAAAAATAAGTAGTGATTATAAATGACTATTAATTATTAATGCATTATGTTATTATTACACTATTTTAAAATGATATAACGTCAAATAACTCACCTGACACGATGGATGCGCGCGTACGAAGGAACCAGCAATGAGTGAGTGTGTGAGGGAGTGAGTTTACAGTATGATATGACATAGGCCTACCTTTTAAATAACTTTGACCACTCCCATTTGGTTCGCCGTGGTGTGTAGTACACACGTGCACTTTTGTGTGTATGCTGTGTTGTTACACTTGCCTGGCTCACGGCCATGCAACAGAAGAACACCAAACAGGGCAAACATTAAACAAAAGTTTATAATAGGATATTAGTGAGATTAAACAGACGATAACAGGTTTTAATCCTAAAGTAAATTGTAGTGCATTAAACATAGCTGCCAAATCCTCTATGCTTCATGAAGCCAATCATATGCGCACGCGCACGCGCACGCGCACGCGCACGCACACACACACACACACACACACACACACACACACACACACACACACACCTGGCTCCAGTGTGTGTGTGTGGTGTGACCAGATTCCTTATTCCATATTTGCAGTATCTTTAATATACATAAATTATGTGGTGAATAAACCATAATGTAATTCACAGATACAATCACTTCATATTATTACTCTTATTTGTACAGCACGTGCTCGGTGCAAGAGGAAATGTCACAACACAGCTTGGCCCATTTGGGTCAGAAGCAAAAGGAAACGCATTGAACAAACGAGGTCAATTAGAAAACTCAGATTTTCCCAGATTACATCATGGTCTGTTGCTAAATGTGTGGTGCATTTCATTAGCAAAGCGGTGCTTTCCATGAAGCAGCAGTTTTATTGTATTGTTTTTCACAGGAAATAATGGGATCATGCTGTGCTTTTTTAAACTGCATAATACCAACTGCTTTCTATAAAGAAATTCAACTAATACAAGTCTAACAATACAATACAATAAAAATTGTTGAATACAAATCAACATTATTTCAACATTCATATATTTGGTACTTTTACGTTTAACACATTGTATGCTAGAGTTTTCTATTTGCTCAGGCTTGCTGGTGCTAAGCGATTAACATTGGACTTTTGAACTTTTTAGGGGCCCACAGCGAGGGGCCTCTTATAGCGAGAATCACATCGCATAAATAAAAAGTAGGCCAAACATGTCCACTTCAATTTAAAAAAAAAATTATGATTCTACCATCTTCCATTCTGGAGATATTGACCTTTTTCTAAAACCTGCTTTTGAAGGCACGCTGCTCGCTTGAAAAAACAGCAGAGATATGGAAGGTTGAAGTTGACAGACATTGACAGACAGATATAAAAATGAACACAAATAATATCATATACATACTACACACTGAATGAAAGCCCTGAATGTCTACTTTTAGGAGGAAAACAAATACACATGGTCCCATGTATAGTTTGTCAGTAATTGGCTATTGAATGCAGCTTGCGCCCACCAGAGAGGATTTCAGAAAATGCATGGACCAGAAGAACTATTATTCACAAAATAAGGCCTATAGCGAAATGTACATACTATATACCGTATGAAACAGAAGACTCTCTGCTTTCATAAGAAAAATACTTCTACTGTAATAATAATGAAAATCACACCCCTGTGAAGTGAGCAGTGCAATGTTGCAACATTGCACTGCTCACTTCATACGGTATATAGTATGTACATTTCGCTATAGGCCTTATTTTGTGAATAATAGTTCTTCTGGTCCATGCATTTTCTGAAATCCTCTCTGGTGGGCGCAAGCTGCATTCAATAGCCAATTACTGACAAACTATATTTGTATATATTTGTATATTTGTTTTCCTCCTAAAAGTAGACATTCAGGGCTTTCATTCAGTGTGTAGTATGTATATGATAATAATTTATTTATGTTTATATCTGCCTGTCAATCTCTGTGACTTTAAACCTTTATAACTCGCTATGATAACTTCATGAGGAAATGCTCACTTCACAGGGGTGTGATTTTTATTATTATTACAGTATTAGTTTTTTTCTTATGAAAGCAGAGGGTCTTCTGTTTCATACGGTATATAATATGTACATGTCGCTATAGGCCTTATTTTGTGAATAATAGTTGGACCTGAACTGCATTCAATATCCTACTGACAAACTGTACATGGGATCAATATTATGTATTTGTTTTCCTCCTAAAAGTAGACAATTAGGGCTTTCATTCAGTGTGTAGTATGTATATGACAATAATTTATTTATGTTTATTTTTATATCTGCCTTCAGAACGATAGTATAACGGTGAGATGCGTTACTGGATCGGTGAGTTTAGTGGTTGAGGTTGACATGTCTGGACATGTTTGAGGAAAGAAGCACAGGAGAGAGAGATGATCAAATAACTGGCTGCTTTGTTGGACAACGCTATCTTCACTTTGTTTGGGCAAAGAAGCAGAGATCAGCGATGGAAAAGAGTTTTATCCACGGCAGATAAGTAATGACGTATTATCGAGGGACCGCCATGATCAACTAACTGCCTGGGACCGAGGCTACGTTGTCACCAGCCAATGCAGCCATCGCTATCCGTTGTGTGATTGTAGCCTTTTTATTCATTATAATTGCAGTGATAAGACCTATATCACAGCCGGGCGTCTCTCTCGATACCGTGGATATAGCCTACATCCACAATCACACAACGGATAGCGATGATGGCTGCATTGGCTGACGAAGACGTAGGCAGTAAGTTGATCATGGCGGTCCTTCGATAATACGTCATTACTTATCTGCCGTGGATATAAAGCTCTTTTCCATCGCTGATCGTGCTTCTTGCCCAAACAAACAAAGTGAAGACGCGATGGCGATCCACACAACGGATAGCGATGGCTGGTGAAGACTGAAGACGTAGCCAGGCAGTTAGTTGATCATGGCGTGTGCCGTGTGCGTGTTGAAAACGTTATGAAATGGCGATCGTTGAAGATTATTCTTGGTTTATATACTGGCAGAGGGCAAATCGACACGACTGCGTTATATCTTTTTCCGAGAATGAGAGAGCGGTGCAAGGCGATTACAAGGCGCAGTGTGGCCTGGGGCCAGGGAACTCAAACTGCAATGCGATCCGGGCAGAAGAGACTCAGACTCCCCCCACAAAGATTCCTCGGGAGAAACCATGTAGAAACAGGAGGGGAGGGGGAATCGAGTGTATTCACAGACACTAGACTACTACTAGATGGGTAACTCCATTTTAGATGCCCTGACATCTGCGTTGGTCTATGCCGTTGCCGTGCAGACCCATACGTGTAATGGAGGCATTGGAGGAGGGAGCGTCTTCGCCACAGACAGACCTCTTTTCAGGAGGGAGGGGCTTTTTACTCCCGGATCACATATTGGAGCTTCCTGGAGACGATCGCTGTTATTTTCCTCGGTGTCCTGGAGCATAGGACGTTGATGTACAGTAAGCAATAAAAAAACGTATAAAACGTATACATACGCTTCGCGCGTACGGCGTTCGATATTAATAAAGCGTATGGATACGTTTCCAGCATTTTTTGTGTTAATGCTTATTCTAAGATGCTACCATTTCTATCTACTCTCTCTGTATAAAACGTCTGGGTTTCAGAGGTGGGCTGTGGACAGTTCAGAAATCTGCCTACTACTGGACATCATCGATTCAATTGGACATTGGAAACTACCGCCTTTTAGAGTTAGAACACTTAAATAGAAGCCATTGTTATTGCATTAATAAAAGAAAAATGATTGAAATATTGTTTGAAATTACCCAAACCATGGGACATATCTGACTTTTACGTTTTGGTACTTTAAGTATATTTTTATGTCAATACTTTAATTCCAGACTTTTACTTTAAACTTTAAAGTATTTCTAAATTGCAGAATTGATACTTAAATGACAATTGTGAATTGAACATTTTTCTTTCAAGCCCTGTTTGTGACACAGACTGGCTGTGGCTGGCTGGTAGTCAGGGTCTGACCAGTACACAGACAGGCTGGTAGTCAGGGTCTAACCAGTACACAGACAGGCTGGTAGTCAGGGTCTAACCAGTACACAGACAGGCTGGTAGTCATGCAGGGTCTGACCAGTACACAGACAGGCTGGTAGTCAGGGTCTAACCAGTACACAGACAGGCTGGTAGTCAGGGTCTAACCAGTACACAGACAGGCTGGTAGTCAGGGTATGACCAGTACACAGACAGGCTGGTAGTCATGCAGGGTCTGACCAGTACACAGACAGGCTGGTAGTCAGGGTCTAACCAGTACACAGACAGGCTGGTAGTCAGGGTCTAACCAGTACACAGACAGGCTGGTAGTCAGGGTCTGACCAGTATTGCTGCAGGAGGAGACACTCAGTCTGAGGTTGCAGGTGTATGAGAGTGCTTGTTCATTTCCACACAGATTAATTGGCTATTGAACAGCAGCCATGGCAGTGTGCTGTGAGAAGAGAGGAAAGAAAAACAGACATTAGAAACGGTAATTGTCAAATATAAACAGCCAGTAGGGGATACATAATAAGATGTTAAACACTTAATAGGTGAATTAAACTAATAATTTCACACCATCAGCCATGTTTGGGACAACAGCACACAAAGTAAGAAAAGCAACAATACAAAAAACAGCAAATGACACACTGTGGCTTACATGAAACAAAGACCATGGCTCTTAACTTTACCATCAGCAAACAAACAAAAACAGTTCAAAGATCATTTGAATTCATAACAGAGGTGATAACTGTACTTGAAGGACCACTTCACCCATTTTTAAACCTTATCTTCATATACAGTAGTTGTTCCTCAGACTAATGCTCCATTTATGTCTACTCTCTCAGAGGAAGGTTGTGCACATGCAGTTTGGTTTATACCAGTAGTAGGAGGTCTCCTCCACCCTCTGCACTGCAGAGGCTTGGCGGTGCTAAGGCAGGTCAAACAACAACTTTGTTACATTTTCCTGTGGTGCTGTGGTAGGTACAATTTACAATTTAGGCATTTAGCAGACGCTCTTAATCCAGAGCGGTTTACAGTAAACAGGAACAAAAGACATGGCAATACATCAAATACATAAAACATAGTCCATCATGATGAATCATACATATGCTAAGTAAGAACCTAACAGTGGTAGGTATATACACTACAGTACCACTCACATTGATAGTCTATTGTATTTTCTATTTTGACAGGCAGTAGGGAAGCTGAGAGGGCGACACAGTGTTGGCGAGACAGATTAAGACAGTATCTCAGAGGGAGAGAGACAGACAGCAGGACAGTTGAATTAACTGTACTAAACAAACACCACCTAAATGGAGACAGCACATGCATGTATGCCAGGATCCTGTACTGTTTCTGGACCTTTCCTCTAACTGCTTTCAACTGCATGCAGCCCCATGCAGGAGGATCCCAACATGATCCTCTGGATAATGGATTTCCTCCTCAAAGGGGAGCAGTTTATGTCCAACAACCCCTGGCCCTCGTCTTCTGTCATTGATCACATCTACATCTCCTAATAAGGAGTAGTCTCGCGTTGCCAGACTGTTGCCTCTTGCAATTTCCAAATGCTTCCATCATCAGATTGTGGAATAGTTGTCTGGCTACTCAAGACTAAATAAGGAAGGCTGTCTGAGACATATGGATGTTGCTGTGGCCACTCCCATCCTTCACAGCTTGGGTAACCAGTGGTCTAAATAAATCTGTGTGGGGTCCAGTCCTCTGCTCTTCAGCATCTCTATGACCAGAGGACAGTGAGACCCACCTCACAACCTCAGCACCTGCTTTGAGGTTGTGCCCTCGGGGTAGGAGATATGGTGCCACTAAGCAGATGAAATTGGCAAAAAGCAGTGGCAATTTCATCTGCTGATTCCGCTCTCCCATTAGGCTCCCTATAAACACAAACCCCCTAATACCTGATCCAACTCACCTTGGTCGAGCAAATGGACTTGCTTCCTCTTCCTCTATGAATATGAATATGCACATGCGCGCACGCACGCACACATGCAGCATGCACTCTACACACACAAACACAGCAGGTGCCTGGATGAGCCGGACTGTTTGATAATAGCTTCCATGGACATACATGCACACACCTAGAAGTACTTTGCTGGGTGTTTTAATTGTGGCGTGAATTTGTATTATATTGTCTTGTAATACAAAATAATTTTCCCTTGTGGATAATAAATAGGCCTACATCTAATCTAATGATCAGACAGATGTGAAGGCTCTGGGGGAAATGCAGGCAAAGAGTTGTGGTTATTGAGTGAGACTGGTCATATAACCACTATACTGTCAACATTAACATCAATGACACGTATGGGTCCCTTTTAATCATAATATGGAGAATATGGTGCTTATTCTGGGCAGATATTTGCCAAAAAAAAAAGTTTTTGTGAGGGGTTCGGGGATCCTCATTCCTCAGGGGGTAAATTATTATGTTAATGTGTTAGGGAAATAAAAAGCTATTTACGGTAACCACTTTTAACCCTATTTGCAAGCTCACATGTCTGGTTCGGCTCCAAATTATGTGTTTTGATTAATTGAAAATGGAGGACCCTGATGTAAACAAGTCTTTATAGTGCTTTTTCTGGTTTCATCCTCTTTGCAGTTTTTGTATGGGCCGCCCTGTACCAATCAATCAATCAATGTGTGTGTGTGTGTGTGTGTGTGCGTGCGTGTGTGTGTGTGTGTGCGTGTGCGTATATAGATATTCCACTGTTAATTTCTTAGCTTACGCATGTTTCTTGATAAATGTTTTTATGTGATGTATTCCCATGCTTTTTTGTTCTTGCTTAATGTAAGTCGCTCTGGATTAAGAGCGTCTGCTAAATGCCTAAATTGTAAATTGTAAAATTGTAAAATTGTGTATGTGTGTGTGTGTGTGTGTGTGTGTGTGTGTGTGTGTGTGTGTGTGTGTGTGTGTGTGAAAAGCGCTATAAAGCGCTATAAAAATGCAATTCATTCATTATAGACTGGTTGCACTGGTCAGCTCCCAGTGATCGTGTAATAGGAATGTGAAGCTGCTGGGGGTTGGTTGCTCTATTCGGTTACTGAGTCCAACTTTTAAATAACTGTTATATTTCATGTAATTTATTTATCTAAACTGAGCACAGTGTGTGTGTGTGTGGGGGGGGGGGTTGTCCCACTCCTAGAGCCCTGGTCCAGTGCAGCCAATGGGGGGGCATGTGCGTAGATTGTTGTTATGGTACGTCATATGGAAGCGACTCGTGGTCGTGGTACAACAAGCCAGGACCCTGGTTAGTTGGCGGGTTGAACATGAAAACATTTTCTCCGTATTTTCTCCTCCAAAACTTCTAAAAAGGTCTCAAACCAACTGCAAAAGTGTCAATATTAACACCACCCATAGGGAGAACATGGAGAAAGAGGATTATTCCGTCAACATTCCATCTACTTCGACATCTAAAGAGAACTTGGAGGAAGAGGATTCTTCCGTCAACATTACATCTACTTCTACACCTAAAAAGAACGTCGAAGAGGATCGTGTCATTCCATCTACTTCCAAAGTCAACACGGAGGTTAGTACTAGTGTCTCGCAGTGGCCCGACCAGCAATGCAGTAACTGCAAAGCGGAGCTCAAGTACGACGCGGTATACCGAGACGTCAACAGGGTGAGGATATCGACGCTCGTTGACATTCCGACCGCGGAGATACTGTTCCCCGACCTCTCGCCGTCCGACTTCATATGCATAGAGTGCGTTCGGGCGGTCAAGGCGAAAACCACCCTGACGGATAACGCCAAGAAGCGTACACTGCCAGGACTGACATCAGCATCTTCTAATAAACTGAACACAGAGGGCTCTGCCGACAGTACACCTCCTACAGATGTAAGTCGTTTGTCCTAATTAACCTGTGTAACATTTGTGTTGCTTTGATGTTGTTTTATTATGCTGTTTGTGTTGATTGCATGCGTGTTTCATGTTCGTGTACAGCACTTTGGTTGACCTTCTGGTCTTTGTGAATGTGCTCTAGAAATAAAGTTTGATTTGATTTGATTTACACAGAAAGTGGAGGGCTCTGTCAACACATCAGCTTCTGCACAGAAGGTTGGCGGTTCTGTTCCACATCCTAATGCCTTTAAAGTAAAGTTACTGGCTTCTGTCAATAGCAGTACACCACCTACTACTCCTAAGGAGAACACACCTTTACGCCTGGGGGTTCGGAATCCAAACGAAACGCAAAAGGGGCCTGTGCATTATGTTCTCGTTCCGAGGCTGGCTTCTTCTGCTAACCCCACTTCCAGTCAGAAGAAGAACACGCAGGGTTCCATCGACGCATCATCATCATCATTTACCTCTGCTCAGTCCGCTGCACAGAATGCGCGGGAGGACGGTACCCTGCGTTGCATCGTTGTTCCGAGTGGGATGCTGGGGGATGCTACTCTCGCAAAGAAGATCCAGGCTTGTGCGACCGCCAATGCACGCTGTGCCTTTCAGTCGGGCAGTGCTGGAACAGCACCACCACCTACTCCTAAAGAGAACATGGAAGAAGGTTCTGTCAAGATACCACCTACTCCTCCTGAACAGAGCATGGAGGAGGGTACTGCCAACATGCCACCCGCTCCTGAACAGAGCATGGAGGAGGGTACTGCCAACATGCCACCCGCTCCTGAACAGAGCATGGAGGAGGGTACTGCCAACATGCTACCCGCTCCCGAACAGAACTTGGTGGAGGGTTCTGCGGGGCGCTGCAGCAACTGCGATGCCATCATTCAGTCGGACAAGACAAAGAAACACCTCAACAGAAGATCCATACGGTCGTTCTTTTTACGATCCGACAAGCACTCTCCGAAAATGGTGTTCCCTCATCTGTCGCCGTCGGACTTCATATGCACGGAGTGCACGAAGATAATGATGGGAAAAACAAAGCGTGGTGGAAAGGGTGGAAAGCGTGTATGGAACGATCCCGAGGCAGTTGCGCCCAAACCGAAAAGCATGAGGACGGATGCATCAACTCATGACTCATCCGATCTCTCAGGTTATTATTATGTTTCATATTGTTGTTGTTGTTGAGTGCAAGATAATACACGTGTTTCCACTGATAATATGGTTTCTGCCTCAGGTTTGAGTAAATGGTGCGCTGTGACCGGCTGTGACTGGCCAGTCGCTGTGATTGACAGCCTACACCTAAACTTAACCCTAACCTTAACCTCAGTAAAACTATACCTAACCCTAAGCCTAACCTTAACCTCAAAACTATACCTAAACCTAACCTCAGTAAAACTATACCTTAACCTAAACCTAACCCTAACCTTAACCTCAGTAAAACTATACCTAAACCTAACCTCAGTAAACTATACCTAAACCTAACCTCAGTAAAACTAACGCAGTGGCTGTCGGGCGTTTCCAAGAACCCGAATCCGCGGAAGAAACCCTTTTAGCGTTTCCACTGCAGTCCAGAAATGAAAATAAATGCATTATGCAGTTGGAGTTTACAAATAATAGACAAACAACTGGTGGTGTCACAATGTTGTGACATGTCTATTATTTTATTTTATTAAAATAAATATATATTTTTATTATTTTACATTTTCATAAACAAGTTAAACTGATGGTGTCACAACTGGTGGTGTCACAATGTTGTGACATGTCTTTTTTTATTTTTTAATATATCTTTTTATTATTTTACATTTACAAGTGAAAATGGCAGAAAAATGGCAAAATCTACAAGCTCACACCAATGCCGTGAGCTGGTAGATCGGCTATTTATTTATTTTTTATTGATTTTTGAAGGGACAGACAGTAGGCTGACAGGAAACGGGAGAGAGATGGGGGGATGACATGCAGTAAAGGCCGTGTCGGGTCCGGGAGTCGAACCCGCGGCACACTGCGACTGGATTACCAGTCCGGTGCCCAGACCGTTACGCTACGGCCTGGGCCAGATCGGCTATTTTTGCTATCAGTTAATATAACAAAATGTGTAGGGCTGAAGTGTGTTTTTTTTAAGCATTGATAATTTGACCAGATCTGCAGTAAAACAGCCATTTCTTCCACTCAGGGTGTCCGTCCACATCAAGCGTGCAACAATTCTATCTACAAACGGTACTGGCTCCGCAAGCAGCGCCATCACCGCAGGCTGTAAAAGCGCCTCAACCTCCACCACCTCCATCGCCTGGGGCTTGGCACACCACCCGGCAGAGCGTAGCTGATAAACTGTCCGTGGTGATCAACCATTTGAGATGTCGGAGATATCGATCGGCATTAAGAAAACTGATTACCATTAGCGGACCTACGAAAACGGCTTTCATCAAAGTGTGTCAAGAACTCGTTAGCAAAGAGGTACGTGAGGGCCGGGGCACAGTACTGGCAAAATCATTGTATCATTGTGTGACTCCCATGATATGTGATGGTTTGACATACATTCAGTGCCCAATATCCAATCCATATGTACAAATACCTATATAAATTATAGATTGTACTCAGTCGGGTGCATGCAACCGTCAGCACTGGGAATATGTCAGTGTGCGTGGGAGAGAGAGACGGGGGGAAAAGGCATGCAGCAAATGTCGTCGGGCTCGGGACGCGAACCCGCAACATGCTGTCAGGCTGGATTACCGGCCGATCAGGCTCATCCACACAGCCATGCAACTGAGAAAATGTAATTTTCACGTTGAAATGTCATAATGAACGTTGAAAATGTGTTGACGGTTGTTTTAAAAATCTTGTTCACAGCGTAGAACCTTGCACAGAGACCCCGAGGGACCCTGCAGGAAGAAACTCACTCCTGAAAACCTGTCCTCGTTTTGTTGGGAGGAGACGAATGCGTGGGTCGAGGAAAAGGCACCTGCTACCATGACGTGTCTGCGAGCCATGTTCCCACAGGCACAGAACATCAGATGTCATGTCATTCGAAATCATGACAGTGACGAACAGAGGTGTGTGTAACCCCTCTTAATGATGAATTTATTCGATATTTAGATTTGTATATGCACTTTGACCTATACACTAGTTTCACGTGAAGCTATATCTATGCATTTTAATGTGGTTTTTAAGGATGATAACAGAAGAGGAAGCTCAACACCTGGTGGAAAAGAGGATCGCGATGGTCGTGTCCGTGGCGTTAAACACCGCCAAACAAATGAGCAATTCATTTTTCCAGTCTGCAATTGGCGTCGAGATGTGGAGGGAAGGCTGTCCTCCCAAGATGTTCACCATCATGAACAACCTCGGCATCTCCCAATGCAGGCAGGTTGCAAAGAGAAATGCAGACCGAATGCAAGTTGACCATGATAGAGAGGTTAAGCTGTGGAAAGGGGAGCTTGAGGTGAGTATACAGCCATAGAGAGCAGTGGTTCCCAAACTCTTTCATGTCAAGGACCCCCAAATTGACACTAATTAGCCTGCGGACCCCCATTTGAAAAGATATTCCAGGGACCCCCAATGAGAGAAGTTTTTTTTTACGGCTCTAGCAGTGATTCTCAGCCCGTTTAATTTCAAGGACCCCCAGTTTGACATGCATATTAGTCTACACAGACACCATTTAATGGGATTTATATCTCCCTATTGTCAAATCGATGTCAATTTAACTCTGAGAGTGTACACGGGTCCATTTGGTTCCATTTGTACACTCTCAGAGTTACAGACCCATAAGGGTCCATTTGGTTACAAACTATCATTTAGCTGGGGACCCCCTGGAACTCCCTCAAGGACCCTTGGGGGTCCCCGGACCCCAGTTTGGGAACCACTGCCATAGAGATTCCTTGTTTTCCGTTTTATTTTCTTATATAATCACGTTGTGTATTACGGTATTGTTTTCATTCATTCAACTCGTCCATTCGTCTTCACTACTTTTTTAGAATGAACTACATGCACGAATACACAGGTACAAGCACAAGTACAAGGTGTCGGCCATGGAGAGAAATCCAGCTTATTCTCTCACTTGGGACTGCGTCAAGGTATTACTTAAAGGACATGCCATATTTGTTCATATTAGAATACATTTGAACGCATTGTGTCCTAGCAATCGAACCTCGTGTCTTCTCATAACAGATAACGCACCATGCCAAACAAGAACAAATGGAACAAAAAGGAAGGAACAACAAGGCGATGTGGGCATTTCGCTTTGCCCATCAGGACCGCATACCTTTCAGCCACCTAATGGGGCCTCCGATAAAGGCAGCCGAGGTGTCGCCAGCCACAATCCTCCCGTCCAAACAGGTACACATCCTTTTTATAGAACACATACACGTGACCACCAGCACATGGTGACAATACAACAGCTCTCTCTAGTCTCTCTCTCTCTCTCTCTCTATATATATATATATATATATATATATATATATATTTGTGTTGTTTTAGACATATGAGGCACTGCGGCAACAGATGAAGATAATTGTGATGCGCATAATCGTCGACAACCTCACAGCCCTCAAAGGACTCCGAGGAGAGGTCGTGAGGCACATTCCCCATAAGTACTCGGAGGAGATGAAGGAGAAGAGCACTGTTGTAAGTCCAACCGTACAACTACTGTAACTGAATTGTAAATACAATAATATATGAGCCACGCTCGAGCACAGAGAATGTACACAGCTTTTTTTTTTTTTTGATGTGTGTTTGCATTTGTGTGGGGACAACGTGTTGGAGGGCTGGACTGACGCTACCCACCAGCTAACTTGACAGGGTTGTCTTTAGAGCCTAGGGATGTGCATGACTGACCAAAGTCGATTCTACTGCTATTAATGACGAATATTCCATTATTCACAACCACAGTTATTTGTTAAAGTCTTTAACACAGACAGTACTATGTATGTGCATCCTTTTACATTGTTGAACTAAACAATTAAGAAATCACAAACAGTGAATTTATTCTGGTATTGTTGTATGAATGTGTTCTTGCATAGCCACGCTTACATGACAATGTTAATGCAGAAGAGAATACATATTACACACATACTAGGGATCCTCTGAAATGTAAAAAAATAAAAGAAAAATCTATAGTATGTGTGTGGTGTGTAAGAAAATATCCTTAATGCCCCTGTGCTCTTTTACAGGTCAATCTTGGTGCCATCCCTGTGAACTCGAGCACAGCAGAAGCGGTTGCTGACATAATGGACAACCTCAGTGAATATGTTCCAACGGTGCTGGAGAAACCCCACCCGATATTGTACTGTGGAGACGGCCTAAACACAGACAGAGTGAAGCCCAGCCGTAGAGTCGGGCTGGATGGAGCGGCAGCGGAACAGACATTCGACGGGCTCGTGGCAGCCCCGACAGAGTTTCACAAGGAATCCCTGTGTTACCAGGTGACTTACTATGGGCGTGCTATAGAGCGTCACAGTCCCGCCCCCTTTCATGACGACGCCAGGCCCAGGAAATAATTCCCAATGCATTTTCCCCGTAGACATTTCAAAAAGTATTTATTTAAATACCTTTTTAAGCGTTGTACGAAGCCAACTCGAGTCGTGACAAATCATGACAACAAACACAATATTTCGGACCAAACAAATTATTACAAAGAAGTCAAAAACAACAGAAGAAGTGTTGTAACCTGCCGTTTTTTTCTTCTTTCTAATTATTTGTTCGTCCCAAAACATTGTATATTGGCATAGCTAAACTAAACTAAATTGGGCAAAAAGAAAATAATTGGCTACTTTAAAGCAAAACAAAAAAAGTAATGTTCTGCTATGATTGTCAATTATACTTCTCTCTTGAATCACAGGACATGATGAAAATGCTGCTGAGTAAGACAAGTCTGAGGGCGCGAGGATCTCTGTCTCACATCAGAAAACTGTTTGAAATCAAGAAAAATCTCAACTACATCAAACTGAAATTCCAACATGTCTGGGATTTGGATTTCGTCACGGTAATATCCGAGTTGTGGATTGTTTTTTATTTTCTTCAAATTTGCATATTGTTCTGTAATACACACCAATCCTAAACCATGAACATTGTTTTTGTGTCCCACACAGTTCGTGACGTCCGCTTACATCACTTTATACGCTGCTACCGAGTGCAACCTTGACACTGTTGATCAGCAGCCGTCAGACTTCCCCACAGACACTAAGGCCCAAATGGAGTGGCTTAGTGGACTCGCACACAGACTGGTGGACTTGGTGTGGATGCCACCACCTCAAGAAGACATAAATACTGCTGCTGCCACTGCAAGTCTCTCTGAAGTAAAGAAGAATGATTCCTGTTTCTGTGGAGAAGGTTGGCAAATTAAGAGCATGCTTTAACGGAGAATTCCAGACTAGCCTTTTTCTTACCTTAATCTGAAGCCATTATATCCTAGAACGAGTGGCACATGTGAACAATGTCATAACTTCATGCCGAGTCCACCGCAGCTCTGAGCACGCGCCGTGGGGTTTTGCTGTAAATCGCTTATTTTGATGGCTCGATCACTCTCTCCACAGTGTTTGTACTTCGTAAAGTCTCGATCACTCTCTCCACAGTGTTTGTACTTCGTAAAGTCTCGATCACTCTCTCCACAGTGTTTGTACTTCGTAAAGTCTTGCGAAACGAGATTCCAACCATGATTTCAAGTCCCCTTTGGGCTGCCGTGGTCCTCTACATCAGCGCATTTGGGACAAACACTGGGAAGAGTATTTAGTCATTATGAAAGTCTAAAAGAAATACATTTCGAGCGATCAAAACAAGCGATTTACGGCAAAGCACATGCTCGGAGCTGCGGAGGACTTCAGATGGAGAAATGAACCACTCGTTCTAGAATTCTCCTCTAAGTTATTAAGACCCTCTTCCATGGCCTGTGTGCACTAAACATTTGACGCTGAATGTAATGTGCTATACACATACATCTGCCTTGCCTTATATGTCATGGCATGTAAAATAGTTTGAATAGTATATTCAAATTTAATCTGTGTCTACTTCACTCTAGAAAAACCAGGTGAACCATTAGTGCAGTGCTCCAGCAACATTTGTGGAGGTGTGTGGTTCCACGAAGGTTGTGCTCCGATGGACACGACAACCGATCCGAGCGTCACTCAGGATTGGTTCTGCAGCCCAGAGTGTCAAGAAGACGGCACCTACATATACTGTTACTGTAAAGAGCAACGAGGGGGACAGATGGTACAGTGTGCACTCATGGACCAGTGCAGAAGACATGAGTGGTACCACAAGGACTGTCTGAGTCTGTCAGAACAGGGCAATGCTGACTCTGAGGAGTGTAAGAAATTACTCGTATACTTCCCAATGTCCTGTAGTGTTGTATCAAACTGCTAACCAGTTAAATCGTACAAATATATCGTTGCTATTGGGCAGAAACCTTGGATGTCCAAAACAGTGAAAATAGAATGTCTACATGCTCACGTTGTGAGCTTTTAAATACTTTCACTTCTTTTGCTTGAAACTCGTGTTGAAAAAAAACATAACGTTTAAATGGAGAGATACAAGGTTTCTGCCTGATATTAGCGACAATGTACTGTATTCCTATTCCTAAGTATATTCCTAATACTGTTTCTTTCCCCATTACAGCTACATGGTACTGCTCAGAGATGTGCTTCATTGCGTCTGATACAGACGACCATTTGCTCAACTACACGAAGGCAGTTGTGTGGGAGGGGCTTTACAACATGGCAAGACGAGATGTTGTCAGAGAGGGTGATGGAGAAGGCATGACCGACTTCTGGAAAATGGACATGGTTCTGTTTTGGGCTAGAAAACACCTCAAGGATTTCACCACCTGCCATCGAATGCTGACCGGTAGGACTTAGAAAATGTAATGTGTTGCTATGTGCATTCGGTCACTGCAATACCTTGGCATTAATCAAGTCCAAAATTTTTATTTCCGCATAGATAACGCTGGCTGCGTGGCATTGCAGCAGTTCAAACAGGACACTTATGATTACAAATATCAATATCCATAGTAGCTAATGTTCGGGTCTGGACACTTTATTTCATATTTTGTAATATCCATAGACATTCTACACAGATATACCACTGCACATGTTTGTTTACAAATATTCTGATGTGGTCTATAGGGATTGAGGGATTCTACCCAGAGCACATTAGACAAGACATGAAGTGGAACCGTGTGGCAAACCTTGAAGGAAAACCTGGAGGCAACATCGGCTTGGACTTAATCAGTGAATTCATGAATCATGAAGTGAAAGGTCTGTTACTGAACTTGTATTATTAGTAAATTAGTTTCACAGGATGCAAATGTATTCCTAATAAGAATGTATTTTTTCACAGCTGTGTAGCCTATTGTAGCACTGCAAGGTAACTGACACTTTAATTTCTGCAGTTGTCACACAAAACCACAGACAGAGCCACATCTACAGATAGAAAGACACACGCATGCATGCACGCACGCGCAGTCGCGCACGCACACACACAGGCACGATATGTGTTTTAATTAGCCACAGGTGATACAGAGTTGTTTTTTTATTGTGGTCCGTGGACTTCTAGACATCAAGTGGTTTGACTTTCAGGCACCACCGTGTTAGAAAACATCTAGTCCAGAATTCCAAAAATTGTCTCAAGAGTTTATAATTTCATGGGGCTGCCTCGTAACGACCAGCACGACAGCCCTTTAAGATTAATTCTGGCCCTAATTTCATAACCTCTGGTTATAAGCTGTAATTCTGTTTTTTGTAGATACTTTGGGACACGTGAAAGGCATCTACAACAATGAAAAGATGGAGCTCTGTACCAAGATGGCGGGGATGCTTGGAAATGACGTGGATCGGCTCTTCGTCACCGGAACCGGCCGCACCCTCTGGCCAGCGGTGTCTCTCTCATCGTCGTCCTTGCTGAAGAAAAGGATGAAGGGTGACATTTCTAAGTTTGTGGTAGAGTATAAGAAGGACCACCTCTTCAGGTACATTCCTGGGAGAGGACACCGGGGCTTTGAGAAGTTTACTTACCAGCAGAAAATCAAAACCCCCAAGAAGATGGGGAAGATGATGAGGACTCTCGCACGGGACATGGACCTAGAGCAGCCCTTCACAAACTTTTATCGCATTTGACCCCCTGTTACCGCCTGACCACCTAGCTGACGCACCCCCTCCCAACGGCCAGTGCCGTTGTATTTGTTTGGCCCAGAATGATACATTACTAGTCCTAGAGATTGTCCCATACAAATGAAAACAAGTACTGCTATTCACCTCGCATTTAGTGCTGGGACTATATTAATACCTGTAAATGTAAAGTTGAGTTTATTTCTATAGCACGATTTCATACAATGTAAGCTCAATTTGCTTCATATTAAAAGACATCTAAAGTAAATGATGGCGTGTATTTGAAAAGTGTTTTTAGCTCCACTAGCAGCTCTATGGATGGCTATAGGTCAGTCCCTCTCTGTCCATTCACCACTTTTTTCCAAAACGACATGGGGTATAAATAATAGGTGAGCAGTTCAGTCACACGAGAGAGACTCGTGTAGAGTAGTAGAACCGCTGCTAGATAGTCGAATCGAGTAGTAGAACCGCTGCTCCTTCGCCTGGAAAGGAGCCAGCTTAGGTGGTTTAGGCCAGGGCATCTGGTTAGGATGCCTCTCGGGCGTCTCCCTAGGGAGGTCCTCGAGGCACGTCCCACTGGGAGGAGACCCCGGGGCAGACCAAGGCGCAGGTTGGAGGGATTACATCGACTCACTGGCCTTGGAACATCTCGGGATCCCCCAGGAGGAAGTCGCTGTTGTTTTTCTATTGGACAGATCATAGACTAACATGTGAAAGCTAAAAACACTGTACAAGTGATGAAAACAGGGATTTCATTATAGCCTACTCATTGTGCTCATAATTTCTGACCTGGCTCGAACAAGGAGTTAAATTTGTTCTCCTGCTAACGCCCTACCAACAGTCTTAAAGGCGTGTAAATCCCTGCTCATCTAAAACAGCACTTACATTAAGTTGGTGGCTGCAATATTGTTTCTGTATTGGACAGATCATATAGATAGACTAACATGTAAAAGCTACCAACACTGTACAAGTGATGAAAACAGGGATTTCATTATAGTCACATGTGCTCGACACTGTTTTACGTAGCAATGGTGCCATCTTGTGGATAAAATAAGACTGTCACAATATTCTACAAGTCGCATTTGGTTAATTGAGAGGTCTCTGACTTGGGGATTCTTAACTTTGACTAGTCTTCTTTTATTTGTACTTTGCACAATAATGCATTTAAAAAAACGTTGGGCTTCAAGCATCAAACTTCCCTCCGAGTGCTTGGCTTAGAACGAGACCTAGTTCGGTTTGAAAGAAACTTTAAACAGTTACTTTTTTATTTATTAAGTTTGTTTTGAAATTAAATGGTGAGAATAGCCGATATACAAGCTCACAGCGCGAGCTTTCTCTACTTTTGTGAGGACACAGGGCATTCATTTTTGTTTTCCAGGCTGGCGACGTCATATAAAAGCGACGCGGTCTAACAGGACCCCGGCAGAAAGTTGGCGGCCGTCAGTTTTGCTTGCTTCTACAAGAAGAAAAAACAACTGTTTTCTCCTAACTACGCTGCAAACAATACTGTGCAGACTATGTCAATATTAACTTCACCAAACATGGAGGACATGATAGCAGACATGATAGCCTCTGCCTCTGAACAGAGGCATGATAGCTTCTGCGACATGATAGCCTCTGCCTATGAGCAGAACATGGAGGGTTCTTCTGACAACATAGCATCAACATCTAGTATGGTATGCTTCTGTGTTCTCTTTCACTGCTACTTGTCTCGCACTTTTGATTTTAATCTGTTCCAGCCAGGGCAACTTGAGACCCAGCAATCCATAGTGCTTTTATGCTCTGTGTGCTTGTATAGTATACATGTAGCTCTGGTCCATAGCCTTACTGCTTCTATGGACCAGAGCTAGTATACATGATGAGGAGAGAGGACAACCACAGCTTTCCAATCGTATATCTGTGTGGGTGTGATAGCCTTCAACTGTCTTTTGCCGAAATTGCACTACAGTGCATCAGTGATGTAGAACAGTGGTTCCCAAACTTTTTCACCTTCATCGTGGACCCCCAAATAGACACTAATTAGCCCCACAGACCCCCATTTGAAAATATATGCCAGGGACCCCCATAAGAGAAGATTTGTATGGCTCTAGCAGTGATTCTCAACCATTTTCATCTCAAGGACCCCTCCAGTTTGACATGCATTGGGTCTACGGTCCCCTGTTTAATGGCATTTCTATCTCTGGGACGGTACCCCCAATTTATTTTGTAAAATTAATGTTATTTTAACCGAGTGTAGAAATGGACCCCAACAGGTCCATTTCTACACTCTGAGTTACATACCCATAAGGGTCCATTTGGTTCCAAACTATCATTTAGATGGGGGCCCCCTGGAACTCCCTCAGGTACCCCTGGGGGTCCCCGGACCCCACTTTGGGAACCACTGATGTAGAATACGGAAAGCTTGTCCTCTGGAACAAGACTCAATAGTCACTTTTATGGTATTACAGGAATTAAGCAAAAATTAATGTGCACAAAAGGAATAGCTACTGTAGGTCCATATATATATATATATATATATATATATATATATATATATATACATATTTTTTTTTAAACAAAAATATACCTTACTGATGGTGTAACGTACGGTGTAACCCCTGACTGATGTCTCTCCATCATGCTGTATCTTACCCCCCCCCAACCCACTTTATAATCTGTTTTTAACTGCTGTACTGTTTCCCCAGTGGGATCAATAAAGGTCTTATCTTATTTGAACAGAGCATGGAGGAGGATTGTGGCAACAACATCCCATCTACTTCAGAACAGAACATGGAGGAGGATTGTGTCAATGGCTCAGAATCTGCTTCTGAGCAGAAGATGGACTTGGGTTATTCTGGTTCTGACCTGGCCACTACACCACCTCCATCTTTTGTCAAGGCAGCTTCTACTTCTAAGCCGAACGTGGAAGGGACTAACAGTGTACCACTTACCTTTAATGATTCTCCACAGTATGACGACATGTCAATGCCACGTATGTCCGAACAGAGCGCAAAGGGGTCCTTTTCTAAGACAGTGCGACGCTGCAGTCTCTGCAAAAAAGTATTCAAAAAGGGGAAAAAAGGCTTTGGGAGAACAAGGATATCAGTGATGGTTGATTTGAGGACTGCGCAAATACTGTTGCCCCATCTTTCACCGGAGGAGTTTGTATGTAGAGATCCGTGCCAAAAGTGGGTAACTTCAAAAACAAAGGCACTAAGCCTGTCAAAACGTGGGAAGCGTACGTGGATCGGTTTTTCTGAACAGAACATGGAGGAGGATTGTGTCAACAGCTCAGCATCTGCTTCTGAGCAGAAGATGGGTTATTCTGGTTCTGACCTGACCACTACACCACTTCCATCTGATCTAGGTTCTGTCGAGGCAGCTTCTACTTCTAAGCCGAACGTGGAAGGGACTAACAGTGTACCACTTACCTTTAATGATTTTCCACAGTATAACGACATGCCAATGCCACGGACGTCCGAACATTCAGTGCGATGCAGTCTCTGCAAAAAAGAACTCACGGTGGGCCGTGCAACAAGGATATCAACGATGGTTGATTTGAAGACAGCGAAAATACTGTTGCCCCATCTTTCACGGAAGGGGTTTATATGTAAAGATCTGTGCGCAAAGTGGTTGCTTTCAAAAACAAAGCTAATACGCCTGTCGAATTGTAAATGGAAGCGCACCTGGATCGGTTTTTCTGTGGAAAAATGCCCTCTGCTTCCAGTGTCTTGCAAAAAATTTATGATGGATCATGATTATACAACGGCGAACTCAGGTTATTCATTATATATATATATCTGAAAGGATTACATTATGTCTTTGGTCAGTCTTCTTAACCATAGTATTTTTTGTGTGTTGGGGTGGTGGAGAGCAGAGCCTTAGATATAGACAGATTTACGCAAACTGCGTTCACTTCATGGGGCCAGTCCAATCGCGGCTCTCCTACATAGATTACGCATTGAGCGTGGGGACAACCAACTGGGCCAAGTCCTGGACCGGACGTAGGCAGAAATGCATTGGACTCCGGCAACAGCCCAGCTTTAATGATCTTAAATCCCTTTTATTTTAAATTGTTTTGTAGTAATCGTACAACATAAACATTAAAGAGACTTAAGTTGTTACTGTACAATACTTTGCTCCATCACCAGCGCCATCTGCAGCTCCATCACCAGCACCATCTGCAGCTCCATCACCAGCACCATCTGCAGCTCCATCACCAGCACCATCTGCAGCTCCAGCTCCATCTCCATCTCCAGCACCCAAGAAGGTGGGAACAGTCAGCCGAGTGATTGCCGCTTTAAGAAAACGCAGAACTGTTGCTGCATTAAGACGACTGCTGGAACTGCCATCTGGTCCTGCTGCTTTCAACAAAGTGCTCCAAGAAATCATACGCGAAGAGGTAGGGTTGTCACCACCACGACATTTTAGTTGACGATTAATTGTCATACAAATATATGTGATTAACGAGGTAATTGTGTTCTTTCTTGGCATTGAACATACGAAGACAAATCCGGATTCTGTTTGACTGTTAGGCTTTGAAGTTGCACAGGGCTGATACAACTTTAAACTAATGGCCATGTAATCTTTTTTGAGGAAATTCCTTTTTTTTCCTGGCCACCTCTGGTAAAATAAGGATCATGCTGATGTTTGAAAATATATATGACATTTTTGTCAACATGGAAACAATTTAGATGATAATGCAACCATACAACAATCTCAATCTTTTGGCCTACGGTTTTGTGACCAAAACATGAACAGTTGAAATAGCCCGTACAAACTAACAATGCCTTCTGAGTTCTAAATCTGCTATTTCAACTTTTTTTTGTTTGAAAATATACGAAACTTTGTCAACATGGAAACAATTATGAGTATGCAACCATACAACCTACAACACATGAACCATGATACAGTGTTCGCTTGTAGAGTCTGTCTTGGGGCATCAATTATTTTGCACCATATGATTGCTATAGGCCTGGAAATTGGGTAAAAATCCCTATCCCTGTTAAATCCTGTAGATAGTGGCCCCCAAAATATGAATCTTAACATTGAAATGATGTCATTATCTTAAAAGAAAGCTGTGTGAATATATTGATGTTTTCTTTTTATATTGTTTACAGCTTAATAAGTTGGCCAGAGATAAGGAGGGACCTTTTAAGAAACAACTCACACCTGAAAACCTGTCCTCGTTTTCTTGGAAGGAGACAAATGCGTGGGTCGAGGAAAAGGCACCTCTCACTCTTGAGTGCCTGCGATCGATGTTCCCACAGGCCCAGACAATCACAGGACAACATCAAGTTCGAACTTGTAGAAAAGAAGAGCAGAGGTGTGTAACCCTCTTAATTTAATGATTCATGATATTTAGATTTGTATATACATTTTACCTATATACAGTAGTTTCACATTTAAGGCGCAATCATTGATTCTGATGATCAGTATAAACAATGGGAAGCCCAATCACTGAAAATAAGAACTAGCAATGCAATCAAATACGAAATGTAGTTGTACAATTAATTTAGTAAATTCTATTTTTTTTATTGGGTTAAAAAAAAGAAGGATGGAGGTGTGTAACCCTCTTAATGACATGATGATTTTTGGATTTGTGTATTTTCGAGCTCTCAATGAAGTCACTTAAAGATGCTCCAACTTTATTCCAAACGTACGTACTTATTATATTACAAACTGAACACTGTTTGCACCTTTGTCAGGTTAAACTTGTAAAGCTGGCCTTGGAGTGAACTGCTTCAAGTTATGAACATGGAAAAGGTTAAAGTCCCCCAAAACTCTATAATTCTAGTTATCATATCACATTCAACCTTTGCATTGTGATTGGCTGAGTGACTGTATAGACTAAAACAAACGTGCTAGTAATCATGTCGGTACTTTTTAAAAGAACATGGCACTAACTTTTGAGACTGATGTCTTTCTAATAATCACCAGTATAAAAAGCAACATATGAAGCCAACTATGTATTTATTTTGTGTTGGCGTGTAGGAGAATGACCGAAGAGGAAGCTCAACAGCTGGTGGATAAGAGGATTGGAATGACCGTGTCTATCGCTCTGTTCACCAGGAGCTACAAAAGTACATTTGTCCAGTCTGTTATTGGTGTTGAGATGTGGAGGGAAGGTTGTTCACAAAAGGTGTTCAGGATCATGAATAGCCTTGGAGTCTCCCAGTGCAGAGATATTTCCAGGAATCACATAGAACGACTTCAAGGTGACCACGATAAAGAGGTTAAGCTGTGGAAAGGACAGGTAGAGGTGAGTGAGAGGAAACCAATAGGATGTCAAACGAATACATATTGTAAAAAAATTAAATAAGAGAGACATTTGTAACAATATAAAACGTACTAATGTGATTCGAGCCGCTGCTTATGCAAACACACACAATGTGTGATTCAAATTTAATAATTGTTTTCATTAAACACCTGTCCATTCATCTCTTTACGTTTAGAACGATATAAGAAAGAGAACTCTAGCCAAACTAGTTCCTACTCGTTTGGCCTACTCTCTCACTTGGGACCGAGTCAAGGTAATACTTAAATTTTCACGTCATATTGGTTTATTATTACCATTTTGTTGATTGAATTCTTCCCTAGCAATCAAACCTCATGTCTTCCCATAACAGATAGCATCCCATGCCAAGCATGTATGTCTAGGAGGAAACAAGCCCACGATTTGGGCATTTCGCTTTGCCCATAGAAACCGCATACCTTTCGGCTATCTACAGGGGCCTCAGAAAAAGGCAGTTGAGGTGTCACCAGACAGCATCCTGCCATCCAAACAGGTACACATCCTTTAAAGAAAACATACACCTTGCCAGGCTGACCATAAGCTTGCTGTCATGAAAATAAATTATATTTTCTTTCTTTTTTTCATGTTAGACATATGAGGCACTGCGACAGCGCATGAAGACAATTGTGATGCGCATAATTGTTGACAACCTCACAGCCCTGGAAGGATTGAGAAGCAAGGTTGTATGGCACATTCCCCATTTATACTCCGAGCAGATGAAGGAGAAGAGCAACGTTGTAAGTCGACAATCACTCACATTAACTAACACAGTTCAAATCCCATGGAAATCCAACCTGTATTTCTTTAGGTGACTGTTTCTGAAAACAGGAATCATGGCTTTAAATTGACATATATTGGTTGTTCATTTTGACCCACCAGTTTTAGAGATATTGGCTTATAGAGTAATGTCTAGCAGAAAACACTCTTCTCTAACATTACACCTAGCTACATGTTTAAGCATGTATTTCATATTTACATTTACATTTACGATTTCAGTCCTGACATTTATTTCAGACAAACTCTAGTTAGTATGTGAAGAGTCTGTCTGCTATTGACTCATTTTGGATAAAATAAAATCAGTTTTAATCCTCTCCTGAACAGTTAGTATTGCCGCCATGACTGTCTCTGTATCAAAAAGACTCACAGATGTTGTATGTTCATGGGAACAAATTGTTGGACTGGGAGCGTATCTATGTTTCCTTGGTTCTATGTTCCCCGCTTAAAACCCACTTGCACTCAGTATCCCTAACGTAAGCCGGGTACATAGAACCTGGGGAACATAGGGATGTACTACTACTGACTGACAGACAGATAGTGAAATTCCCCCCAAAGGAACTATGCCTATTCTCTAATGGGTGTTTTGTTTATTTCTTACAGGTCAATCTTGGGGCAGTCCCTGTGGACTCGAGCACAACAGAAGGAGATAGTGAGATAATGGGCAGCCTTATTGAATATGTTCCAACTTTATATACTCGTTTATGTTACAAGGGGAAACCCCACCAAGTGTTGTGCTGTTCAGACGGCCTAAACATTGACACAACGGAGGATCCCAGTCAATCAACAGCTCGACAGAGATTTGAAGGGCTTGTGGACGCGCCGCCAGAATATCACAAGGAATCCCTGTGTTACCAGGTGACAAACTTAAGTGCTTGAGTTGTATAAATGTACGAATGAAATGAATTAACTATCGCATAACTTATCTAATTTAATGAGGGCCCTCAGGTGGTTTAGGGGTGAACTACCTGTGCACCACCAACCATGGAGTCTAGGGGCTGTATTTTGCGTGTCTTAAGTACCAGGTCTTATTCCCTAACTTGAGTAAACTAAAGACCTGGAGGCGTGATCAATGCTCTTTGGCCACTCAGAATAGACAAATAGCATTGATCACGCCTCCAGGTCTTTAGTTTACTCAAGTTAGGGAATAAGACCTGGTACTTAAGACACGCAAAATCCACCACGGTGCATCCTGCTACGCCGAGTGTTTATACAAATACGAAGTTGGTTCATGGGTGGGAAGCCGGGCTGGGAGGGTGATGTTTGTCGATGTGCTAGTGGCTGCTATGGCGGCGCCTGTCAGGTGCTACGTCCTCTTAGTGGGTGTTCCTCACTGGCAGGTGAGCCAGCAGTGGCAACACAGAAGGGACGATCAATTGTCTTAATGGATTAATCTGAAGAACAATAGAGTGTAAAAATAACGGCGATAATTTATCATCTCTTGAACCACAGGACATTACGAATATGCTATTCAGTGAGAAGAGTCTGGAGGCTCGAGGATCTCTGTCCCAGCTCAAATCAGTGTTTAAAGTGAGAGGCCTGTGTATTGAAGGGAAGGTCAAGGAAACAATCCAACATGTCTGGGATGTGGATTTCATCACGGTAATATTGAGAAAATGTGCATTGCATTGCTTTCATTTCCCTCCAATTCATATAATGTTGCTATGCATGTTCTGCAATACATCACCTGTACCAAAGACAAATGTTTTTGTTTGTTTCCTACAAAGTTTGTGACGTCCGCTTACATCACTTTATACGCTGCTACCGAGTGCAACCTTGACACTGTTGATCAGCGGCCGTCAGACTTCCCCACAGACACAGAGGCCCAAATGGAGTGGCTTAGTGGACTCGCACACAGACTGGTGGACTTGGTGTGGATGCCACCACCTCAAAACGACATAAATACTGCTGCTGCCACTGCAAGTCTCTCTGAAGTAGAGAAGAGTGATTCCTGTTTCTGTGGAGAAGGTAGGCAAAGAAGAGCATGCTTTAAGTTATAAAAAAAGAAAATCTAATCTGGATGCTTCAGATAGTACAGACCTACAGTATAATTATTAAACAACTCCTTCGTGAGAAAAGGAAATAAAGAAACAACTCAACCCAAACCAGCCATTGTCTGAACATCTTGCCACCATTTTTGCACTGAAGGTCACGAGGGAGAGAATTGTTTAAAAAAACACTCATGAACCATAAGTCCGTATAACATGTCATTTGCGAGGCAGGTCCATGGGATATGCATGAACATAATTTGGCAAGTGGCAAATCTTGACACTTGGTCCAAAATGTACATCTTTGTACATACTTTGTGATTATGTGGAATATATGTCGGACAGTACATTGTATATCAAATTTAATCTCTGTCTACTTCACTCTAGAAAAAACAGGTGAACCATTAGTGCAGTGCTGCAGCAACATTTGTGGAGGTGTGTGGTTCCATGAAGGTTGTGCTCCAATGGACACGACAACCGATCCGAGCGTCACTCAGGATTGGTTCTGCAGCCCAGAGTGTCAAGAAGACGGCACCTACATATACTGTTACTGTAAAGAGCAACGAGGGGGACAGATGGTACAGTGTGCACTCATGGACCAGTGCAGAAGACATGAGTGGTACCACAAGGACTGTCTGAGTCTGTCAGAACAGGGCAATGCTGACTCTGAGGAGTGTAAGAAATTATTTGTTGTTCTTTCTGATGTCCTGTAGTGTTGTGCGCCTAGACTCCTAGGCTAGAATAATATGTGACTTGTAACTTGATTTTGACTTGACCATCTGTGACTTCAGACCTGGAGGTTTTATGACTGGACTTGAGCCTTGACCTTTATGAATTAAAAAGTAATACCAATGCAGGTAAAACATTAAGCTATTGTGTACTAAAAATCAACTGAAACTGGAATTACCTGAAGTAAATGGTCTGATAATGATCACAAGAGACTTTAATTGACATCACTGCTAAACTGCTAAACCAGTTAAATGTAACGGATATATCGTCGCTATTTGGGCAGAAAACTCGAATCTCCAAATTGGTTACCTTTCAGGAAATGGAACATAAATGATCTGAAACTGTGAAAATGGAAGGTCTACATGCTCACGTTGTTAGTTTGTATAGTACACTACTTTTGCTTGAAACTCTTGTACGACGAAGTAGGGCATGAAGTGTAGGGAAAACACATGCTTTTTAAATATGGACTATTATGGATACAAGGTTTCTGCCTGACAGTGACGGTATATTCCTGAGTACATTTGAAATATAATGTGCTTTACAAAGTGCTTAATACCGTTTATTTTACAGCTACATGGTACTGCTCAGAGATGTGCTTCATTGCGTCCGATGCAGACGACCATGTGCTCAACTACACGAAGGCTCTTGTGTGGGAGGGGCTTTACAACATGACAAGACGAGATGCTATCAGAGAGGGTGATGGAGAAGCCATGACAGACTTCTGGAAAATGGACATGGTTCTGTTCTGGGCTAGAAACCACCTGAAGGATTTCACCACCTGCCATCGATTGCTCACCGGTAGGACTTAGACAATGTTGCTATGGGCATTTTGTCACTGTAATACTAGTCTCTCAAGACGGACTGTTGCCTCGGAACAACAGGGGAGGCGCTGTTTTCCCGAATATTTGACGATGGGATTCTCAGATTGCTGTAATACAAATGTCATTAATCAAGGGCATCTTGTTTGAATAGGGATTGAAGGATTCTACCCAGAGCACATTAGACAAGAGCTGAAGTGGAACCGTGTGGCAAACCTTGAAGGAAAACCGGGAGGCAACATCAGCTTAGACTTAGTCAATGAGTTCATGAATACTGAATTCAAAGGTATGTTACTGATTACTGAACTTATATTTGCTAAATAATGTCAGTTATGTAATTTGTAGAGTGTCACATTTGAGATAGTTCTCATTAATACACTCATGTGACATACTGAACTGTACTTCTGTTGTAGAGTCCTTGGCACGTGTGAGCTACCACTACACCAATGACATGATGAAGCAGTGTGGAATGATGGCAGGAGCACTTGGAAGTGAGGCAGATCGGCTGCTCGTCACGCCAGGAGCAGGAAACGGCAGCGGCCTCACAACGTCCCTGCCCTCGTCGGACGCCTACAAGAGAAGAAGACAAGCTGACATTGCTAAGTTTGTGGGCGATTATAAGAGTGACCACCTCTTCAGGTACATTCCTGGGAGAGCACACCGGGGCTTTGAGAAGTTTACTTACCAGCAGAAAATCCCAAACCCCAAGGTAATGGGGATGACGATGAGGAATCTCGCACGGCACATGGACCCGCAATCATGAGATATCGTCCAATACTAACACAAATAAACGGCACTATTCACCTCGCATTGTGTTGGGGAGTATATTTGTGTAGTGTATTTGAGTGTATTTGACTCATAGGCCTACATTGTTTTAGCCCCACTAGCACCTTATGGATGGCTATGTCGGTCCCTCTCTGTCCATTCACCACCTTTTACAAAAAATAAATTGCCCCCCATGGCCTTTAATTCCTTCAAGCACCACCTTTTTGGAAAGTAAAACTTTACACTTGCACATACACGTTATCTCAAAGTTGAATGTGCATATTGCCATGACATTTGGCAAGCAAATTCATGCTCCCTAGATGAACATATAGCCTATTTAATGAATGAGGCTGAATGTGTGAGCATTGCTGCTCACCACTTGGCTTTTGTCCATCAGTTTGTAGAACAAATGCACAGGAAACAGGTTTCCTCTTAAACATTAGGCTAAATATGAATTATTCAATCAATCAGACCAAAGTTTGATGTGAGTTATCTTACCTGGACAAGATTAGAATGTACAATTTAGCCATTTACAAATTCATAAATTGTAAAGGTCATGTTGTTCCTCTATTTAGGACAGATAATAAAGTTTATGTATTGATGAAAACGGGGATTTCAGGCCTGTTAAAAGGGTGCTCTGTTTTACATAGGTCATGGCGCCATCTTGTGGATATGAGTATATAATTATACTCTAAGCTTAGAATTTATTGGTGCTGTCACAATAGTCTACAGTCGCATTTACTTGATTAATTGAGAGGTCTCCGACGAGTCTGACCTGTGGATTCTTTGTCTTTTATTTTACTGAACCTTTTATTTGACAAGGTGCATAATGCATTTCAACAAAGTTTGGGCTTGCTTGGCTTAGATTCGATTTTTAGAAAGACCTTCCGTGTCGGGTGGAAAGAAACCCAATTGGCCTATGCCCAAAACCGTTACTTTTTAAAGTTTGCTTTGAAATGAAATGGTGAAAATAGTCTGTATACAAGCTCACAGCGCGAGCATTATTACTTTTGTGGGAGCATGCACTCTTATGTCACAACTCACAACGGGGCATTCATTTCAATAGTATGTGTCAAAGTTATACGGAGATACAAGGTGTATGTATAATTCCTTGGTTCAGTTGGTTTCATGTATTTATGTATCGATTCTGACATTTTCTGTCAGCATATAAATACATCATCTACGAGAGTTAAAATTTTGGGCTAGTCGTCGTTTTCTTTTTTTACCCGACGTCATATAGAAGCGACGCGTGGTCTAACAGGACCCCGGCTGAAGTTTAGTTTGCTTCTACATGAAAAACAATGTTTTTTCCTCCTAACTAAAGCTGCAAACATACTGGGCAGACTGTGTCAATATTAACATTCCATCTGCTAAAGAGAACATGGAGGGTTCTGCCAACGACATGATGGCATCTACCGCTGAACATAACATGGAGGGTTCTTCTGACAACATAGCATCTACATCTAGTATGGTATGCTTCCGTGTGTTCTCTTGCACTGCTACTGTTTTATCGGATAGGCTACTTCTGAGAGAGACCGTACATAATAACATTCGTCTTCACAAATGTGATGAGGTCATATCACATTTGTATAATTATGGCCGTTTTTTGCCCAATGAGTATTTTTCGTGCAAAACTAATGCTTGGAATGGGTTCAGAATCACCCTAGCCCCAGCTGCCCCACCCTAGCCCTGGTCTAGCCCTCCAAGCAGAACCCAAATGCTACTGAAGTTTCTGACATTTGTTCGACCCAGTAAAACTCATCAAAATTTCTGAAAAGCTTTACGTAGGGTCCCGAGAGGGGCTAGCCCTGGTCCATAGCCCAATTCTACCTGCAGGGCAGAATTAGCATTAGGGCTATGGTCGGACCATAGAATAAGTAACCCCTAGTTTGACATGTCACATGCTATACTTAAAGCATAGTTCAAATGTGAATTTTTTGCTTTTTATAGGTTTTCAATGGTACTCAAGTTCAACCCCTTGAGTTTAGCGTTCGCAATCACTGCGTTCGCAATAATCCATTTTTAATATTTTATTTGGATGACCCTATTAAAGGATCATAAAAAAAACTTTGAACGATTTGGGTCACGCCCCTTTTTAGCTTAGATTGACTGGACTGCTTGTCCTCTGAACCAGACTCAATAGCTCGTTTATTGGAATTAAGCAAAAACGAATGTGCACAAATGGAATGGAACACCAGATCAGTGGCCTTGTGGTTAGAGTGTCAGCCCTGAGACTGGGAGGTCAATCCCCAGCCGGGTCATATCAAAGACTCTAAAGTAAACAATGGGACCCAGTGCCGCCCTGCTTGACACTCAGCATCAAGGGTTTGTTTTGGGGGTAAATCCCTGCGACAAACTAGCGTCATGTCCAGGGGGTGTACTTGTACATCAAGCTGCCTCACGCTACAGACACAGGAGATAGGCTCCTGTCCCATGGGCCTCATGGCTCGGCAAGGCTACTACTTTACAAATGGAATAGCTAATTTTTTCCACCTGATGGTGTAACCTTTGTGATCTCTCTCCATCATGCTGTATCTACTGTACCATACCCCCCCCCCCCCCCCCCCCCCCCCCCCTGCTCTGTAATCTGTTAACTGCTGTACTGTCTTTGGCACCTGGATTTCCCCAGCGGGATCAATAAACGTCTTACTCTTACCTTCTCTTATCTGAACAGAACATGGAGGAGGATTGTGTCAACAGCCTCCCGTTGACACAGTTCATGAAAGATTCTGCCAACAACGACATGCCATGTACGACGTCCGGACCGAGCGCAGAGGGGTCCGGTTCTGAGGCCGTGCGACGCTGCTGCAGTCTCTGCAAAAAAGAACTCGTATTGGGGAGTAAACGTGCGACGAGAAGGAAGATATCATCGTTGGTCGATTTGAAGACTGCGAAAGTACTGATGCCCCATCTTTCACCCGAGGAGTTTATATGTGTAGATGTGTGCCAAAAGTGGTTGTATTCAAAAACAAAGTATATAAATTGGAGACGTAAAGGCATCTGGAGTATGCGCACCTGGATTGGTTTTTCTACAAACACGAACTCAGGTAGTCTTATTTATATGATGATGATAATTTTCTACCAGGAAATAACAGATTACAGTAACAATGTGTGTGCTTTTAGTCTTCTTAACCACATGAACCCTGGATTAGTAGATTGGGGTTATAGAAGACATTTTTAATTGTAATTCCAACTGCTACAGAGAAC
This sequence comes from Protomyctophum parallelum, assembly GCF_964188405.1. Taxonomy (NCBI): domain Eukaryota; kingdom Metazoa; phylum Chordata; class Actinopteri; order Myctophiformes; family Myctophidae; genus Protomyctophum; species Protomyctophum parallelum. The sequence continues at coordinate 18,070,764 of NC_139719.1, forward strand.
ATGGAGGGTTCTGACAACGACATGACAGCATCTACCACTGAACAGAACATGAAGGGATCTGACAACACAGCATCTACCTCTGAGCAGAACATGGAGGGTTCTGACAACACAGCCTCTACTTCTGAACAGAACATGGAGGATTGTGACAACAACATAACATCTACATCTATTATGGTATGCTTCTGTGTGCTCTCTTTCACTGTTACTATTTTTTTTTTTTCCAACTTAAATGTTATTCATTTTCTATGAAACACTTAATTTTATTAATTTCATCATAGCATTATAATGTATCGGAGTACGAAGCACCTCCCGACCGATAGCACAGAGCGCAGTTGAAAGCATACGTACAGAAAATGACCACCGACCGGATTGGAATTCTTTTTTTTTTAACTATACGAATGATATGGGTACTTCTGAGAGACTGTACATAATTGTGACATCTGTGGCCATGGGCTAAGCACTTTATATTTGAAATCTGAACAGTAAAGATGGAGTGCCACGATTTTTTCCCCACCCTAAAACATGATCATCGGGTATTATTTTAATATAAGGAGGAAGAACTTTTTCCAAAAAGTGTACAGTATTCGTTAAAATCATGCTTTTCCTGGTGGGTGGTGATCCGCCGCACCCACAGCTGTAGTTGTATGATAAAGGGGGAGGGGTTAGGGGAGGGGCTGATAGTGTGGTGTCACTATATTACTGTTTATTTCATTGGCCCGTTTGACTGTCAAGGATTCAGCCTCCAGGAAGAAACCCTAAATACAAAGGGAATACATCATTGCACATAAAAACGACTCCAGGGTGTCTAATGAAGTACTGTCACCTCATAAACACATAGAAAATACAAAAATTGTTAATGTAGATGTATACGGACCAAAAGACAGATTCACGTCCAAGGCTACTTGAGACCCAGCATACCATAGAAATTGTTTTTGTGCACTGTGTGTGCACATCAATCTTTGCTTAGTTCCATACTGTACCTGGGTCATTCCTACTATTTGGTTGCATTTCAACTTTTACAAAACACAATTTATATATATTACAGTATTTATTTTCCTTATTGTCCAACTTAATGCATTATTCAAAATGTCCATATAAATATCCATTTACACTGTAACAAATGTGCCAAATGTTGGACATAACAGGGAGGACATTGTATGCTAAAGATAGCCATTACTCATGTAATGAAGATTATGGCATCACATTGTGAACACAGTAAGATTTTAATATATTTATCAACCATTTCTGATTTCCTCTATTTAAGTGCAACACATCAGAAATGCAACCTAAAACATTGATAAAAAGGCTAAACAGTGATACATTTTGTGTCTGAATTAATTTGGCTAGATAAATAGTCGGGGGACATTTACAGGTGGATTTGCATCCGTATAATGGGGACAGTAAAGTCACTCTGGAACTAAATTTCAAGATTTGATTTTATTTGCATTTATTTACAATAACATTTGGTGAGAAGCATTAGAGTTATTCTGTATAATAAGAATTCCAAATTGTGTTTTTGTTTGTATTTGATTAGATATATTTGTAGCTGAAGCTGAATATACAGTACATGATGGGGGACATGGCATTTTAGCATACCTCTACTCAAATCAAAGGGATTTATTTCACACTGAGGTACAAATATGTTTTTTCTATAAATCCTTTAATAGTATAAGATACGCTTTTTGGAATTACTGTGTTTTTGCTTATTTTACACAAAATATGCTGGATTATGTCCTGGGGACACAGATGGCACAGAATACTAGGGTGACCCACCTGTCCTGTACATGTGACAGTTGAGTCCTGATATTCCTTATACAGAGGACAACTGCAGCTTTCCAATTAGCCACAATTTGCAACACTATTTTAAAATAATAATGGGATGAATCTAGTGTTGCTATAGAGGGTATGCACATGACATCATCATCAATCAATAAAGGTCTTATCTTATGTTATCTGAACAGAACATGGAGGAGGATTGTGTCAACAACATCCCATCTACTTCAGAACAGAGCATTGCGGAGGATTGTGTCAACAGCTCAGCATCTACTTCTAAGCAGAAGATGGACTTGGGTTCTAGCTCTGACCAGGAACGCTGCAGCAACTGCAAAGCGATATTCTCACTTTTCAAAGTGAGAATGTCATCGCTCGTCGACGCAAAGAAACTGTTCCCTCATCTTTCTGGGGCATCGAACTTTCTATGCATGGACTGCGTCAAGATGGTCAAATCAAAGACAAAGTTAGACGGCTTCAACAAAAAGCGCACATGGGCCGGGAGTGGTTCTTCTTCTGTCGACAGTACACCACCTCCATCTAAACGAGACAAGACGAAGGGGCCTGTGGGTGGTGGTGGTGTTCCAGCGCTGCCTCCTGCACCTACATCTACGCAGAACACGAAAGGTCCCGTACGCTACGTTGTCATTCCAAAAAGAGTACTTTCTGTAGCTGCTTCTGAACAGAACGAAGACTCTGTCAACGTAACACAACCCTGTAAACCAAACATGAACAGAGTTACCGCCGTCGGACCATCTGCTTCTATGCTGAACATGGCAGGTTCTGTCAAGAAACCACCAATGCAGAACATGGGAGCTTCTGTCGAGGCAGCATCTACTTCTAAACCGAACGTGGAAGGGACTGTCGGTGCACCACTTACTTTAAATGATTCTCCACAGTATGTTGTCGTTGCCGGGCTGCCTCCTGTGCTACCTATCAATTGGAGCATGAAAGAAGAAGACAATGACATGCCATGTACGTCCGAACAGAACACGGAGGGGTCCGGTTCTGAGGCCGTGCAACGCTGCAGTCTCTGCAAGAAAGAACTCATAAAGTCAAGTAAAGGTTTCAGAAGAATAAGGATATCAGCGTTTGTTGATTTGGAGACTGCAAAAATGCTGTTGCCCCATCTTTCACCCGAGGAGTTTATATGTGGAGATGTGTGCCAAAAGTGGTTATGGTCAAAAACAAAGCCAACAAAGCATAGAAGAATTAAAGGAACCTGGCACCGTACTATTAGGCGCACCTGGATTGGTTTTCCTGATAAAAAATACCCTCTGCCTCCAGCGCCTTGCAAAGAAGTGAGGATGGATCATGATTCTACAAACACAAACTCAGGTAATTATTATTAACAATAAAAAAAAAAAAAGAAAAAAAAAAAAGTATAATATCAATATTTGTATTAACTATTAAAAAAATCCTTAATTGATAGTTACAAGTGATGGGGAGAGACATACAGCAAAGGTCGTCATAAACGGGACTCGAACATGCAACGCGCTGTCAGACCAGAGCCTATGTGGCATGCACCTGGACCGCTAGGCCAGCGGGCATCCTGTATTAACTATTCTTATTATTATGAGCATGGTGATGATTATTTTCTGCAAGTAACGATGTGTGTGCTTCTTCGGTCAGTCTTCTTAACCACATGAACCCTGGACTGGAGTCATTATGATTATTGTATCAAAATAGCAGATTGACAAGCTTGTAACGTGTTTTTACAAGTATTCTTACGAGTATGTAGGGCTTAATACTGTTAAGTTGTTAACCTTTTAAATTGTCCACTAGGTAGTCACATGAGCCAGGATATAAACCAGTGATTCAGCCAAAAATAAATGCATTGGCCGTGGCTCAGTGGTTCAGGCTCCTTGGCGATCCCGACGGCCTTTACTGCATGTCTCTCCCCATTTCCTGTCAGCCTACTGTCTGTCCCTCCTATAAAATTAAATATGTATTTTTTAAATGCATTATACATTTGGAATTTACCAGCCATACAAACAACATTTGAAGTATTTGAATATGAATTATTTGGAGATGGGGGTCCGCGGCCAAATTCATATAACTTTAGGGGTCCTGACATCAAACTGTCTGAGCACCACCATTTTTAGAACCGGCCTCCGGTCCTAATGGGTTAACGCCATGTTGTCTGTCCAGTGTCCACATCAGATGGTCCATCTGCAGCTCCAGTTCCATCTGCAGCCCCATCTCCAGCGCCATCTCCAGCACCAGCACCCAAGAAGAGGGTGGGGAAAATCAACGGAGTGATTGCCAATTTAAGACGAGGAAAACATGTTAGAGCGTTAAGACGACTGCTGGAACTGCCAACGGGTGCTGCTGCTTTCAACAAAGTGTGCCAAGAAATCATACGCAAAGAGGTAGGGTTGTCGGTCACCATCGTGACATTTTATTTGACGATTATTGTCATACAAACATTTGTGATTAACGATTAAATTGTGATCTTGGCATTGAACATACAGTATGAAGGCAAATCAGGTTTCTGTTTGCCTTTTACTTTAGGCTTTGAAGTTGCACGGTCTAAAACTAATGGCTTAAGTTATTTTTTGAGGACATTGGTGGCACTCTGGTGTAAGAGCCTTATTGTGCACCTCCTATAGGCCTGGACATGGGATAAAATACTTTGGAGAAGTTATAGAAAAGTTTGAAATAATCATTGATATTGAAATCCCTGTCCCTTTGACAGGGATTTGGGAGTTTTGCGTGTGAGCCCACACAAAACTTTCAAAAAATCACTTTCACCTAGAAACTCCATTCACACTTTTTATAATTCAGCTGACTGTGGAGACACATGCTGGAACTTTACTTTGAAATGTTTTATAGTTTCTGAGTTATTTTACTTAAACGCCCAATGCATTCTCAATGGCAATAACACAAACTTTGGCACCACATATTAAATAAAAAACAAAATGTGTTAAACCCTGTAGATACTGCCCCCCCCCCCCCAATCATAATCTTGATGGATTTTCTTTTATAAATATATATTTACAGCGTATTAAGTTGGCCAGAGATACGGAGGGACCTTTTAGGAAGCAACCCACACCTGAAAACCTGTCCTCGTTTTCTTGGAAGGAGACAAATGCGTGGGTCGAGGGAAAGGCACCTCTCACTCTTAAGTGCCTGCGATCGATGTTCCCACAAGCACAGAAAATGACTGGGCAAGGCTTACTTACTTATACATTTTACATGCATACATGTTGTCTCAGTAAGACAGCCCTCCCCCTATCCACAAGGAGGAGCAGTGCACCAAAGCATTATGGGAATTGTAGTCCAGGAAGGAAGTGAGCCCAGTGTCCATGACATCAGAGACACTGGGCTCACTGCTAAAATCTAAAATATCTAAAACCACATATTACACACATAAAGACCACCCAGGAAAGTGTTCTAAATCTTCGAAACGTCTTTTTTTGGGGTGAAGTGTCCCTTACTTGTAAAGCTGAATACTTACACCACAAGGCAAAGCCATGGCACATAACCCTGCTGTCCTGGCAAGGAAGTGAACTACTTCAAGTTATGAACATGGGTAATTTAATATACATGTTATTTATAGTACGGTAGTTTGACAGAAAACGGGAGTAGCAAAGGCCGTTTGGATCAGGACTCAAACCCGCAAGAGTCCAATTAGTATTTTACATCCATACAGACTTCTAAACAAAACGTTCTAGTAATCATGTCAGTACTACTGTTCTAAAAGAACATAGCACTAAGAGATTGATGTTTTTCTAATCACCAGTTAGTACCGTAATTTCCGGACTATAAAGCGCACATGAATATAAGCCGCACCAGCAAAATGTAGGGGAAAAAAACAAATGTGTACATATACAAGCCGCACTGGACTATAAGCTGCAGGTGGCCATAGAGATAGACACTAGGGGCTGTATTTTGCGTGTCTTAAGCCAAATTCCAATACCCAATATCTCGGCCACTCGCTCACTCACACTCGCTCACTCCAGCATGGCAAATGACGGTGAAATTGGTGACCTGCCAAATATGTGACCATCTTGTTCACACAACTATTACATGGAAGTCTTTAAATACATGGCCTAAATACAGTTAGGTTGAACTCTGCTAATGAACAAACTGCAACAATTGACATTAGGACACATTTACATTATGTGATTGTCTACACGGTTGTCACATATTTCAGCAGGTCACCAATTCCACCATAACACCACCTTGCTGGAGTGACTGAGTGCGAGTGAGCGAGTAGCCGAGATTCTGGGTATTGGAATTTGGCTATAAGTACCAGGTCTTATTCCCTAACTTGAGTAAACTAAAGACCTGGAGGCGTGATCAATGCCATTTGGCTATTCTGAGTGGCCAAAGAGCATTGATCACGCCTCCAGGTCTTTAGTTTACTCAAGTTAGGAAATAAGACCTGGTACTTAAGACACGCAAAATACAGCCCTAGGTCCCCTAGGGGCCGTTAGCTGTAAAAATCCATAGATTAGCCGCACCGTTGTAGAGGCCACAGGGAAATTATGGAAGTACTTTATACATGAAGCTAACTATGTATTTTAATGTGTAGGGCAATGACTGAAGAGGAAGCTCAACAGCTGCTGGATAAGAGGATTGGAATGGTCATGTCTATCGCTCTCTTCACCGGCGGCAGCGGCATAAATACATTTGTCCAGTCTGTCATTGGTGTTGAGATGTGGAGGGAAGGTTGTTCTCAAAAGGTGTTCAAGATCATGACTAGCCTTGGCCTGTCCCAGACCAGATTTGTTTCCAGGAATCACATAGTCAGACTTCAAAATGACCACGATAAAGAGGTTAAGCTGTGGAAAGGACAGCTAGAGGTGAGTATACAGTATAGGGGAGCAATATGATGTAAAATGTATACATGTTGTAAAGAAAAAGAAAATACATTTGTAACCATATGATACCAACTAACGTAGTCATATTACCGTATGTTATAAAGAATAATGTAGTTTTGCAAAATCTTGCCACGTTCATGTGTGTGTGTGTGTGTGTGTGTGTGTGTGTGTGTGTGTGTGTGTGTGTGTTTTTCACATTGAATAATTGTTTTCATTAAACACCTGTCCATTCATCTCTTTACATTTAGAGCGATCTAAAAAAGAAAGGTATAGCCAATCGTGTTCCAGCCTACTCTCTCACTTGGGACCGAGTCAAGGTAGTATTTTAACTTTCACGTCATATTGGTTCATTACCATTTTGTTGAATGAATTCTTCCCTAGCAATCAAACCTCATGTCTTCAACAGATCGCATCCCATGCCAAGCATGGACGTCTTGGAGGAAACACGCCCACGATTTGGGCATTTCGCTTTGCCCATAGAAACCGCATACCTTTCAGCTATCTAAAGGGGCCCCAGAAAAAGGCAGTTGAGGTGTCACCAGACAGCATCCTGCCATCCAAACAGGTACACATCCTTTAAAGAAAACATGCACATGACCACCAGCTTGCTGTCACCAAAATAAATATGATATTTTCTTTCTTTTTTATGTCAGACATATGAGGCACTGCGACAGCGCATGAAGACAATTGTGATGCGCATAATTGTTGACAACCTCACAGCCCTGGAAGGATTGAGAAGCAAGGTTGTATGGCACATTCCCCATTTATACTCCGAGCAGATGAAGGAGAAGAGCAACGTTGTAAGTCGACATGTACAAGATCTACAATCATTCACATTACTAGCAAATCCCATGGAAATCCAGGCTGTATTTCTTTAGATGCTGTATGTTGTGTTCTGCACTTACACTCACTTACCCTAACGTAAGCGGGGAACATAGAACCTGGGGAACAGGGACATACTGATGCCACCCACTAGCTGACAGACTCTGTCTTCTTAAGACTGAACTATGCCTATTCTCTAATAGGCGTTTTTTTTTTTTTACAGGTCAATTTTGGGGCAGTCCCTGTGGACTCGATCACAACAGAAGGAGATAGTGAGATAATGGGCAGCCTTATTGAGTATGTTCCAACTATCCAAGTTCGTCCTGGCTCCAAGAAGAAACCCCACCAAGTGCTGTGCTGTTCAGACGGCCTAAACGTCGACACGACGGAGAAGCCCAGTCAATCAACAGCTCGACAGAGATTTGAAGGGCTTGTGGACGCGCCGCCAGAATATCACAAGGAATCCCTGTGTTACCAGGTGACAAACTATAAGTGAACTAGAACTGCACTCTGTCGAGTGCCTACTTGCTTGTTGCACACAAGTAGGCCATAAATGGTCGATGGTGACGTAATGACGATATGTTTTAGTGTCGAGAGAGGTAATGCCCCTATACATGTATGATTGTAATCTGACACCACTGCCATATCAAGCACCAGTAGTCATTACGTCATACACTGGCACGGCACATACACATCAAACGGCGACATACGCATCAAAGCACTGGACGAAAACTATTACTTGCACACTCTGCTTGCACAAGTAATGAAGAATACATTTTCTATCGCATAACTTATGTAATAATGAGGGCCCTCAGGTGGTGGTGTAGGGGTGAACCATGGTTGGTGGTGCACTGGCTGAGTGTTTATACGAATATAAAATTGTTTCATGGGTGGGAAAGTCGGGCTGGGAGGGTGATGTTTGTCGATGTGCTAGTGGCTGCTATGGCGGCGCCTGTCAGAGGTGCTACGTCCTCCCGGTGCGTGCTCCTCACTGGCAGGTGAGCCAGTCGGTTAAAACAGCAGTGGCGTCACAGAAGGGAGGATCAATTGTCTTAATGGATTAATTTGTGTAAAAATAACATATACAAATAGGTGTCTAGTTTTTGCAATTATGTTTATCATCTCTTGAACCGCAGGACATTACGAAAATGCTGTGCAGTGAGAAGAGTCTGGAGGCTCGAGGATCTCTGTCCCAGCTCAAATCAGTGTTTGCAGTGAGAGGCCAGTGTATTGAAGGGAGGGTCAAGGAAACAATCCAGCATGTCTGGGATGTGGATTTCATCACGGTAATATTCAGAAAATGTGCATTGCATTGCTTTAATTTCCCTCCAATTCAAGTTTCCATGCATGCTGTTCACATGCATCACACATCACCTGAACAAAAGACGAATGTTTTTTTTGTTTTTGTTCCCTACAAAGTTCGTGACGTCCGCTTACATCACTTTATACGCTGCTACCGAGTGCAACCTTGACACTGTTGATCAGCAGCCGTCAGACTTCCCCACAGACGCTGAGGCCCAAATGGAGTGGCTTAGTGGACTCGCACACAGACTGGTGGACTTGGTGTGGATGCCACCACCTCAAGAAGACATAAATACTGCTGCTGCCACTGCAAGTCTCTCTGAAGTAAAGAAGAATGATTCCTGTTTCTGTGGAGAAGGTAGGGAAATGAGAGCATGCTTTATGTTAGAGAAAGAAAATCAAATCTAGATGCTACAGACCTACAGTATATTAAACAAACGCTTCATAAGAAAATTAAATAAATAAACAACAAAAAATCAGCCTCTCAGTCTCAACCCAAAGCAGCCACTGTTGCACTGAACCGAGGGAGAGACCTGAATTATTTTAAAAAACATTCATGAACCATATGTGCAGATCCTTGGGACATGCATTATAAATTACATTAACACAAATTAATTACATTTGTGACGATGGATCCACTTAAAATTGGTCAAGACGCCCAGCAACATGACTCTAAACATTTACCCAGTTCTGTAGTGATACTTTGATATTTGGAAATGGGTGCCGTTTCAACTTTTGCCCATGGCAAACACTCAGTTTCCCATAATCCCTTATGTGAGCAAGGGGAAAATCTTGACATTTGGCCCAGAATGATTCTGGACATATCAACAATCAAAATTCACCATTCATTCATTGTGGAACTTTGTCCATTAATTGCAATGCAGCAAAATTATTTTTAATATTTAGTTGTTCTGCCTTATATCAATGCATTTAAGTGGTATTTTCCAATACCTTTTTTTATTTCTTATATAGCACGTTGAACTGCCTTTGTGAAGTTAAGTGCTATACTAATTCACTTGCCTTATATGTCTTCTTCACTCCAGGTGAAAAACCAGGTGAACCATTAGTGCAGTGCTGCAGCAACGTTTGTGGAGGTGTGTGGTTCCATGAAGGTTGTGCTCCGATGGACACAACAACCGACCCGAGCGTCACTCAGGATTGGTTCTGCAGCCCAGAGTGTCAAGAAGACGGCACCTACATATACTGTTACTGTAAAGAGCAACGAGGGGGACAGATGGTACAGTGTGCACTCATGGACCAGTGCAGAAGACATGAGTGGTACCACAAGGACTGTCTGAGTCTGTCAGAACAAGAAAGTGCTGCCTCTGAGGAGTGTAAGAGAAATTACTTGTTCTTTCAGATGTCCTGTAGTGTTGTCTGCCTAGAATAATATGTGACTTCAGACCTGGAGGTTTTATGACTGAAACCTTTATGAATGAAAAAGTAATAAAAATGTAAAGATGAAGCTATTGGGCTGTATTTTGCGTGTCTTAAGTACCAGGTCTTATTCCCTAACTTGAGTAAACTAAAGACCTGAAGGCGTGATCAATGCCATTTGGCTATTCTGAGTAGCCAAAGAGCATTGATCACGCCTCCAGGTCTTTAGTTTACTAAAGTTAGGGAATAAGACCTGGTACTTAAGACACGCAAAATACAGCCCATAGTGTGCTAACAATAGACTAAAACTAGAATTACCTTGTTCTGATAATGATCACCAGCAGAGGGGACAAAGTGTGAATTAAAAGTCTCATGATATGTTTTCACACTGTACACTGCATAAGCTACTCTTTCATAAACTAGAGTTTGGACTGGTGGTTGAGGGACTTGAGACTCAAAGTGGACTTTTCTGACTTCACCAACAGACCAGTTAAATCTAACAAATATATTGTCACAGAAGCCTTGTATTTCAAAAACCGTTACCTTTCAGGAAATGGAACAAAAATTATCAAACACTTTTAGGAAATGGAACAAAAATGGTCAAACAGTTAAAATAGAAGGTCACGTTGTGAGCTCGCCTTGGATATCGCTATTTTCACTACTTTTGCTTGAAACATGAAGTGTTACCAGGTTTTTGCCTGACAGCGACGCTATATTCCTAAGTATATTTGAAATATGTCCTTTACAAAGTGCTTAATACAGCTTAATACTGTTTATTTTACAGCTACATGGTACTGCTCAGAGATGTGCTTCATTGCGTCCGATACAGACGACCATTTGCTCAACTACACGAAGGCTCTTGTGTGGGAGGGGCTTTACAACATGACAAGACGAGACGCTATCAGAGAGGGTGATGGAGAAGCCATGACAGATTTCTGGAAAATGGACATGGTTCTGTTCTGGGCTAGAAAACACCTCAAGGATTTCACCACCTGCCATCGTTTGCTCACAGGTAGGACTTGTAGAGAAAATGTAATGTGTTGATATGGGCATTCTTTCACTGTCATACCAATGTCATTAATCAAGTGCATCTTGTTTGAATAGGTATTGAAGGATTCTACCCAGAGCACATTAGACAAGACCTGAAGTGGAACCGTGTGGCAAACCTTGAAGGAAAACCTGGAGGCAACATCAGCTTAGACTTAGTCAATGAATTCATGAATATCGATTTCAAAGGTATGTTACTGAACTTATAATAATATTAATAATAATGTCAGTTATGTCATTTGTAGAGTGACACATTTGACATAACGGTAGCTCTCATCCTGATTATGTCAAGGCTTTGCATTATGACACAAACCCTTGATTACTAAGAAAGGTTCCGAATTCAGTCACTCATACACTACTCCCTATATAGTAAGTCAGGTGTAGAGCACTATTGATCTCAACAATGAAAAATAAATAAATACAGAAGTTTTTACCTGCATTGCGGGCTCTACCCTTTTTAAGCTGAAGCCGCTTTAGCCCAGCACCCACCAGTCAATGTTCCCTTTCAGAGCTTAGTTATTGACCATTGTCTGTATACATTTCACGTGTATTGGGAGATAAGATGAGTCCACTAGATGGGGTATACTAATGATGCTCATTATACTTTCCAACACTACTTCTAAATTGCGTAATCACTATATAGCTTTCCCATCTGAGGAGGTTTGTATTGTTTACTTTTACTTTAGCTATTGAAAAATAGCAGATCTAACATTCATACTTGGACTACAAGAGGATAAGTTCTATAACAAGTGGGAAAAGTGGGATCTATTCTCTCAGCCTAGCGATAATGCATGAGGATTTCAATTAATGTATCTTGTAATATGAAAAATGCAGCCTTTCTCCTTTTTTCTTTTTTTCGTATTGTCTTTTAAAAAGAATTGTCTGTCTTTTCATCAATAAAGTGGAAAAAAATAGCAGATCTACAAGCTAATAGCTTGTAGGTCTGCTATTTTTTGAAAAATATTTGAATATATATTCTTTCGGATCAAATGTTATTAACTCAAATCATTGCTTCTGGGGGAGGGTCCCTGGAACAACATATTTTCAAATGGCCAATTACATATATTTTTGGGGGTCCTTGACATGAAAATGTTTGAGAACGACTGACATAGAAACATAGGTTCCTCAGAAAACTTTCAGGATTTAGAAGAGATTTGTAGAATCGGCCTAAGATTTAAATGGGTTAATACAACATCAAGGTTCAGATCCAGATGTGACATACTGAACTGTACTTCTGTTGTAGAGTCCTTGGCACGTGTGAGCTACTACTACACCAATGACATGATGAAGCAGTGTGGAATGATGGCAGGAGCACTTGGAAGTGAGGCAGATCGGCTGCTCGTCACGCCAGGAGCAGGAAACAGCAGCGGCCTCACAACGTCCCTGCCCTCGTCGCACGCCTACAAACGCCTACACACGCCCAAGAGAAGAAGACAAGCTGACATTGCTAAGTTTGTGGGCGATTATAAGAGTGACCACCTCTTCAGGTACATTCCTGGGAGAGCACACCGGGGCTTTGAGAAGTTTACTTGCCAGCAGAAAATCCCAAAACCCAAGGTAATGGGGATGACGATGAGGAATCTCGCACAGGACATGGACTTACAAGATTGTCCAATAACTGTTCAGTGTTCACCTCGCATTTAGTGTTGGGGAGTGTATTCATTCTTATGTAAAGTCAAGTTTAATTGTATAGCACAATGTAAGCTCAATTTGCTTCATATTAAAAGACAACAAAAAGTAAGTGATGGAGTGTATTTGACTCATAGTGTTTTAGCCCGACTAGCAGCTCTATGCCTGGCTACAGTATGTCGATCCCTCTGTCCATACACCACTTTTACACTTTTTTTTCTTTCCTCAAGCACCACCTTTCAACTTGCGCACACACGTTTAACACGTTATCTCAAAGTTGAATGTGCATATTGCCATGACATTTGGCAAGCAAATTCATGCTCCCTAGAAGAACATATATTTAATGAATGAGGCTGAATGTGTGAGCATTGCTGCTCCGTTCTTTAATGCTCGCCACGTATAGGCCTACTGTACATATTATTTTTGACTTCCAACTATTCACATGATGTTTTTCATAGTGGGTATTGTAGCCTATATTTGTCATTAACTGTTTCGATAAAGGACCACAAGCCATAGTGCTTTCTTGGCATCAATTCCTCCTTAGTAGACCTAGGCTAAGAGGAAAGAGGAAACCTGTTTCCTCTGCATTTTTTCTGCAAACTAAAGTATTCAATCAATAAATCAATCATCATAGTCATACCATAGGGATGTGGTTTGATGTGAGTTACCTTGCCTGAACAAGTTTACGATTTTAGCCAGTTAGAAATGCCTAAATTGTAATTGTGTCATGAATGTTGAGTGACTTGTTCCTCTATTTGGACCGTCTATGATTTGGACAGTGGTCTGGATGTCAAAGCTAAGTGATAACGTTTCAGGCCTGGTCCTGTTAAATGAGTGCTCTGTTTTAGGTTTTACATAGTCATGGCGCCATCTTGTGGATACAATTGGTCCTGTCACAATATTCTATTAAGTCACAGGTGAGGTCTCTTTTATTTAAACTGGACCTTTTATTTGACAAGGTGCATAATGCATTACATAAATAATAAGTTTGGGCTCCAGCCTCCAGTCTGCCTACCAGTGCTTGGCTTAGAATTTAGATTATATTTTAGAAAGAGATCTGGTGGAAATGAGATTGTATCGTATGTATGTCCAAAACCGTTACTTTTTAAAGTTTGTTTTGAAATGAAATAGTGAAAATTAGCCACACTTTCATGTGACAACAGGGCATTAATTTACGAAAAAACGTTAAAATACGGAGACACAAGGTTTTTGCCCGACAGTAGCTGAGCCCACAGCCCTCCTATGAGACACAGACTGAGTAGGAAAAAATCGTGCCATTTTAACATGATTATTAGTGAGGACCTATTATGTTGAAAAGTGGTGAAGTGGTCCTTTAAGTGTTTTTTAATAAAATAGTGAAAATAGCCGATATAAAAGCCCACAACTCAACGCGTCACGATCTTGCTTATTGGCTGTTTTCGCTACTTTTTTGGGGGACATTTGTGTGACAAAATAAGCATTAATTTACGGGGCAAAAAGTTAAAAACACGGAGATAGCAACACAGGGGGTTAAGGCTTGTTTATGTTTTGTTTTCTACCTGACGTCATGTGGAAGCGACGCGTGGTCTAACAGGACCCCGGCGGAAAGTAAAGTTGGCGGCTAGGCTATCAATTTTGCTTTGGCGGTTGAACGTCTTGTTGAAAAACATTGGTTTTAATTTCTCCTAATTAAGCTGCAAACGTATACTGTGCAGACTGTGTCAATATTAACATCACCAAACATGGAGGAGGATTGTGACAACATTCCATCTGCTAAAGAGAACATGGAGGGTTCTGCCAACGACATGATAGCATCTACCTCTGAACAGAACATGGAGGGTTCTGACAAGTTAACATCTACACGTATGGTACGCTTTAGCCATGGTCATGGCGGAACTTCACCCTGTTTTGAGCATCGTGCTACATTTACAACGTTAACATCTACATACACGTTCAGATTTCAAATATAAAGTGCTCAACCCCTCGGCTACGGATGTTACAATTTATTTTGGGCGGGTATTGGCACCCGTGCCTTCCGTATTAAATAAAAAGCATTTTTAATCCGATTGCCGGCCATTTTCTCAAAATGTTATAACGTATCCGTGTGCAATACACCTCCCAACCGATAGGGTCGCGTATTTGAAAGCATTGATTGATTGAAATATTTATTAACAGTTTGCAGTTTACAGTACATTTCAATTTACAATTTAGGCATTTAGCAGACGCTCTTAATCCAGAGCGATTTACAATAATCAAGAACAAAAGCATGGGAATACATCACAAAAGCATTTATCATAAAACATGCGTAAACTAAGAAAGTAACAGTGGAATATCTATATTATGAGACTATACATATAAACTATATATATATACTACTATGCTATACATATGTACTATGGCGTGCTATGACTATATACAATGCAATTATAGTGCCGTCTACATAACATGCTATAAGTCTGTATCAGATGCTATCTATGTCTACAGAAATGCTATCTAAGGGGGGTAGGGTAAGTGCTATGGGCCATGATGGAGTCTAAAAAGGTGGGTTTTCAGACTACGGCGCAAGCACAAACTCAATACAAAGACTGTTAACTGTGAGTGGACGACACCATAAAGAATTACACTTGTTTACAAGAGGGTCCACCTTGTTCAATTCATCAAAACATTTAAAGACGTACAAATATAGACACTTCTATATAGCCAAAGAACAGAACAGGAATTCATTATAAAGGAGGTAAAAATGAAAAGGGGTGGGTGGTGCTTGGTTGGGGGCATACAGAGAATAACAATCAAATTTTCCACCCATTGATAGTGTTGCCTTGACTCTAGTCTACTATGGTTGACTCCGTCAGCAATTTTAAGAAGAACAAGAGGGGTTTAATTACTTTATAATTTAATTTAATAATGTCCATTAGTATTACTGTACCCCCCCCCCCCCTCCCGAAAAAAATATGTTTTAGTTACTCCACTGCGCCCTCTACAGATCTTGTCAATCTTGTCAAAAAATTCCATTGACCAGATTTTCCCGACCAACCGTGTATTTTATACGTGTGGTAGGGGGCTCAGAGTGTGTCCGTCCACTAGGGAAAGTAGTCTTTCTACTCCACAATGTATTGCTGAGTAGCGAAAGTGTTCTTTTTATTTTTGAATCAGTCGACGGGCACTTCAGCGTTTCATGCGTGCGCAGGAAGTTGAAGGTACCATAGCGTTAACTAAGGAGATGTAATCCTCCTAACCAGAGCTGTATAGTTTCACCATCTTGTCTTGTCTTGTCTTATCACTTATCTTATAGGATTGTGGCAACAGCACAGCATCTGCTTCTGAGCCGAAGATGGGCTTGCGTTCTGCTTCTGAACGCTGCGGCAACTGCAAAGCAGAATTCTCACTTTGCAAAGTGAGAATAATATCGCTCGTCGACGCGAAGACTGCGAAAATACTGTTCCCTCATCTTAAGGCGGCGTCGGACTTCATATGCATGGAGTGCGTCAAGATGGTCAAATCAAAGACAAAGTTTGACGGCAGAAAGCGCACTTGGACTGGGAGTGGTTCTTCTGACAGTACACCACCTCCATCTAAACGAGACAAGACGAAGGGGCCTGGTGGTGGTGTTCCAGCGCTGCCTCCTGCACCTACATCTACACAGAACACGGAGGGTCCTGAACGCTACGTTGTTGTCATTCCAAAAACAATACCTTCTGCAGCTGCTTCTAAACAGAACGAAGACTCTGTCAACGTAACAAAACCCTGTAAACCGAACATGAACAGAGATACCGCCGTTGGACCATCTGCTTCTATGCTGAGAATGGCAGGTTCTCTCAAGAAACCACCAACGCAGAACATGGGAGCTTCTGTCAAGACACCATCTACTTCTAAAATGAACGTGGAAGGGACTGTTAAGGTGCCACCTACGTTTATACCAACCACGAAGGCCTCTCTACCATATGTTGTCGGTGCCAGGCTGCCTACTGTGCTACCTATCGATTGGAACGTGAAGAAGTCTGCCAATGGCATGCAATCTACGCCTGAACAGAGCGCTGAGGGGTCCGGTTATGAGGCTGTGCGACGCTGCGGTCTCTGCAAAAGACAACTCAAACATTCAGGGAAATTGAGTTGTGATAGATTGAGAATAATTAATCTGGTTGATTTGAAAACGGCGCAAGTACTGTTGCCCCATCTCTCACCAGAGGAGTATATATGTAGAGATCCGTGCGAAAAGTGGCTAAAGACAAAAACAAAGCCATTGGGTAAATGCAAAACAAAGCGCACCTGGACTGGTTTTTCTACTGATCATGACTCTACAAACACAAACTCAGGTTAATTATTATTATTATTATTATAAAGAACTATATATTTATAGTGATTGATTTGTGCTTTTTGGGTCAGTCTTAACTACATGAATCCTGGACTGGAGTTATTATTATTTAGATTAGTCACATGATCATTGATATAAATTATAAACCAAATAATTCCAGCACGAAACTGCATTTGGAATTTGTCCCCAACAAAAGTAGTTAATGTATCATAATTATTTTAACCACTTTAACCTTTATTTTTATTTTGTATACTTTGACCTGGCTATTCAAAAATGACAGATATATAAGCTCATGTAGTCTGTAGATCTGCAAAAAAAAATCTTGAACATTTGTGCAAATCTGTTTGCACAACTTTTCAGAAAACGGTTAGAATACTTTTTTTTTTAAACCGGCCTCACATCTTAATGAGCTAATGCTATTGATGTTGTCTGTCCTGTCCAGTGTCCACATCAGATGGTCCATCTCCAGCGCCCAAGAAGGACATGCCGTCTGCGTCCAAACAGAACTCGGAGGGTTCCGCTTCTAAGATTGTTAGACATTGCAGTCACTGCAAAAGAGAAATCCATAAAGAGGGACTGAGGGACAGCTTCAGGAGAATAAGAATATCTAGACTGCTTGATTTGAAGTCTGCGCAAGTATTGTTGCCCCATCTTTCGCCGGAGGAGTTTATATGTAGAGATCCGTGCGAGAAGTGGATAAATACCAAAACAAGAAGACTAAAACACAAAAATATGCGCACCTGGACCGGTTTCTCTGTGAAAAAATACCCCCTGCCTTGCAAAAAAATTCGGGTGGATCAGGACTCTACAAACATGAACTCAGGTTGTTATTATTATTTAAATAAATAACTGTGTGTGTGTGTGTGTGTGTGTGTGTGTGTGTGTGCGTGTGCGTGTGCGTGCGTGCGTGCGCACACACACTACTTTAAACATTATTTTATACTTTGACTATTCAAAAATAGCAGATATTGAGCTTTTACACCTGCAATTTTTAACATTTTTAACTCAAATCTTTGCTTCTTTGTCCCTGGCCTGGAACAAAATACTTGGAGATGGGCGTCCACGTCCAAATAGATAATTTTGAGGATCCTTGACACAACCAGTCTCAGGTCTTAACCCATTCTGACCTGAGATCAGATTCTAAAAATGTCTTCTATGTCAGTCGCTCTTCGATTTTTCAAAAATAGCGAGTGGCGCGCTATGAGCTTGTAGATCTGCTATTTTTCAATAGCTAAAGCACGACATGATGCTAACACCAAAATGGGTTCCCGCCCAGAATGTGTTTCATGCTATGCATGTTGTCTGTCCAGTGTCCACATCAGATGGTCCATCTCCAGCGCCCAAGAAGGTGGGGACGAACCTCAGCAAAGCGGTTAACTACTTAAGAAATCGACAATATCTTGCTGCATTTAGACGTCTGCTGTATGTGCCAACTGCTGTCAGAGCTTTCAACAAAGTGTGCCAAGAAATCATACGCAAAGAGGTAGTGTTGTCACAACCATGACATTTAAGTTGACGATTGATCAATTATTTTGGCATTGAACAAATTATTGTCATGTTAAATTGAATGATAATTCAATTTCTACCTATCATTTTATAATGTACAAGTACGATTTACTTTTAGGGCAAGAGGGCATGACCTTTGGGCAAGTAGAACTTGCCTGACGGGCAAATGCCTCTGAGACCTTAGTGTCAACGCCTGATGTTTCTTTTAATCTATATATTGTTTACAGCGCGTTAAGTTGTCCGGAGATATGGAGGGACCTTTCAGGAAGCAACCCACACCTGAAAACCTGTCCTCGTTTTCTTGGAAGGAGACAAATGCGTGGGTCGAGGAAAAGGCACCTCTCACTCTTAAGTGCCTGCGATCGATGTTCCCACAGGCAAATAAAATGACTGGACAATATGTAGTTCAAAATCGTAAAGAAGAAGTACAGAGGTGTGTAACCCTCTTAACGAAATTAAGATTTTTTTTAGATTTGTATATTTTCTAAAAATTGCTTTTAAGACGCTACAACTTTATTATTTACAAACTTAACACCGTTTTGACCTGGCAGTTTCATTTTTTTAGGTTAACCCATTCAGGCCTGACGTCGAAATTTCAAAACAATGTTTTCTAAATTATGACAATTTTCTGAAAGATTTGAGTCGCATTTGAACGATCTTTCAAAAATAGCAGACCTACAAGTTCTAGCTTGTAGATCTGCTATTTTTCAATAGCTAAATTATAACATAATGTTTAAAACACAAAGGGGTTCCGCCCAAAACAAGTTTCCTATACATTATTATTGTATCATGTTAAAAAGCAAGCGTATTTCACTTCCACTGTAAGAAAAACATTCTAATAATCATGTCAGTACTGTTTAAAAGAACATAGCACTAACTTTTGAGGTTGATGTCTTTCTAATCATCACCAGGTATTACTTTATAAAAGCAACATGAAGCTAACTATGACTTTTGATGTGTATAGGGCGATGACTGAAGAGGAAGCTCAACAGCTGCTGGATAAGAGGATTGGAATTGCCATGTCCATCGCTCTGTTCACCAGGAGCTGCAAAAATACATTTGTCCAGTCTGTCATTGGTGTTGAGATGTGGAGGGAAGGTTGTTCACAAAAGGTGTTCAAGATCATGAATAGCCTTGGAGTCTCCCAGGGAATAAACGTTTCCAGGCAAAACATAGTCAGACTTCAAGATGACCACGATAAAGAGGTTAAGCTGTGGAAAGGACAGGTAGAGGTGAGTATAGGGGAGCAATACGACCATAAAAGTAAAACGATATAAAAACATATGCATATAGTAAATGGTGAAGAAATAGAAAGTCGTAACCATATAAAACTGTGTGTGTGTGGCTGGCTTGATGGTGTGATAAAAAAATGAACAATTGTTAAAATTAAACCCCTGTCCATTCATTATGTTTAGGAACAACTAATGTTACCAAGGAAGACGTTGGCACACAACAATCGAGCCAATCGAGTTCCAGCATTTTCTCTCACCTGGGACCGAATCAGGGTATTACTTTAACTTCTACGTCATATTGGTTCATTACCATTTTGTTGAATGAATTCTTCCCTAGTAATCAAACCTCATGTCTTCCCATAACAGATCACATCCCATGCCAAGCATGAACGTCTGGGAGGAAACAAGCCTACGATTTGGTCATTTCGCTTTGCCCATAGAAACCGCATACCTTTCAGCAATCTAAAGGGGCCTCCGAAAAAAGCAGTCGAGGTGTCACCAGACAGCATCCTGCCATCTAAACAGGTACACATCCTTTAACCCATTCTGACCTGAGATCAGATTCTAAAACTGAAAATGACAGTTTTCTGAAAAAGCTATGTTTCTATGTCAGTCGTTCTTCGATTTTTCAAAAATAGCAGACCTACAAGCATAACATGATGCTAACACCAAAAGGGGTTCCCGCCCCAAAATGGGTTAAAGAAAACATGCACATGACCACCAGCTTGCTGTCATGATCATAAATGATATTTCATTTTTATTCTTTTATGTTAGACATTTGAGGCACTGCGACAGCGCATGAAGACAATTGTGATGCGCATAATTGTTGACAACCTCACAGCCCTGGAAGGATTGAGAAGCAAGGTTGTATGGCACATTCCCCATAAGTACTCCAAGCAGATGGACAAGAAGAGCAATGTTGTAAGTCGGCACGTACAGATGTACAATCACTCACAATACTAACACAGTACACAAGTCCCATGGAAATCCTGCCTGTATTTCTTTTGATGCCGTATGTTGTGTGGGACGGTGGATCCATGTTTCCTGGGTTCTACATTCCCCGCTTACAAGCCCTAGAACCCGGGGGAACATAAGGATGTACTGATGGCACCCAGCTGACAGACTGGGCCTTCTTTACACTAGCAGGGCTAAAGATAGTGAAATTCCCCCATAAGAACTATGAACATTTCTCTAATGGGCGTTTACTTTTTACAGGTCAATCTTGGGGCAGTCCCTGTGGACTCGAGCACAACAGAAGGAGATAGTGAGATAATGGGCAGCCTTATTGAATATGTTCCAACGTTGAATGAGAAACCCCACCAAGTGCTGTGCTGTTCAGACGGCCTCAACGTCGACGCGACGGAGGAGCCCAGTCAACCAACGGCTCGACAGAGATTTGAAGGGCTTGTGGACGCGCCGCCAGAATATCCCAAGGAATCGCTGTGTTACCAGGTGACAAACTTAAGCGCTTGAGTTGTAGGCTATATCTGTATGAATGAAGAATACATTTTCTGTCGCTTAATTTTTCTAATAATGAGGGCCTGCAGTCGGTGTAGGGGTGAAGTATACCTGTGCACCACCAACCATGGAGTCTAGGGGTTCGAATCCACGGTGCATCCCGCTAGGCCAAGACTTTATACAAATTCCACATTGAGGGTGAAGCTTGTAGATGTGCTAGTGGCTGCTTTGGCGGTGCCTGTCAGGTGCTACATCCTCCCAGTGGGGGCTCCTCATCAGTGTCAAATCAAATCAGTGTCAAGGATTAATTGTTTTAACAGATTCATTTGAATAAAAGAATAGTGTAAAAAATATCTTGGTACAAAAGAAAGGTTGTCTAGTTTTGGCAATTATATTTATCATCTCTTGAACCACAGGACATCATGGAAATGTTGTTGAGTGAGAAGAGTCTGGAGGCTCGAGGATCTCTGTCCCAGCTCAAATCAGTGTTTGCAGTGAGAGGCCAGTGTATTGAAGGAAAGTGCAAGGAAACACTACAACGTGTCTGGGATGTGGATTTCATCACGGTAATATTCCGAAAATATGCATTGCATTGCTTTAGCTTTCCTCAAATGCATATAATTTTCAATGCATGTTCTCCAATACACAAATGTTTTTTGTTTATTTGTTTCCTACAAAGTTCGTGACGTCCGCTTACATCACTTTATACGCTGCTACCGAGTGCAACCTTGACACTGTTGATCAGCAGCCGTCAGACTTCCCCACAGATCGTAAGGGTAACGCCCAAATGGAGTGGCTTAGTGGACTCGCACACAGACTGGTGGACTTGGTGTGGATGCCACCATCTCAAGAAGACATAAAAGCTGCTGCTGCCACTGCAAGTCTCTCTGAAGTAAAGAAGAATGATTCCTGTTTCTGTGGACAAGGTAGACAAATGAGAGCATGCTTTAAGTTATTTATACAACTGGCTGCTTGTCTCAGCCGCGCAAAGGTTTTTTTTGGTCTGAACATGGCGTATAGGGCCAAGTCTCCCATTGTCATAGAGGCCATCCGATCAATCATGAAATCTCGCCACTAAGCCACCTGTAAAATGTTTAATGTAAGTTAGATGCTTCAGATGCTACAGACTTACAGTATATTAAATAAACCCTTCTTATTAAGTGAAACAGCAGTCGGCCTGTAGAAGCAGAAGGCTTCTTCACCGTGTTTTTTAGTTGCCATTCTTTTACGCGTCATATACAGTGTAATATCTTGAACTACCTTTGTGAATGTAAAGTGCTATTATACTAATACACTTGCCTTATATGTCAGATAGTTGAGTGTTTTTTATGTCCAAATTTAATCTGTGTCTACGTTATTTTAGAAAAACCAGGTGAACCATTAGTGCAGTGCAGCAGCAACCTCTGTGAAGCCGTGTGGTTCCATGAAGGTTGCGTGCGGATGAAGACAACCGATCCGAGCGTCACTCAGGATTGGTTCTGCAGCTCAGAGTGTCAACGAGACGGCACCTACATATACTGTTACTGTAAAGAGCAACGAGGGGGACAGATGGTACAGTGTGCACTCATGGACCAGTGCAGAAGACATGAGTGGTACCACAAGGACTGTCTGAGTCTGTCAGAACAGGGCAATGCTGACTCTGAGGAGTGTAAGAGAAAATACTTGTCATTTCCAATGTCCTGCTGTGTTGACCGCCTAGACTCTGAGACTTGTATTAAACTTGATTTTGACTCTGACCATCTGTAACTTCAGACCTCAAGGTTGTATGACTTAAACTTTGACCTTTGTGAATTAAAAAGTAATGCAAAATGCTTGTAAAAGATTAAGCTATTGTGTACTAAAAATAGACTAAAACTAAAATTACATGAAGTAAATGATCTGATAATGATCACCAGTAGAGGGGACAAAGTGTGAATTAAGAGTCACATGATATATTTCCACACTATTCAGCTACTAAAGAGTTTGGACTGGTGATTGAGTGATTGGACTTGAGTTCTGGAGACTTAAGTTGGACTTGTGGTTAATTGACTTCACTACAGATCTGCTAATCAGTTAAATAACAAATATGTAGTCTCTAATGGCCAGAAACCTTGCATGTCAAAAATCGTTACCTGTGTGTTGAAAACATAAAACGTTGAAATATTGAGATGCAAGGTTTCTGCCCGACAGCGAAGGTATATTCCTGAGTTCATTTGAAATTCATGCTTAACAAATACAGATACCGTTTCTTTCCCCATTACAGCTACATGGTACTGCTCAGAGATGTGCTTCATTGCGTCCGATGCAGACGACCATGTGCTCAACTACACGAAGGCTCTTGTGTGGGAGGGGCTTTACAACATGACAAGACGAGATGCTATCAGAGAGGGTGATGGAGAAGCCATGACAGACTTCTGGAAAATGGACATGGTTCTGTTCTGGGCTAGAAACCACCTGAAGGATTTCACCACCTGCCATCGATTGCTCACCGGTAGGACTCGTAGTGAAAATGTAATGTGTCGCTATGGGCATTCTGTCACTGTAATATCAATGTCATTAATCAAGTGCATCTTGTCTGAATAGGGATTGAAGGATTCTACCCAGAGCACATTAGACAAGACCTGAAGTGGAACCGTGTGGCAAACCTTGAAGGAAAACCTGGAGGCAACATCAGCTTAGACTTAGTTAATGAGTTCATGAATATCGAATTCAAAGGTATGTTACTTACTACTGAACTTAAATTTGCTATACAATTTTACAGTTGTAATTTGTTGAGTGACAAATTTGACATCTACTTCTCATCTTCTAATCTGGGCTTTGCATTATGAAACAAACCCCCTTTTTACCAAGACATTGGTTGTGTCCGAATTCAGTCACCCATACGCTTCTCGCTATATAGTGGGTCAAATGAACACATCGATTACAAAGTAAGAAGAAAAAAAACATTTTGAGTTAGTGACCATTGTCTGTACCGTACATCCACGGTGCATTGGGGGCTCAAATTAGTCCACTATATAGGGTTTAATATTAATGATCACGATACATTCAGACGCTACTTAAAAATTGCTTAATCACTGTAAAGTGCACTATATAGGCAGTAGGCAATTGTTCTGACACAGCCATGCGCTGAAGCCCTCCCATCTGAGGTTTTTGTTAACACAATAGTCAATCATATGGAAACATTGTATTTGCAATGGTTTGTGAAATACAAGTAGAATACAACCTGATGTGACATACTGAGCTCTAATTCTGCATTCTGTAGAATCCTTGGGACGTGTGAGCGACCACTACACCAACGAAAGGATGGAGCTCTGTGGGATGATGGTAGGAGCACTAGGAAGTGCTGCGGATCGGCTTCTCGTCGCGGTGGGAGCAGGAAACTGCAGCGGCCTGCCCACGTCCCTGGCCCCGTCGCACATCCACAAGAAGAGTAGACGAGCTGACGTTGCTCAGTTTGTGGCAGAGTATAAGAAGGACCACCTCTTCAGGTACATTCCTGGGAGAGCACACCAGGGCTTTGAGAAGTTCGCCTACCAGCAGAAAGTCAAAGCCCCCAGGAGGATGGGGAACACGATGAGGAAGCTGGCTCAGGACATGGACCAACATCAGTGACGGATGTAAATATGTGAGTCGCTGCCACACAGGTCACATTACATTTAGGGTTGGGAACAGTGGCGCCGTCCCATGTTTATTTTATTGCTACATGAGCAACTTGTCTGTACCTTTTTTTTTTTTAACTATTGATCAATCAGACTTGTGTGATCTCTCCTGCAAGGATGCCTGCTTGACCACATTTACACAATGGACCAGTTGCTTGGTTTGACAAAACAATCCTCTTTCTATCCAGTACCATTTTAGTCCATTAAGGACTGAAGGCCTATTCATAGTCTGGATTTTCGGTGGTGAGCTGACCACCGGAGCTGAAATAACGTTGAGCGGTGGTGAGTAAAAACAGAGAGAAGGGCTGGAGCGGTGGCGGTGGTTTGCTCTTCACCGCGGCTCGTGACGTCATGTTGTAGTTCGGTGGTCACCCCACCACCGTAAATCCAGACTATGTATGAGCCTTTAGACTACAAATGTCTTCTAAATCATGACAGTTTTCTGAAAAACCTTTCTATGTCAGTCATTCTCAAACATTTCAAGCTACTAAACATACTAGCTAAAGTATAACATAATGCTTGAAACACCAAAAGGGTTTCCCGTCCTGAATGAGTTAATCCTTTTTTTCTCCTTTTTTTTTCCAGTTGTCTCGTATATTTATAGTATTCAATAATTATATTGAACTTGGTATGGGTAAAAAATGAACATATTTGGCGCCGTATACTTGGGCATAAAGAAGGAGGCTGTGGTTGGTCAGTCAGCGACCAATCAGAAGGCTGACAATTATGCAGTTAGCCTACCGGTATGTTCTAGTATTTTGTGATTATTAAGCTTACTTTGTAGTTTGTTCTCTGGGTCAGGCTGAACTACAGCAGGGTAAAAACATGGAGCTTACTTTGTAGTTTGTTTTCTGGGTCAGGCTGAATTACAGCAGGGTAAAAACATGGCAAGCTGCATAAGGCTGACCATATAAGTATAAGTACACTGTGATGTTGTGTAGGCCATTCGTTCCCAAAGTGGGGTCCGGGGACCCCCAGGGGTCCTTGAGGGAGTTCCAGGGGGTCCTTGAAATTAAACCCACTGCTAGAGTCGTAAAATCTTCTCTTATGGGGGTCCTTGGCATATATTTTCTAATGGGTGTCAATTTGGGGGTCCTTGACATGAAAAGGTTTGGGAACCACTGTTGTGTAGGCCGTAGGCAACACTGCAGCTAATCAAATTAACCCATTAAGACCTGATTCTACAAATGCCTTCTAAACCTTCTAAACAGTTTTATGAAAAAAACACACATTGCTATATCAGTGGCGCTTACTGCTCACACACATGTCAAGGTCCCCGAAAATTATAGGTATTTGGCCGCTGACCCCCATCTCAAAATGTTGTATTTGGAACCCCAGAAGCAAAGACCAAATGTTTGAGTTAAAATGCTTGAAAGTGTTCAAAAATAGCAAATCTACAAGTCCAATTAGTCCATAGCCTGGGACAAAGTGACACGCTATATCTGGTCTTTTTGAGGGCCTATGTCAGGCTTTTAGTGTGCGTGTAAACACAAACTTTGTCCTAACACAAACATTAAATGCCATTGATAATGAATGGCCAGTTTTACGTCATAGTTTAACATTAAAAGCTGGATATATAGGATGTGATTGGTCGAAATGAGATGATGTATGATAAGAGCGCCCTTCACTTCACACGTGTGTGATTCATTTTTTTTTATTGCAGCCCAATGTATAAAATAATGATCGAAAATAACTACTACTATTGGCTACTATTTATGGTATTTATTGGCACACTGGCTACACCTCACATATACCTTATACCTTATTATTCTTATTTTATTAGCTGCAGCTGCGTTGCTTACTAGCCTTCCATGTTTTTAAACCTGAAGTACAAAATCCGCTTCAGGTGTCATGCCATGATTTATACATTTTTGTTTTCATTGTGATGTTGCTATTTTTCAGTGAAGCAAGTTATTCTGATTGCTTTAACAAATCATATTTAACATATTGTTGCTGTTGGGAGGAAACAACCTACGGTAACTCCATTTCTTTTAGGTTATTTTTGCATAAATCAGTGCTATTGAACACCCTTTACGCCTGTGTTGTTTTGAAATGTATTGAACCAATGAAAGTAATAAAAAGCGCTTGGGACAAAACCTCTTAAATCCATTGGACCCTCAAACTGTCTGCTAAAACAGCTCAATCCACCACCTCTCCCCCTCTCATGGAAAGTAATTGACAATATATTGCTTTGTTTTCAAAATATAGGGTTTTCTTCATTTCCTGAAAAAATTACATTTTGGAGTTAAGTGTTTTCTTCCCAACAGCAGATATATAATATCTATGCTCTGATGAAAGCTCGTAGCAGAAACACGTAAGCGTTTGTTTATTGGTGTGTGCCAATAAAAAAGTGGAAATGTGAGTACTATGTCCTCCATTATTTGAAATTATGTTCTACCTTGGGATTTTTTAAATGTAATTCTTACTTTTGAAGTATAGGCCTATGTTATGACTTTTATGAAGATTTGTTTAAAAAAAAACTAAAATGCCTTATTTTTTGATTTTTTCACATAAGAGTGTCCCACAAAAGTAGTGAAAACATGCAGTCTAACAATTTAATTTATAAAGTTACTTAAATACTATGCAAAAACATTATATAAACGGGTAGAAAATATGTAGTAGGGGTCAGGGTACTAAAAATAAAATTGAGAAAACAAGAAAATTTCATATTTTATTTTAAACCCTAAAATGTAAAAAATAAAAACAGAACATAGGCCTGTTTTTCGTTATTCAGAATGTCTCGGACCAGTAGTAGGTCTACAGTAATGGGTGAATGTAATGCACAATCTATGTAAAGCACCTTGGATAAAGGCTCTATATAAATGCACCAGTTAGGACACTGTGTGTGTGTGTGTGTGTGTGTGTGTGTGTGTGTGTGTGTGTGTGTGTGTGTGTGTGTGTGTGTGTGTGTGTGTGTGTGTGTGTGTGTGTGTGTGTGTGTGTGTGTGTGTGTGTGTGTGTGTGTGTGTGTGTGTGTGTGTGTGTGTGTGTGTGTGTGTGTGTGTGTGTGTGTGTGTGTGTGTGTGTGTGTGTGTGCGCGCGCGCGTCTGCCAGATGGGGGCGGTATTGGGTAACCATGTTCCCTAAGACGGCAACAAACAAACTTGTGTAGCAAGCTTCTTGGATCTGGCAGCGTCTACATTTTAAATTTGATATGATCATGTCCAGAAAAAAAGAGAAAAGTAGGCTACAATACATTACAAATACAAACAGCAAAGTTATTAATGCAGTTATTACGTGACGTCATATGGAAGCGACGCATGATCCCCAGTGAGTGATATCCCACCAGAGGTTAAAGTGGACCTGGCCATTATTGCACTTATCAGTGTACACAGCAGAGGCGGTGGCAATCATCACTGGGTTACAATGGGTGGAGGTCCTGGAGGAGGTTAGACCAGAGCGGGTGGTGGTGTGCACAGACTCACTAGCAGTGCTGAAGAGCCTACAGTCTGAAAAGTCAGTGAGAGAGGACCTAGTCATTGAGATTAACCAGTAGCCTATTTACTAGGACTACACAGAGGTGGCCTGGATATCCAGTTTTGTTGGGTGCCAGCACATAAGGGGCTGGCAGGGAACGAGAGGGCGGACAAGCTTGCCAAAAGGGCAACCCAGCAGGAGGTAGCACTACGAGTGCTATTAGGAAAGGGTGAAGGGAAAGCAATGGTCAAAAAGAAAGGGATGGAAATCTGGCAGAGAAGGTGGGACGAAGACCCGAAAGGACGAGGGTATTAAGGTACAAAAAACAGTAACCACTAATGAAAAGAATAGAAGTGAAGAGAAATTCATTACAAGGCTAAGGGTGGGCCACCCAGGGTTAAACAGCACCCTTTTTTACCATGGGTAAAGGCAGAAAGCAATAAATGTGGAAGTTGTGGGGAAAGTTGTGGGGAAAGCGACCACATCAAACACGAGGTGGACGCTGGAAAATACTGCGGCATGGTCATGCTGGACCTCCAAAAGGCTTTTGACACCGTGAACCACTCCATACTGGTTAACAAGCTTAAAGCTATTGGTTTTGATAGCACATCAGTGAGCTGGATGCAATCCTACCTGGAGGGGAGAGAACAGATGGTGGAGGTGAACGGAACACTGTCCCCTCCCCTCCCAGTGAGCTGTGGCGTCCCACAAGGAAGCATACTAGGGCCTTTACTGTTCCTAATATATGTTAATGACATGACTTCAGCTTGTGACTGCAACTTGTTCCTGTTCGCAGATGACTCAGCACTGCTGGTCTCGGACAGGAACAAACTGCAGGTTGAAAAGACCCTCAGCTCTGAACTCGGTAGAATCTGCACCTGGCTCGCTGATAACAAACTATCCTTACACCTGGGAAAAACTGAATCCATCCTCTTCGGATCAAATAGTAATCTCAGCAAGGCAGATGGCTTCTTGGTTAGAGTGGGTGACAATATTATCACACGAAAAGATCAAATTACCTACCTAGGTTCCATCCTGGAGGCCAATCTTTCCGGTGATAAGATGGCCACCAACGTAATCAAAAAAGTCAATCAAAGAACAAGATTCCTTTACAGGATCTCCTCACTGGTCAGCAAAAACACCTTGAAGACCTTAACAGGAGCCCTCGTACAAGGTTTCTTTGACTATGCATCCACCTCTTGGTACCACAGCACCTCAAAGGCCCTTAAAACAAGGCTCCAGACCTCCCAAAACAAACTGGTCAGGCTCCTACTTGGCCTCACCCCCCGAACCCACCTCACCCCTGCCCACTTTGACAGGCTGGGATGGCTTAGGGTCGTCGACAGAGTACAGCATCTTGCAATGGGTCTGGTCCACAAGATTCGATACACCACCAAGATACCCATGTACCTGTCTAAATACTTCCTTAATGTAAACGAAGTCCACACCCACAACACCAGTGGGAGTGCAACAAACCATGTACAACCCAGATTCGGCACAAACAAGGGACTAAATTCTTTTCGCTCCTATGCCACCAAAATGTGGAACGCCCTACCAACAGTCATTAAGACATGTGAATCCCTTGACTCCTTCAAAACCGCTCTCAAAGGGCACCTACGGATGGCTGCAATTCGAAACTGGCCTCTGTAAAATCTGAATCCCCCCCACCCCCCCCACCCCATTTTCCCTCACTGTATATTGTATCTTTTCCCTTTTTTGCTTCCCATATGATGAATTTAGCTACATAGAAATGTCTATTTGTATGTCTCTAAATGTTTGTATGTCTTTAAATGTTTTGATGAATTGAACAATGTGGACCCTGTTGTAAACAAGTGTAATGCTTAATTGGGTCGTCCACTCACAGTTGACAGTCTTTGTATTGAGTTTGTGCTTAAAATGTACTGTAAATTCTACAAACTGTTAATAAATATTTCAATCAATCAATCAATCAAAACAGAATGTTGAGCATGTTTTAATGAACTGTGATAGATATATAGGAAAGAGCACAACTGAAGGACAAAGTAAATGATGCAGGACGGGAATGGGATTTGTCAGGGATCCTTGGAACAGAGGGAAAGGGTGTAGCTATGGTGAGGAAGGCACTGTTTACATTTTTATATACTGTACAAACCTGAGTAGTAGGATATAAATAGCAATAGGAAATTGACATGATGTTACATACTCTTGTACAGTAGGTGGCGTATGCACCTTTATGTTGGTTGCGATCCGCCATAAAACTCAGAGAAGAAGAAGAAGCGACGCATGGTCTAACAGGGCTCCGTCTTTTGAGCTAATTTAGAACTTCCTGTCTGAGAGCTAGCTAATTTAAGACATCCGGTTGCCTTCAGAATAAAATAAGGTTATTTAATTAATAATTATTACATTACATTATTAGTATTATTATTACATTACAGTTATTGTAAAGACACACATTATGTTTCTGTGTAAAAATAAGTAATTAAATAACATCAAAAAGTTATCTAAATGGATAAATGCTATTCACTGGAGTGAATATTCTATTATATTCTAAAAACGACTTATAAATCCTAAAGCCTTGTCTATACTTCACTGTGCAACGGTCCTATGCTGGACAATAGCAGATATGCAAACTGCACAGCACATCTCATTCAAGACACTGAACTTGCAGATCTGCCATTTTTGAACACACTATAAAGTTAACCATTTATCATGCTGCTCTACGTGGCACTGCATTCTGTGACATTAAACCAAATGGCATTTTCCACTCTATGACACTACTGTTCTACATTTTTGTCTAATAAAATAGGCTATTAATTGAATCAATCAAACTGCATTAACTAACAGAGATACTACTAACCAAGCTATCCATGTCAACATGCTCTATAGGAGTCTCAATAACAGGTATAAGTAACGTTTAATGTTTAGTAATTTTAATGTAGCAGAAGAGGCCATTCATTGAACAGAGTTTTGCACAATTTTAACATCCCAGATCGATTGAAATATGAATCTACTGTGCTGTGCTACACCATGATATATTAAGAGTACAATAACATTCCATTGTGAATAAAAACGTATTAACCACAGTGTAATGCTAAAGGTTTCATCACAGGGCTGTCTGCTTCATGTAATATCATTAAAAGTGTTGTTGGTGACAGTTATATGAGTTGGAAGCATTAAGACCCATTTTAACCCTCAATGGCTTCCTTTCTGACAAATAACGTTATTGTAAAAAAAAAAAAAGATTCACGCGTTCATATGTAGCTATTTTGCATTAGAAGCGGATGGGACCAAGGGACCCGGATGTAACGTAGGGGCAATATGACTACAATATGCCTACAATAGATTCGCGGTTAAATCTCGCGGGCGTGGCCTCACACCGGAAGGAAGTGCCGCCGCCCTCAAATACGGAAGAGACGCGTGGAGGTAGGTTTGGTCAGTGTTTGTTTGGAAGTGCCACGTCACCATCGGTCTTCGGAGCAAGTAAGTGATAAATGTTATTTAATACTTAACGCTGTTGTTGTTTGTGTGTTCAAACGTCTATCACTTGAAGTTACTTGTTATGATGTTTATATATGATGTTTGTACGAAACTGTAAAACAGTGTTTCAGTAGCCGAATGGTTAGTGTCGAAGGTTTATAAACAACTATGCCCGGCCTCAATGTTTACTAACCGTCGACAGTACCCTACCGAAACACGGCTTTAAAGAGTAGTATTTACATATCTAAACACAACAAGTAACTTCAAAAGTGATAACATGTTTGAGCCACGGACCACCATTTCACATTAATAGACTCTCACAATGGTGGTCAGTGGCTCAAATGGGTCTGAGAGACTAGATGGCCTCAAATGTTGGTCCGTGGCTCAAACGCTGAATAAATAATCGACTAGAGGTGAGAAGAGTATTGTCTGGTAGGTAAAAGGACAAACATTCTGTGAAAATTGGCACGAAGCAACAAACATTCTTTGAAATTGGTGGGAAACGATCCCGGGCACTCATGTTAACAAAGCTCAGTCACTAACCACTATCGCTATGCTACAATCAGCATTATAAAATCCAAGGATCAAAAGTAGCAATCTTCTACATTCTCTAATTGTGTAGTTTTTTGGAAATTAAGCAGATGCTTAACAACAATTGAACTATTGAGAGTGTAAAGATCTACTATTGGGGTCAATTTGGTTACCTAAATTAAATTGCTCTGTATTGTGACAGTAATCATTGCTATAGAGTGTGTGTTCAGTAACAGTGTTAAATAGCTCTATAGTGTGACAGTAATCATTGCTATAGTGTGTGTTCAGTAACAGTGTTAAATAGCTCTATAGTGTGACAGTAATCATTGCTATAGTGTGTGTTCAGTAACAGTGTTAAATAGCTCTATAGTGTGACAGTAATCATTGCTATAGTGTGTGTTCAGTAACAGTGTTAAATAGCTCTATAGTGTGACAGTAATCATTGCTATAGTGTGTGTTCAGTAACAGTGTTAAATAGCTCTATAGTGTGACAGTAATCATTGCTATAGTGTGTGTTCAGTAACAGTGTTAAATAGCTCTATATTGTGACAAAATCATTGCTATAGTGTTTGTTCAGTAACAGAGGTCTCCCGGTCTCTCCAGTTTTTTGTTAAACACAGTCCCATAGTAACAGTACCTCCCATTCACTCCCTTTCACTCTGAATGGGAGTGACAGTCCCATAGTAACGGTACCTCTCATTCAGTCCCATTCACTCCCATTCACTTTTATTCACTCCCATTCAGTCACATAGTAACAGTACACCCCATTCAGTCCCATTCACTCTCATCGTATCAGTCCCATAGTAACAGTACCTCCCATTCACTCCCATTCACTCAAATAGTATCAGTCCCATAGTAACAATACCTCCCATTCACTCCCATCCACTCCCATGCACTCCCATAGTATCAGTCCCATAGTAACAGTACCTCCCTTTCACTCCCATTCACTCCCATGGTATCAGTAACTCCCATTATCTTGCAACACAGCAGCCAAGTATATGCAGAACACATATACACGCATTTGACACAAACAACAAGACAATTTACATACATAAAGACATGAAGACAAGAGCAATATCCACCGCTTAGATTATCCTGTGGCTACTACAACTCCTGATTAATCCCTTTTCTATTTATTAAAGAGCTGGAGAGACAGGAATATTCCTGTTACTGAACACACACTATAGCAATTATTACTGTCACAATAACTTTGTACTTTTGCTACTGATGTTTGTGTGCAACATTTGAGCTGGTGTCAAGTCACCTTAATTCAAGTGATAGATTATATACAGGGGCATGCCATATGGTCTACCTGCACAGCCTTTGTGATTACTGGTAGATCACGATGTACCTTTTGGGCACCCCTGCAATACAGGATTCCTGTCCAGAATTGTTTTTTATTAAATATAGAGGGTTTAAGTGTAGGGTTTGTCATGTTGGTGTTCTCTATAACTTTTCGTCCTGGGCATGACGTTAAACTGTCCAGTGTAACTCCAAGTTACATGGGGTGGGTATGGTTTGAGAGTTTGTGATGCTCAGTTCTTTTTTTGCGTCTCGGTTCCTCAGGTGGAAGCTGCATAGTTGGGTTTTTGATGGGTTGGGTTTCAAGTGGCTGGTCGTTTGTTTAGATATTGAAAAGGAGGGGGGCGAGCGCGCTACCTTGTGGGAGGCCGTTCTTTTCGGCTTTCCATTTACTCCTCTGGTCATTTAACTGAACATAGAAGCGCCTGTTGTTGAGGAGGCTTTTCCTGACCATTGTGCGGTGTTGGACAGTGTCGTAGGCAGCAGAGAGATCTCTGAATGCTGCTCCAGTTATTTGTTTCCCCTCAAACCCATCCTCAATGTGTTGGGTGAGGTTGAGCTCTGTCCAGCACAGGAGCGGCTGGGACGGAAACCAGCTTGGTCTTTAGTCAGCTTGGTATCTATGAGTGGCAACAAGGCGTTGGAGTAGCAGCTTCTCATATAGCCTTGTAGGTGATGCAGAGGGAAATGGGTCGGTAGCTCTTTGTGGATAATGGGTCTATGCCAGGTTTAGGGATTGCAACCACGTTGGCCTTTTCCCAGACAGAAGGGATGGTTTTCTGTGCTATGCATGTGTTCAGCATCCCCACAAGCCAGGTCTTTGCGTTGGGTCCCAGGTGCTGTAACATTTCTGCCAGTAGGTCATCAATCCCTGCTGCTTTTCCGGGTTTCAACTTTCCCATTGCAGTTTCAAGTTCTTCTAGGTCGAAGGGTTTGGTTTGAGGGCTGGCTGATTGTGGTTGGTCTGATACCACTGTGCGATGGTATTCTCCTGTGGGTCGGTGGCGGTCTTGGTCACAACTGGTGGCCAACAGTTGTAACCAACACCGCCACCGACCCACATAGAATACCATCGCACAGTGGTATCAGACCAACCACAATCAGCCATCCCTCAAACCAAACCCTTCGACTTAGAAGAACGTGAAACTGCAATGGGAAAGTTGAAACCCGGAAAAGCAGCAGGGATTGATGGCATACTGGCAGAAATGATACAGCACCTGGGACCTATCGCAAGGACCTGGCTTGTGGGGATGCTGAACACATGCATAGCACAGAAAACCATCCCTTCTGTTTGGAAAAAGGCTGGAGTAGTTGCAATCCCTAAACCTGGCAAAGACCCATTATCCCCGAAGAGCTACCGACCCATTTCCCTCCTCTGCATCACCTACAAGCTCTATGAGAGGCACTACAATTTCTGAACAGACTATATTTACATCAATATGTCTGGGTCCCCACCTACTCACTCAGGGTTGACGTGTCACACCTGCAGTGATGGGAGGGGCACCAAAATGTGGTATTTTGATTGTTTAATGGGGGCACTCCCTTAGTATAAAAGTGTATGTTTTGTGTACACATGACCTGATGAAGATCAAATGGATCGAAACGCTGTCAGTATTTCAACAAAGAACGTCTTTCTTATACCTGTGGTGTGCGGGCTCCATCCAATACCTACACCAGTTGTGATGCAACAGAGTTTGCTGTGACCGTTGTGAATTATGGGTGGTGTGGTTTTTGCCAAGACGGTGGATTGTGGCCCATGCCTTCCTGCTGTTATTTGACATGTTGGTGTTCTCTATATCTTTTCGTCCTGGGCATGACGTTAAACTGTTCCGTTCGAGAGGACCAGCGACCCTCGAATGTAAACGGCCACGAAAGGAAATTATGTGTGTGTGAGGTGTTCTCTATAGGTTGGGTTTCAGGTGGTTGTATTGTAGTAGCTTGACATTTCTTGGAGGGCACTTTCAAGGACAGACTCAATCTTCTGGAAGTCTGCTTGTTGGGTCGTAATGCAGAGGTTGTCGGCGTAGATGAAACGCTGGCATTAGGCATTGGGTAGTGGCTGGTCGTTTGTGTAGATATTGAAAAGGAGGGGGGCGAGCACGCTACCTTGTTGGAGGCCGTTCTTTTGGGCTTTCCATTTACTCCTCTGGTCATTTAACTGGACATAGAAGCGCCTGTTGTTGAGGAGGCTTTTCCTGACCATTGTGCGGTGTTGGACAGTGTCGTAGGCAGCAGAGAGATCTCTGAATGCTGCTCCAGTTATTTGTTTCCCCTCAAACCCATCCTCAATGTGTTGGGTGAGGTTGAGCTCTGTCCAGCACAGGAGCGGCTGGGACGGAAACCAGCTTGGTCTTTAGTCAGCTTGGTATCTATGAGTGGCAACAAGGCGTTGGAGTAGCAGCTTCTCATATAGCCTTGTAGGTGATGCAGAGGGAAATGGGTCGGTAGCTCTTTGTGGATAATGGGTCTTTGCCAGGTTTAGGGATTGCAACCACTTTGGCCTTTTCCCAGACAGAAGGGATGGTTTTCTGTGCTATGCATGTGTTCAGCATCCCCACAAGCCAGGTCTTTGCGTTGGGTCCCAGGTGCTGTAACATTTCTGCCAGTAGGTCATCAATCCCTGCTGCTTTTCCGGGTTTCAACTTTCCCATTGCAGTTTCACGTTCTTCTAGGTCGAAGGGTTTGGTTTGAAGGCTGGCTGATTGTGGTTGGTCTGATACCACTGTGCGATGGTATTCTCCTGTGGGTTGGTGGCGGTCTTGGTCACAACTGGTGGCCAACAGTTGTAACCAACACCGCCACCGACCCACATAGAATACCATCGCACAGTGGTATCAGACCAACCATAATCAGCCATCACTCAAACCAAACCCTTCGACCTAGAAGAACTTGAAACTGCAATGGGAAAGTTGAAACCCGGAAAAGCAGCAGGGATTGATGACCTACTGGCAGAAATGATACAGCACCTGGGACCTAACTCAAGGCCCTGGCTTGTGGGGATGCTGAACACATGCACAGCACAGAAAACCACCCCTTCTGTCTGGAAAAAGGCCAAAGTGGTTGCAATCCCTAAACCTGGCAAAGACCCATTATCCCCGAAGAGCTACCGACCCATTTCCCTCCTCTGCATCACGTCTTTCTTATACCTGTGGTGTGCGGGCTCCATCCAATACCTACACTAGTTGTGATGCAACAGAATTTGCTGTGACCGTTGTGAATTATGGGTGGTGTGGTCTTTGCCAAGACGGTGGATTGTGGCCCATGCCTTCCTGCTGTTATTTGTCATTTGTCATTATGGTGTTCTCTATATCTTTTCGTCCTGGGCATGACGTTAAACTGTTCCGTTTGAGAGGACCGGCGACCCTCGAATGTAAACAGCCACGAAAGGAAACTGTGTGTGTGAGGTGTTCTCTATCATTTCATTCCAGACTTCACTGTCTATCTCCTGTGTTTTCCATTCATCTTGAGCGTTACACAGTCGTCTGATGTGCGGGGGGAGGTGCCGGCTAGCGCATAAAGGCACGGACGGGACAGGTGTTTTCTTGACCCATCCCGTGATGATGCGACAGGTGTCATTTAGGGCTGTGTCGACCAATTTGGTGTGACGTGATCGGCTCCAGCTTGAGCAGGAATACTCTGCTGTAGAGAAAGACAGGGCCATGGCAGTTGCACGGATTGTTTGTGGGTCTGCGCCCCACTTGGGAGTTCACTAGTTTTCACAGGATGTTATTGTGGGTGTTGACCGTGGCTTTTGTGTTCTCCAGGTGTTTTTTTGAAGAAGAGTGTCCTGTCCAGTGTAACTCCAAGATACATGGGGTGGGTATGGTTGGAGAGTTTGTGACCATCCCAAGTGACGCTCAGTTCTTTTCTTGCGTCTCGGTTCCTCAGGTGGAAGCTGCATAGTTGGGTTTGTGTGTGTCTTTCTTTTTCTGTCTTTCTTTCTTAGGACGGAGATCAAGGTAGACGCCATAGGAAGGCTCAACACTAGCCGATGCCCCTAGAGATCCATCCCAAAGCTTCCCTCAGGGAGCACAGCAAGCCAGCTAGCCAGCAAGCCTGCCCAGTCAGCCAACGCAGCCAGTCAGCTCCGCCAGTCAGCCAGTGTAGAAAGTCAGGCTGCCAAGCCAGAGCATATCAGCCCTTGCAGTAAGCCATTGCAGCCATACCAGCCTTGCTCAGTCAGCTCAGCTCAGAGCTCAGAGAGCCAGGCCTCTCTTGAGGCCTGGCTCTCTGTCTGCCTGGCCCGGTCTGCCCTGCCCTGCCTTGCAGCAACAGAACCAGCCTTTCTGGAAAGCCAGCCAGCTCAGAATGCGAGCTGAGCAAGCCAGTGCAGCAGCAAGCCCAGACTAGGTTACCGCAGCCTTACTGTGCAGCCACAGCCACTCAGTCTAGACCAGCAGGAGCTGGCCAGGCTCCAACCCTTGCAGCGCAGCCTTAGGCCGGATAGTCCCCCTGCCTGCACTTTGTTGCCTTCCTGGCCTGTCTGCCTGCCTAGGCGCCTCGGTCTTCCTGTCTGTCTGCCTTGGCCTGCCAGTCTGAAACTGGTTTAGACTAACTGCGTGCTTGCCAGCTGCGCTGGCTTGCTGAGCTCGTATTCTGAGCTGGCTGGCTTGCCAGCAAGGCTGGTTCTGTTGCTGCAAGGCAGGGCGGGGCAGACCGGGCCAGGCAGACAGAGAGCCAGGCCTCGAGAGAGGCCTGGCTGAGCTGACTGAGCAAGGCTGGTATGGCTACAATGGTTAACTGCAAGGGCTGATGTGCGCTGGCTTGGCAGCCTGACTTTCTACACTGGCTGACTGGCGGAGCTGGCTGGCTGCGTTGGCTGACTGGGCGGGCTTGCTGGCTAGCTGGCTTGCTGGACTCCCTGAGGGAAGCTTTGGGATGGATCTCTAGGGGCATCGGCTTGTGTTGAGCCTTCCAACGGCGTCTACCTTGATCTTCGTCCTAAGAAAGAAAGACAGAAAAAGAAACACACACACAAACTCAACTATGCAGCTTCCACATGAGGAAGGCAGGCACGCAGGCAGGCACAAGCTGCCTGCGTGCTTGCTTCGCCCTCCAGTTGCTGCTCCAGTTATTTGTTTTCCCTGAAACCCATCCTCAATGTGTTGGGTGAGGTTGAGCTCTGTCCAGCACAGGACGGGACGGAAACCAGCTTGGTCTTTAGTCAGCTTGGTGTCTATGAGTGGTATGAGGCGTTGGAGTAGCAGCCTCTCTTGTAGGTGATGCAGAGGAGGGAAATGGGTCGGTAGCTCTTTGAGGATGATGGGTCTTTGCCAGGTTTGGGGATTGCAACCACTTTGGCTTTTCTCCAGACAGAAGGGATGGTTTTCTGTGCCATGCATGTGTTCAGCATCCCCACGAGCCAGGTCTTTGCGTTAGGTTCCAGGTGCTGTATAATTTCTGCCAGTATGTCATCAATCCCTGCTGCTTTTCCGGGTTTCAACTTTCCCATTGCAGTTTTGAGTTCTTCTAGGTCGAAGGGTTTGGTTTGAGGGCTGGCTGATTGTGGTTGGTCTGATACCACTGTGCGATGGTATTCTCCTGTGGGTCGTGGCGGTGTTGGTTACGACTGTTGGCCACCAGTTGTGATGCAACAGAGTTCGCTGTGACTGTTGTGAATTATGGGTGGCTCCCTGAGGTCCTTGATCGCCATTGGGTCCAACAGTGGTCATTGAAGCGTGCACACACATGCACACATGCACCTACACACACAGGGGCACATGCGTATGCACACCTGGACCTTTAAATGAACAACAACACAAAAACTAAGGCACTGGTGTCGGACTTCTGGTTTACCGGAACGGGGTTCAACTCCCTGCAGTGCCCTGCTCAATGTGTTGTATTTCATTCATTGGTCCATGGTCTCAGGTCATTGAGCGGCGCGCTATAGTGTGCGATTCTTCATCATTGTTGAGGATTTTTTAAAGGTGAAAATCAAGGAAAAGCAAAAGGCTATAGTCCATGGTCACGGACCGCATACTGGTCAAGGTCATTTATACTGGTGAAGATCATTTACTAGTCTTCTAAAGGTCATTTATACTGGTGAAGATCATTTACTAGTCTTCTAAAGGTCATTTATACTGGTCAAGGTCAATTACTAGTCTCATGAAGGTAATTTATACTGGTCACAGTCATATACTGGTCACGGTCATTTCTACTGGTGAAGGTCATTTATACTGGTCAAGGTCATTTGTACTTGTCAAGGTCATTTATACTGGTCAAGGTCATTTACTAGTCTTATTGAAGGTAATTTATACTGCTCAAGGTCATTGATATTGGTCAAGGTCATTAAGTGGCACGCTATAGTGCGCGATTCTTCATCATTGTTGAGGATTTGAAAAAAGGTTAAATTGCAGAAAAGCGAAAGGCTAAAGTCCATGGTCACGGAGGGCATACTATAGTATGTTGTTTTTCTTTTTTTTGGTGGTGTGCGGGCTCCATCCAATAACTACACCAGTTGTGATGCAATAGAGTTTGCTGTGACCGTTGTGAATTATGGGTGGTGTGGTCTTTGCCAAGACGGTGGATTGTGGCCCATGCCTTCCTGCTGTTATTTGTCATGTTGGTGTTCTCTATATCTTTTCGTCCTGGGCATGACGTTAAACTGTTCCGTTCGAGAGGACCGGCGACCCTCGAATGTAAACAGGTGTTGGGACAGGGTCAGGTGTTGTCTTGATGCATCCTATGATGATGCCACAGGTGTCATTTAGGGCTGTGTCGACCAATTTGGTGTGACGGGATAGGCTTGTAGGTGATGCAGAGGAGGGAAATGGGTCGGTAGCTCTTTGGGGATAATGGGTCTTTGCCAGGTTTAGGGATTGCAACCACTTTGGCCTTTTTCCAGACAGAAGGGATGGTTTTCTGTGCTATGCATGTGTTCAGCATCCCCACAAGCCAGGTCTTTCCGTTAGGTCCCAGGTGCTGTATCATTTCTGCTAGTAGGTCATCAATCCCTGCTGCTTTTCCGGGTTTCAACTTTCCCATTGCAGTTTCACGTTCTTCTAGGTCGAAGGGTTTGGTTTGAAGGCTGGCTGATTGTGGTTGGTCTGATACCACTGTGCGATGGTATTCTCCTGTGGGTTGGTGGCGGTCTTGGTCACAACTGGTGGCCAACAGTTGTAACCAACACCGCCACCGACCCACATAGAATACCATCGCACAGTGGTATCAGACCAACCATAATCAGCCATCACTCAAACCAAACCCTTCGACCTAGAAGAACTTGAAACTGCAATGGGAAAGTTGAAACCCGGAAAAGCAGCAGGGATTGATGACCTACTGGCAGAAATGATACAGCACCTGGGACCTAACTCAAGGCCCTGGCTTGTGGGGATGCTGAACACATGCACAGCACAGAAAACCACCCCTTCTGTCTGGAAAAAGGCCAAAGTGGTTGCAATCCCTAAACCTGGCAAAGACCCATTATCCCCGAAGAGCTACCGACCCATTTCCCTCCTCTGCATCACGTCTTTCTTATACCTGTGGTGTGCGGGCTCCATCCAATACCTACACTAGTTGTGATGCAACAGAATTTGCTGTGACCGTTGTGAATTATGGGTGGTGTGGTCTTTGCCAAGACGGTGGATTGTGGCCCATGCCTTCCTGCTGTTATTTGTCATTTGTCATTATGGTGTTCTCTATATCTTTTCGTCCTGGGCATGACGTTAAACTGTTCCGTTTGAGAGGACCGGCGACCCTCGAATGTAAACAGCCACGAAAGGAAACTGTGTGTGTGAGGTGTTCTCTATCATTTCATTCCAGACTTCACTGTCTATCTCCTGTGTTTTCCATTCATCTTGAGCGTTACACAGTCGTCTGATGTGCGGGGGGAGGTGCCGGCTAGCGCATAAAGGCACGGACGGGACAGGTGTTTTCTTGACCCATCCCGTGATGATGCGACAGGTGTCATTTAGGGCTGTGTCGACCAATTTGGTGTGACGTGATCGGCTCCAGCTTGAGCAGGAATACTCTGCTGTAGAGAAAGACAGGGCCATGGCAGTTGCACGGATTGTTTGTGGGTCTGCGCCCCACTTGGGAGTTCACTAGTTTTCACAGGATGTTATTGTGGGTGTTGACCGTGGCTTTTGTGTTCTCCAGGTGTTTTTTTGAAGAAGAGTGTCCTGTCCAGTGTAACTCCAAGATACATGGGGTGGGTATGGTTGGAGAGTTTGTGACCATCCCAAGTGACGCTCAGTTCTTTTCTTGCGTCTCGGTTCCTCAGGTGGAAGCTGCATAGTTGGGTTTGTGTGTGTCTTTCTTTTTCTGTCTTTCTTTCTTAGGACGGAGATCAAGGTAGACGCCATAGGAAGGCTCAACACTAGCCGATGCCCCTAGAGATCCATCCCAAAGCTTCCCTCAGGGAGCACAGCAAGCCAGCTAGCCAGCAAGCCTGCCCAGTCAGCCAACGCAGCCAGTCAGCTCCGCCAGTCAGCCAGTGTAGAAAGTCAGGCTGCCAAGCCAGAGCATATCAGCCCTTGCAGTCAGCCATTGCAGCCATACCAGCCTTGCTCAGTAAGCTCAGCCAGTCCTCTCTTGAGACCTGGCTCTCTGTCTGCCTGGCCCGGTCTGCCCTGCCCTGCCTTGCAGCAACAGAACCAGCCTTTCTGGAAAGCCAGCCAGCTCAGAATGCGAGCTGAGCAAGCCAGTGCAGCAGCAAGCCCAGACTAGGTTACCGCAGCCTTACTGTGCAGCCACAGCCACTCAGTCTAGACCAGCAGGAGCTGGCCAGGCTCCAACCCTTGCAGCGCAGCCGTAGGCCGGATAGTCCCCCTGCCTGCACTTTGTTGCCTTCCTGGCCTGTCTGCCTGCCTAGGCGCCTCGGTCTTCCTGTCTGTCTGCCTTGGCCTGCCAGTCTGAAACTGGTTTAGACTAACTGCGTGCTTGCCAGCTGCGCTGGCTTGCTGAGCTCGTATTCTGAGCTGGCTGGCTTGCCAGCAAGGCTGGTTCTGTTGCTGCAAGGCAGGGCGGGGCAGACCGGGCCAGGCAGACAGAGAGCCAGGCCTCGAGAGAGGCCTGGCTGAGCTGACTGAGCAAGGCTGGTATGGCTACAATGGTTGACTGCAAGGGCTGATGTGCGCTGGCTTGGCAGCCTGACTTTCTACACTGGCTGACTGGCGGAGCTGGCTGGCTGCGTTGGCTGACTGGGCGGGCTTGCTGGCTAGCTGGCTTGCTGGACTCCCTGAGGGAAGCTTTGGGATGGATCTCTAGGGGCATCGGCTTGTGTTGAGCCTTCCAACAGCGTCTACCTTGATCTTCGTCCTAAGAAAGAAAGACAGAAAAAGAAAGACACACACAAACTCAACTACGCAGCTTCCACATGAGGAAGGCAGGCACGCACGCACGCAGGCAGGCAGGCACAAGCTGCCTGCGTGCTTGCTTCGCCCTCCAGTTGCTGCTCCAGTTATTTGTTTTCCCTCAAACCCATCCTCAATGTGTTGGGTGAGGTTGAGCTCTGTCCAGCACAGGAGCGGCCGGGACGGAAACCAGCTTGGTCTTTAGTCAGTTTGGTGTCTATGAGTGGCATGAGGCGTTGGAGTAGCAGCCTCTCTTGTAGGTGATGCAGAGGAGGGAAATGGGTCGGTAGCTCTTTGGGGATGATGGGTCTTTGCCAGGTTTAGGGATTGCAACCACTTTGGCCGTTCTCCAGACAGAAGGGATGGTTTTCTGTGCCATGCATGTATTCAGCATCCCTACGAGCCAGGTCTTTGCGTTAGGTTCCAGGTGCTGTATAATTTCTGCCAGTATGTCATCAATCCCTGCTGCTTTTCCGGGTTTCAACTTTCCCATTGCAGTTTCGAGTTCTTCTAGGTCGAAGGGTTTGGTTTGAGGGCTGGCTGATTGTGGTTGGTCTGATACCACTGTGCGATGGTATTCTCCTGTGGGTCGGTGGCGGTGTTGGTTACGACTGTTGGCCACCAGTTGTGATGCAACAGAGTTCGCTGTGACCGTTGTGAATTATGGGTGGCTCCCTGAGGTCCTTGATCCCCATGGGGTCCAACAGTGGTCATTGAAGCGTGCACAGACATGCACAAATGCACCTACACACGCACAGGCGCACATGCGTATGCAACTATGCACACCTG
Organism: Protomyctophum parallelum; assembly: GCF_964188405.1. NCBI lineage: Eukaryota > Metazoa > Chordata > Actinopteri > Myctophiformes > Myctophidae > Protomyctophum > Protomyctophum parallelum. The sequence goes on from NC_139719.1 coordinate 18,114,453, forward strand.
GACCTGTAAATGAACAACAACACAAAAACTAAGGCACTGGTGTCGGACTTCTGGTTTACCGGAACGGGGTTCAACTCCCTGCAGTGCCCTGCTCAATGTGTTATATTTACATGGTTCATTGGTCCATGGTCTCAGGTCATTGAGCGGCGCGCTATTGTGTGCGATTCTTCATCATTGTTGAGGATTTAAAAAAAAGGTGAAAATCAAGGAAAAGCGAAAGGCTATAGTCCATGGTCACGGACCGCATACTGGTCAAGGTAATTCATACTGGTGAAGATCATTTACTAGTCTTATGAAGGTCATTTATACTGGTCAAGGTCATTTACTAGTCTCATGAAGGTAATTTATACTGGTCAGTCATATACTGGTCACGGTCATTTATACTGGTCAAGGTCATTTGTACTTGTCAAGGTCATTTATACTGGTCAAGGTCATTTACTAGTCTTATTGAAGGTCATTTATACTGCTCAAGGTTATTGATCAATATCAATGACCTTGATGACCCCAAGGTCATTAAGTGGCATGCTATAGTGCGCGATTCTTCATCATTGTTCACGATTTGAAAAAAGGTTAAATCGCGGAAAAGCGAAAGGCTATAGTCCATAGTCTCGGAGGGCATACAAAAATGTGTGGTGCTATACAGGCCGTTCTGGAAAATTTGGGACAGAGGTTCATCGTTGGCATCCAGGGAGTGTGTGTGCAAAATTTGGCATCGACCGGGTTAATGGTGCTGGAGATTAGCTGTTAACAAACTGACGGACACACACACACACACACACTCACTCAGAGTGCAAAACATACTCTATCCCCATGGCTTTGGCCTGGTGCCATACCGTTATTAATTATTGCCTACAATGTCAATTGTGAAATTACTTTACCGTTGCAATGCAACATTTACATTTCAACGAATGGACCTCGTAAAACAAAACAAAAACCAAGGCACTGGTTGTGGTACTTCTGGTTTACCGGAATGGGGTTCAACTCCCTGCAGTGCTCTGCTCAATTTGTTGTATTTACATGGTTCATTTTTATTTTCTGCTCATTGTGTTGCCTTTTCATAGATGATAACCCCCAGGTTCTTTAATGTGTTTGCACTCCCTACAGTTAGGTTACCAAGTCTATTTATTTATTATTTCTGTTCACTAGAACTAGAACCAATTACCAAAGTAGGCTTTCTAATGACACAACTCGCCTTTGTTTTTATGTGTAGCAAAAACGTTCTTTTTATTTACGCCAAAGAGTAGAGGCTGGTCTGCATTCATGCGAGCGGGGAAGTTTAGAGTAACATAGCTCTAAATGAAACGCATTAGAGCTATGGACCAGAGCTAGTAGTCATAGCACTTCATGGTATATGCATAGTTTATATAGTTTCATTATAGATATATTAAACAGAGAGGACTGGAGTCAATTGGGTTATATTATGTTTAACACTAATTTGAAGCTGTCAAAATCTGACAGACTTCTGGCGGCCATGGCCACGCCCACCTTTTGGTAACGCCCACTTTCGGCCAAGCCCACAAAAAGGACCCCCCATGTAATTTGCCAGGCAGGCTCCACTCTCAGACAGATATTTGGCTCCGTCTTATGAGCTAATTTAGAATTTCCTGTCTGAGAGCTAGCTAATTTAAGACATCCGGTTGCCTTCAGAATAAAATAAGGTTATTTAATTCGTTAATTAAATAATTGTCAATGCCCCAAGGCACAGCACTTTTTTGAGCGTTGACCTCAGTAGAAGGTCTGCTGCCGTGAATTTTACACCTCTCCCACTTAGCGGAGATTGGGGTGTGGTACAGGACATCTCCCCGAACGCGTGGGTATACTGCATCTACAAGTAGTACAAGATAAATTGAAACCATTGACACCTACTTCGATGGTTCAGTTGTCATCTATGCCGGGGAATTTAGCAGCTCTCATTCAAGCGTTTTTTCAAAATCCAGGTCACACATTTGATTGCAAAACAATCTGTGGTGTCACTCAACAACTAGTGAATAGCATCTTACTTGGCCTTAGGAATGCACAATGACCCATTAGATATTATACACAAACTAGTAGTTTGGTTGAGTATGTGTGGTGTCCACACAGTTGTTCAAGCAAAACATACAGACATCTGTACATTCTGTGCCTGGACAGTTGAAAGCAATTAACAGAACAATAACGGAGGACAATTTGGAAGAAGATGATGATGATGTGGTTTTATGCAATGAAAGTCTAAATGACAATATGTGTGAAGCTATACCATTACCAATTCTAACATTTCTACAACAGACATCTGCTATCAAAAAATGTCACACACGGCTTGAAGAAGCAGCAGCGCAGGACTCAACATTTAGACAGAAACTTGAGAAATTCAATCTAGCCAACACATCAGTGTCATTAGTGTCTCAGAAATGTTCTAGGACAGAAGAATGCACCATATTAAACAGCTTTGTAGAATACACACTTCGGTCTCCTTTCCTTGGAGATGACCTGCTTTGCCTGAAAAGTCTTAGTCTGTATAGTTGTACTCAATGTGGTGACAAGGCCTTACCATCTACAAAGAACATGTCACAATTCATAGTGCAGCCACTTGACGTGTCACAAAAAGGCATCTTAGACACTATTGCACAAATATTACCTGCTCAATCTGAACAATGTGAAACATGTCAGCAGGAAAAGAGCTTATCAACATATGAAGTAATTAACAGCCCACAGACCTTACTTCTCCTGTTAAGAGCTGGCACAAAAATTCCCAAAACGTTCAATTTATCCTGTCTGTACCACCAAAATGAGTATTCTTTGACCAGTATGTGTGTATCTTTCGACAGGCCACCATATGCGTCATTGTACATCCTTAAATATCATAAATGGCATATCTGGACAAATGAATCGAATGACACAGCAGGCTATACCTTTGATGCAAAGAACATCCGCTCGACAGCACACAAAGACAGTAGTCACAAGTAGTTTCTATGTCGTGTCATACGAGAAAATAAACAGTCGAGAAATAATCAAGTTTCGTCAGGACAAACAAATGCATAAATGCACAGACAGATGCAATCAACGCACACAAGTGACACCCATTCCAAAGCTAGAGGTAACTCCTTGACCTGACTTAGCTTGCGTAGAGAAAGTGATTTCATGTCAATGCCCCAAGGCACAGCACTTTTTTGAGCGTTGACCCCAGTAGAAGGTCTGCTGCTGTGAATTTTACACCTCTCCCGCTTAGCGGAGAGTGTGGTGTGGTAGAGGACATCTCCCCGAACGCGTGGGTATGTCCAGATAGTTGCCTCGCGGAGGCCTCTTTGTCCAGTGTCCATTCTGGGTTTGGAAACGGTACTTTTTTCAGCGTTGACCACAGTAGAAGGTCTGCTGCTGTGAATTTTACACCTCTCCCGCTTAGCGGAGAGTGGGGTGTGGTACAGGACATCTCCCCGAACGCGTGGGTATGTCCAGATAGTTGCCTCGCGGAGCCGTCTTTTGTCCAGTGTCCATTCTGGGTCCGGAAACGGTACTTTTTGTCAGCCTTGACCCCAGTAGAAGGTCTGCTGCTGTGAATTTTACACCTCTCCCGCTTAGCGGAGAGTGTGGTGTGGTAGAGGACATCTCCCCGAACGTGTGGGTATGTCCAGATAGTTGCCTCGCGGAGGCCTCTTTGTCCAGTGTCCATTCTGGGTCCGGAAACGGTACTTTTTTGAGCGTTGACCCCAGTAGAAGGTCTGCTGCTGTGAATTTTACACCTCTCCCGCTTAGCGGAGTGTGGTGTGGTAGAGGACATCTCCCCGAACGCGTGGGTATGTCCAGATAGTTGCCTCGCGGAGGCCTCTTTGTCCAGTGTCCATTCTGGGTCTGGAAACGGTACTTTTTTCAGCGTTGACCACAGTAGAAGGTCTGCTGCTGTGAATTTTACACCTCTCCCGCTTAGCGGAGAGTGGGGTGTGGTACAGGACATCTCCCCGAACGCGTGGGTATGTCCAGATAGTTGCCTCGCGGAGCCGTCTTTTGTCCAGTGTCCATTCTGGGTCCGGAAACGGTACTTTTTGTCAGCCTTGACCCCAGTAGAAGGTCTGCTGCTGTGAATTTTACACCTCTCCCGCTTAGCGGAGAGTGTGGTGTGGTAGAGGACATCTCCCCGAACGTGTGGGTATGTCCAGATAGTTGCCTCGCGGAGGCCTCTTTGTCCAGTGTCCATTCTGGGTCCGGAAACGGTACTTTTTGTCAGCATTGACCCCAGTAGAAGGTCTGCTGCTGTGAATTTTACACCTCTCCCGCTTAGCGGAGAGTGTGGTGTGGTAGAGGACATCTCCCCGAACGTGTGGGTATGTCCAGATAGTTGCCTCGCGGAGGCCTCTTTGTCCAGTGTCCATTCTGGGTCCGGAAACGGTACTTTTTTCAGCGTTGACCACAGTAGAAGGTCTGCTGCTGTGAATTTTACACCTCTCCCGCTTAGCGGAGAGTGGGGTGTGGTACAGGACATCTCCCCGAACGCGTGGGTATGTCCAGATAGTTGCCTCGCGGAGCCGTCTTTTGTCCAGTGTCCATTCTGGGTCCGGAAACGGTACTTTTTGTCAGCCTTGACCCCAGTAGAAGGTCTGCTGCTGTGAATTTTACACCTCTCCCGCTTAGCGGAGAGTGTGGTGTGGTAGAGGACATCTCCCCGAACGTGTGGGTATGTCCAGATAGTTGCCTCGCGGAGGCCTCTTTGTCCAGTGTCCATTCTGGGTCCGGAAACGGTACTTTTTGTCAGCATTGACCCCAGTAGAAGGTCTGCTGCTGTGAATTTTACACCTCTCCCGCTTAGCGGAGAGTGGGGTGTGGTACAGGACATCTCCCCGAACGCGTGGGTATGTCCAGATAGTTGCCTCGCGGAGCCGTCTTTTGTCCAGTGTCCATTCTGGGTCCGGAAACGGTACTTTTTGTCAGCCTTGACCCCAGTAGAAGGTCTGCTGCTGTGAATTTTACACCTCTCCCGCTTAGCGGAGAGTGTGGTGTGGTAGAGGACATCTCCCCGAACGTGTGGGTATGTCCAGATAGTTGCCTCGCGGAGGCCTCTTTGTCCAGTGTCCATTCTGGGTCCGGAAACGGTACTTTTTGTCAGCATTGACCCCAGTAGAAGGTCTGCTGCTGTAAATTTTACACCTCTCCCGCTTAGCGGAGAGTGTGGTGTGGTAGAGGACATCTCCCCGAACGTGTGGGTATGTCCAGATAGTTGCCTCGCGGAGGCCTCTTTGTCCAGTGTCCATTCTGGGTCCGGAAACGGTACTTTTTTCAGCGTTGACCACAGTAGAAGGTCTGCTGCTGTGAATTTTACACCTCTCCCGCTTAGCGGAGAGTGGGGTGTGGTACAGGACATCTCCCCGAACGCGTGGGTATGTCCAGATAGTTGCCTCGCGGAGCCGTCTTTTGTCCAGTGTCCATTCTGGGTCCGGAAACGGTACTTTTTGTCAGCCTTGACCCCAGTAGAAGGTCTGCTGCTGTGAATTTTACACCTCTCCCGCTTAGCGGAGAGTGGGGTGTGGTATAGGACATCTCCCCGAACGCGTGGGTATGTCCAGATAGTTGCCTTGCGGAGCCGTCTTTTGTCCAGTGTCCACTTTATAAAGTCCATGCACTCCAGTGAATAGCATTTATCCATTTAGATAACTTTATTATTATTATTATAAGGATTTAATTACTTATTCTTACACAGAAACATAATGTGTGTCTTATAGCATCATATAGCATCATTTAAATGCTTAATTTGTAGTTTTAATGTGCAAATTAAACTTTTTTTCAATACTCTAGAGGGTACTCTTATTTTGAAGAGATCGTCCACCGGAAGTCTTAAATTAGCTCACTAGATTAGCTCACTAGACGGTAGACGCTGCCGTCTAACAGGACCCCCGGAAAGTTTTTGCTAGGCGCTTGAACGTCTTTTTGAAAAGCAAACATAGTTTTTGTCCTGATATCTGCAAACATACATGTACTGTTAACTTATACTGACACACAGAACATGGAGGAGGATCGTGACAACATTCTATCGGCTAAAGAGAACACGGAGGGTTCTGCCAACGACATGATAGCATCTACCTCTGAACAGAACATGGAGGGTTCTGACAACACAGCGTCTACATCTAGTATGGTATGCTTTGCTTCTATCTAGTGTGTTCTCTTTCACTGCACTACTTAATTCCCTGTTCTCTGTCTTGGACTTTTAATTAATTTAATTTAATTAATTTTAATCCGATCGGTGACCGTGGGCATTTCCTCGAGTTATTAATGTATCAGAGACTATAGTACAATACACCTTAGCTCTCCTCTGGTCTAGCCCAAACATTTAGAATCTCGTAGAGGGTTTTTTTTCGATTCTGACGAATCTCTCTACGAGAGTCTAAAACACTACCCCCCCCTTTACCGTCGAAAGTTGAACGTTTGTGCCTCAAAATCACTCTTACCTTGTACAAATGCAAAATCTAAGCTGTTTTTAATGTTGCCCCACTTGTTTGTGAGGTGTACGGATTCAGATTAAACACGGAACATGCTTATTTTTCAATAAAAAAGCTATTTTAATCCACTCTGTCTCGGAATCTGGCGGCCATCTTGCTTTTCTCTCCATTGTAAATGCGCAAGAGAACCCTGGCCGCTAGGGGCGCGGGCAATATTCTGTTGCGCCGTTTACCGCATTTACAATGGAGGATTCAGAAACAGAGTGGATTAAAATAGCTTTTTTATTGAAAAATAAGCATGTTCCGTGTTTAATCTGAATCCGTACACCTCACAAACAAGTGGGGCAACATTAAAAGCAGCTTAGATTTTGCATTTGTACAAGGTAAGAGTGATTTTGAGGCACAAACGTTCAACTTTCGACGGTAAAGGGGGGGGTAGTGTTTTAGACTCTCGTAGAGAGATTCGTCAGAATCGAAAAAAACCCTCTACGAGATTCTAAATGTTTGGGCTACCTCTGGTCCATCGCCCTATTGCCGTTGCCATGGAGGACTGGTTCACAATTCACATGACGATTATTTATGACAGTCATGTTTCAGTCATGTTCCCTCAGTCCCTACTAGCTCATTCTGTAGCTCAGCTCATCTCGGAGCTACAGAATGAGCGCAGGGACTGAGGTATAGATTTAGACTCTCGTAGAGATATTTTTCGATTCTGACGACTCTGCTCTCTACGAGAAGTTAACATTACTCATGGTGTTTCAATTCTTGGCTCGCGGACCTATACTCGCTCTTAACATGTACCTACGCAAAATCTAAGGTGCTTGCGTTGTTGCCCCACTTCTCCGCTTGGCCTACGCCCTGTGTTTGAAAGTTATAGGAGCTTGTTTTTAATAAAAAAAGGTGTTTTGATCCAATCTGTCTCGGAATCTGTCATCCATCTTGGATTTCACTCCATCGTAAATGCGCAACAGAACATTGGCCGCTAGGGGCGCGGCTAATGTGCTGTTGCGCATTTACAATGGAGTGAAATGCCAGATTCCGAGACAGAGTGGATCAACACCTTTTTTATTGAAAACAACGCTCAGTTCGAGGTTCTCCCCAGGTTGGCAACATGGCACCAGGATTGCAGCTTATAGCTGACTGCTCGAAATAGCTGCAGGGCGGGGTCAATAGGTCGTACGACAGACTGACAGAGCCTTCTAATAGAAGAGTTGCGATATTGAGGGGGCAGAAACCCAGCGCTCGAGCGCTGTTCATGCAGTCTGGAGAGGGTCAGAAAGACAAGCTGGAGTTGGAAATACATTGTTTTCAACAAGGGCGGCGCAAATTAAAACAGTTGGCATGTTGCACACATGCCTAAAATAGCTCTTAGGTATTGGACAGTGACAACTAAAGTCTCTGTCATGTTTATGTTGTACGATTACTATGAAACAATCTAAAATAAAGGGATTTAAGATCATTAATTAAAGCTGGGCTGTTGCCTGAGTCCAATGCATTACTTGTCCCTATGTGTTGTCCCCATTCTCAATAAAAGTCTATGTGGAGAGCCACTATAGAAGTTATGCGGGAATGCCTACTGATTGTCAAAACACAACTTTCTGGCCTAGACAGCCCATACATCCAAACAGAAAAGTCCTATTTGATTCCATTAAATGACTTTAAACAACATTCAATTCACTTTGTCACTCACTTTGCCAATCGATCTGCTATTCACTTTATGCATGCGCATACAAAGCCAACTCGGATCGTGACAAATCATGACAATGAACACAATATTTTGGGCCGATCAAATCATTAGAAAGAAGAAAATAAAGGCAGGAGACAACACTATTTGTTTTGTTTTTCTTCTTATAAATTATTTGATCGGCCCAAAACATTGTGTTCATTGTCATGATTTGTCACGATCCGAGTTGGCTTTGTCCGCGGCGTAACCGTCTTTAAATAAATACTTAAAGAAAATCCTATGGTCAGAATGCATTGCATTTCATTTCCTGGGCCGTTCGTTGTTCTGAAAGGGGGAGGGACTGCGCCGCTCTATTGGACTGGCCCCATGAAGTGAACAGAGCTTTCGTAACTCTGTCTTACTATAATTATGGCTCTGGGGAGGGACAGATAGACACACACAGACAGACAGACAGACAGACACACACACACACACACACGCAGTCATTCACTCTTGGGAGCACTTGGCACCGCAAAACAACTACAAAAAAGTCCAAAACTGTCATAATTAAATTAAATTAATTATGATTGTCTTGTGATCCAAGGCTACTTGAGACCTACTTGAAAACAATTGATGTGCACAAAAAAAACTGCTGGGTCCATCTATGTATCTTTTATTTTTTCCACCTTTCCTAAGTTGACTGTGAAGTCTCTCCATCATGCTGTATGCTGTATTTACCGCCCTCTAATCTGTTTTTAACAGAGCATGGAGGAGGATAGTGGCAACAGCTCGGCATCTACTTCTGAGCAGAAGATGGACTTGGGTTCGGGTTCTGACCTGGAACGCTGCAGCAACTGCAAAGCGATATTCTCACTTTTCAAAGTGAGAATGTCATCGCTCGTCGACGCAAAGAAACTGTTCCCTCATCTTTCTGGGGCATCGAACTTTCTGTGCATGGACTGCGTCAAGATGGTCAAATCAAAGACAAAGTTAGACGGCTTCAACAAAAAGCGCACATGGGCCGGGAGTGGTTCTTCTGACAGTACACCACCTCCTTCTAAACGAGACAAGACGAATGTTACTGTGGGTTGTGTTGGTGTTCCAGCGCTGCCTCCTGCACCTACATCTACGCAGAACACAGAGGGTCCCGTACGCTACGTTGTTGTCATTCCAAAAAGAGTACTTTCTGAAGCTGCTTCTGAACAGAACGTAGACTCTGTCAACGTAACACAACCCTGTAAACCGAACATGAACAGAGATACCGCTGTCGGACCATCTGCTTCTATGCTGAGAATGGCAGGTCCTCTCAAGAAACCACCAACGCAGAACATGGGAGATTCTGTCGAGGCAGCATCTACTTCTAAACAGAACATGGAAGGGACTAACAGTGTACCACTTACTTTAAATTATTCTCCACAGTATAACGACATGCCAATGCCATGTACGTCCGAACAGAGCGCAGAGGGGTCCTGTTCTAAGACAGTGCAACGCTGCAGTCTCTGCAAAAAAGTATTCAAAAAGGGGAAAAAAGGCTATCAAAGGCTAAGGATATCAGTGATGGTTGATTTGAAGACTGCACAAATTCTGTTGCCCCATCTTTCACCAGAGGATTTTGTATGTCATGATCCCTGCCAAAAGTGGTTATGGTCAAAAACAAAGCCACTAAGCCGCCTGTCAAAACGTGGGAATGGGAAGCGTACGTGGATCGGTTTATCTGAACAGAACATGGATGAGGATTGTTTCAACAGCTCTGCATCTGCTTCTGAGCAGAAGATTGACTTGGGTTGTTCTGGTTCTGACCTGACCACTACACCACCTCCATCTGAACGAGACAAGACCAAGGGCCCCACAGAGGGTTCCGTACGCTACGTTGTGATTCCAAAAACAATACTTTCTGTAGCTGCTTCTAAACAGAACGAAGACGCAGGTTCTGTCAAGAAACCACTGACGCAGAACATGGGAGCTTCTGTCGAGACAGCGCCTACTTCTAAACCGAACGTGGAAGGGACAGTTAATCTGCCACCTACGTTTAAACCAACCACGAAGGCCTCTCTACCATATGTTGTCGGTGCCAGGCTGCCTACTGTGCTACCTACCGATTGGAACGTGAAAAAGTCTGCCAAGGGCATGCAATCTACGTCTGAAAAGTGGTCTGAAAGGTGGTCCGGTTCTGAGGCTGTGCGACGCTGCAGTCTCTGCAAAAAGGAATTCAAACTGAAGAAAAAGTGTTATGAAAGAATTAGAATATCTAAGTTGGTAGATTTGAAGACTAAGCAAATACTGTTGCCCCATCTCTCACCGGAGGAGTTTATATGTAGAGATCCGTGTGAACAGTGGGTAAGGTCAAAAACAAAGCCATTGGGTAAATGCAAAACCCACCAGCGCACCTTGACAGGTTTTTCTACTGATCTTACTGATCATAACTATCCAAACACAAACTCGGGTAATTATTATAATTATTATTATTGTGTGTGTGTGTGTGTGTGTGTGTGTGTGTGTGTGTGTGTGTGTGTGTGTGTGTGTGTGTGTGAGAGACTGTGTGTGTGATTTCTGCAAGGACAGATTACAGTAACAATGCTTAATCACATGAACCCTGGACTGGAGTCATTATTATTATTATTTTCAGAAATGCCAGATTGACAAGCTTGCAGGACGTTTTTGTCCACTAGATTAGTCACATGAGCATTGATATGAATTTTAAACCAGCCCAATTATAATTCAGCCCAAAATAAATGCATTATGCATTTCTGAATGTCCCAGCCATACACATGATTTTGAAAGGATTGTTGTAATACAATTTCCGTATATAAACAAGATTTGTTCCCCCCCTATAAAGCATTCAATCTGGGAAAGCATCTGTCATTTTAGATTTGAGCTATACAGTATAGCAACATTATTTAACCAGACGTCCCCAGCAAAAGCAGTTAATATAGAAATCACAATCATTTTAACCATTATTTTATACTTTGGCTATTCAAAAATAGCAGCTATATAAGCTCATAGAGCAACACTTTGTGCCACGTAATTTTTTGTACTTAATTTTTAAATCATGCATACTTCAGAAAACTGTTAAAAGACATTTTTTAAACCGGCCTCAGGTCTTAAAACCCATTTAGACATGGAAATTTGTCTGGCTCAATATTTCATGTCAAGGACCCCCAGAATTATCTTTATTGGGCTTGCGGACCCCCATCAGAAAATATGTAGTTCCAGGAACCCTCCCAGAAGCAAAGATTTGAGTTAAAAATGTTATATTCCAAGACACATTTATATGATTTTTCAAAAATAAAAGATCTACAAGCTCGTAGTGCGGCACTATGTATAACATAATGCTTAAAACACCAAAAAGGGGGTTCCCGCCCAGAATTGGTCAATGGGTTAATGCCATTCATTGATGTTGTCTGTCCAGTGTCCACATCAGATGGTCCATCTCCAGCGCCCAAGAAGGACATGCCGTCTGCGTCCGAACAGAGCTCGGAGGGTTCTTCTAAGAGATGCAGTCACTGCAGTAAAGAACTCACGAAGTCCGGCGAAGGTTTTAAGAGAATAAGAATATCTCAGCTGCTTGATAAGAAGTCTGCGCAAGTACTGTTTCCCCATCTCTCACCAGAGGAGTTTATATGTATGGATCCGTGCGAACAGTGGGTGAACTCAAAAACAACAATAACAAAAGCCACAAATAAGCGGACCGTTTTTTCTTTGACAAAATACCCTCTGCCTTGCAAAAAAATGAGAATAAATCAAGACCCCGCAATCACAAACTCAGGTTATTATTTTTATTATTACTATTAAAAAATAAAGGTTTAATTTTGCGTCACTATCATTTTAACCATTATTTTATACTTTGTCTATTCAGAAATGGCAGATATACAAGCACTTTCCTGGGGTCTTTATGTGTGTAATATGTGGTTTTAGATTTTAGCAGTGAGCCCAGTGTCTATGATGTCATGGATACTGGGCTCACTTCCTTCTGGAACTACAATTACCATAATGATTTTGTGCACTGCTCCTTGTGGATAGGGGGAGGGCTGTCTTACTGAGACAACATGTAGTCCAGGAAGTAAGTGAGCCCAGATGTCCATGACATCAGACATTGGGCTCACTGCTACAATCTAAAATATCTAAAGCCACCTATTACACACACACACAGACCCCCAGGAAAGTGTTCTAAATCTTCTAAACGTTATTAACATTTATTATTTTCCCAGAATCGTGAAGTGTCCCTTTAATTGGTTAACGGCTTTCATGTTGTCTGTCCAGTGTCCAAATCAGATGCTCCGCCTGCAGCGAACAAGAAGCGAAGCGCAAGAAGCCTAGTGATTGACTACATAAGAAGGGGAAATTATTACAAGGCAATAAGATGTCTGGCGACAGTGCCAACTGCTAGACAAGCTCTCAGCAAAGTGTTCCAAGGAATCATAAACAAAGAGGTAACGTGGTTGCACACTGGCCGCGTTTCGAATTCGCATCCGATTCGTGCCCGGTGTGTGGAGACCTCATGACATTTTAGTTTGACGATTTTTTTAGCAAAAGGCTGATGCACACCTCAGAAGGCTAGTGACAGGTGCGTAGGGCAATAGAGCATAAATTAAAAAGGGTATCTTTGAAAGACAAAGAAGACTTCTTCGATCGGTCGATTAGACCTTCAGGACAGACAATTGTTTGGCGGGACCTTTTCTTTGTTTTTCAAAGATACCCTTAGTTTTTAGTTGACGATTAATTGTCATAAAAGTAATTGCGATCAACGATTTTGAATGTGTTTCTGGCATTGAACATATGAAGACAATATAGGATTCCTGTTTGCCTTTGAGGCTTTGAAGTTGCACATGATATGGCATGATATGAAAATGACTTGAATAAACAAAGAAAGGACTGACATGTTTACGTTACATGCTTGTAGATCTGTTGCTTGCTCGCGTCTGTCTTGGGGCATTGGCACACTGGTGTAAGAACCTTAATACATTTCAATAAAGGATTGCTATAGGCCTGGAAATGGGGTAAAACATTTAAATTCATTGGGAAAGTTTGACATTTTCATTGTTAAAAATCCCCGTCCCTGTAGAAGTGTAGAGTACTGGCCCACAAAATATTAATCTTAGCATTGAAATGTCATTTATCTTAAAAGAAAGCTCTATTGATGGATTTAAATTTCTATCCATTGTATTACAGCGTATTAAGTTGTCCAGAGAAAAGGAGGGACCTTTCAGGAAGCAACCCACTCGAAAAAACCTGTCCACGTTTTCTTGGAAGGAGACAAATGCGTGGGTCGAGGAAAAGGCACCTCTCACTGTTCAGTGCCTGCGATCGATGTTCCCACAGGCACAGAAAATGACAGGCCGAAAAACGACGTCTCTAAATCGTAGAGAACCACTGAGGTGTGTAATGAAATGACGATTTGTAGATTTTAGAAGAAGCAAGGGCTCACAGGCACAGAAAATCGGTGGGCAGAAATGGCTTCCTGGCTCTGAGGAGAGGAGACCACGGAGGTGCCACCCTCTTAATGATATGGGGTTTTTTACATTTTGTATATTTTAGAAATAGGAAGGGCTCACAAATCATTTTTAAGATGCTCCAAATTTATTCCAAACGTATTAGAAACGTAACACCGGTTTGACTTCACAGTCTTTTTCATATTAAAGTTTTAACTTTATAAAAAATCACAACCATGTGAACTGAGTGGTGCAACTCCCCCGCCACCTCTCAGGCAACCAGGCAACACTGCAGCACTATCCCTCTCTCTGTTTCTGGCGCCTCCTACTGGTACTTATTGATCTTGATCACTAGTGGTGGATATAGGATCCCCCCCCCCCCCCCCCCACACACACAAGTTTCCTATACATTATAATTGTATCATGTTAAAAAGCAAGAGTATTTAACTTCCACTCTAAGAAAGAAATTCTAATAATCATGTTTGTACGGTTTGAAAGAACATAGCACTTTTTAAATTTATGTCTTTCTAAGTTTCTAATAATCACCAGTTCAATAATCATCCATTACAAAGACGGCAATAAGACGTCTTGTCGTCCGTGGCACCTAAGAGCAACATAAAGCTAACTATGACTTTTGATATGTAGGACAATGACTGAAGAGGAAGTTCAACAGCTGCTGGATAAGAGGATTGGAATGGTCATGTCTATCGCTCAGTTCACGAAGAATTGCAGAGATACATTTGTCCAGTCTGTCATTGGTGTTGAGATGTGGAGGGAAGGTTGTTCTGAAAAGGTGTTCAAGATCATGAATAGCCTTGGAGTCTCCCATGCCAGCTCTGCTTCCATGGGACACTTAAAAAGACTTCAAGATGACCACGATAAAGAGGTTAAGCTGTGGAAAAGACAGGTAGAGGTGAGTATATAGGGGAGCAATATGACCATAAAATATAAATATATATATATATATATATATAAAAAAAAACATATACGTAGGCTATAGTAAAAAAAAAGTTGTAAACCCTTGTCCATTCATCTCCATTACGTTTAGAAACTAATGTTACCAAAGAACAAATATCGAGCCAATCGAATTCCAGCTTTTTCTCTCACCTGGGACCGAGTCAGGGTATTACTTTAACTTCTACGTCATATTGGTTCATTACCATTTTGTTTAATTAATTGTTCCCTAGTAATCAAATCTCATGTCCTCCCATAACAGATAACATCCCAAGCCAAGCATGAACGTCTGGGAGGAAACAAGCCCACGATTTGGGCATTTCGCTTTGCCCATAGAAACCGCATACCTTTCAGCAATCTAAAGGGGCCTCCGAAAAAAGCAGTCGAGGTGTCACCAGACAGCATCCTGCCGTCCAAACAGGTACACATCCTTTAAAGAAAACATGCACATGACCACCACCTTGCTGCTGTCACCAACATAAATATGATATTTTATTTATTTTTTATGTTAGACATATGAGGCACTGCGGCAGCGCATGAAGACAATTGTGATGCGCATAATTGTTGACAACCTCACAGCCCTGGAAAGATTGAGAAGCAAGGTTGTATGGCACATTCCCCATTTATACTCCAAGCTGATGGACAAGAAGAGCAATGTTGTAAGTCAGATGTACAATCACTCACATTAACTAACACCAGCAAATGCCATGGAAATCCAGCCTGCATTTCTTTAGATGCCGTATGTTGTTCTGGACGGTGGACCAAGTTGTTGTACTGGGAGTGTATCTATAATAATAATAATAATAACAATAATATTAATAATGTATTCGTGCTTTACAGAGCAATAAAGAAAAATGAAAAGCAAAGGCATAGAACATTAAACCTAGCGGTGAATAAGGCTTTGTCAGGCTTTGTCGCAACGCAATGACCGACACACTCCATATCGGGACAGTTTTTCGCGTCGTGCGCTCGCTCCTTGCCTGTGTAGATGAGGCGTTAAGACTAGCAGGGCTAAAGATAGTGAAATTCCTCCAAAAATAACTTAAACTTAAAATTTCTCTAATGGGGCGTTTCTTGTTTTTAATACAGGTCAATCTTGGGGCAGTCCCAGTGGGCTCGAGCACAACAGAAGGAGATGGTGAGATAATGGGCAGCCTTATTGAATATGTTCCAAAGTTTTTGGAGAAAACCCACCAAGTGCTGTGCTGTTCAGACGGCCTCAACGTCGACTCGACGGAGGAGCCCAGTCAATCAACAGCTCGACAGAGATTTGAAGGGCTTGTGGACGCGCCGCCAGAACATCACAAGGAATCCCTGTGTTACCAGGTGACAAACTATAAGTGCTTGAGTTGTATAACTGTATGAATGAAGAATCAGGGTTCCCATGGTCATGAAATTCCTTGTAATATTAAAATTAGAAGTTTTTTCTTTTTCCATTTTCCAGTCCTGGAATAGGTTTGGAATTCATCAAGGGTCCTGGAAAAATAGTTGGCTATGCATTGTTTTTGGCACCCAGAACTTTAGGCAAGTAAATTGACCCTATGGGAGCCAACCCAGGGCATAGCCAGGAGGGGAAAGAAGCGTACCACCTATGTAGACGTGCTGCGGCGCGACAGCTTGGCTGACAACACTGTCTGCAGAGCTCAAGAACCTGATGTTGGATAGGACATTTTGGAGGGCAGCGATCCAGGAATCCCGAGTTGGTGTTGGCTAGACCTCACTCTCACAGAAACTAACTTGGCTACTGATTATGTTAATAAAAAACGTAATATGTAACATAAGTTGTTTTTCGCGTAACGGTTAGCGTGATTGCAGCCTAATGTGTACCAGACAGTACGTGATAAAAATAAGATCTACAAGCTCACATCGTGCTGCAGCATGATCCTATAATGCCTAGCTTAAGATAACGTGGTGTAGCAAAACATTTTGTGCGAAATTTGCAATAGAATGGCATTCTATTCTATGCTTTATTGTTGCACATAGGAGTAATACTTATTGCACTAAATGATTGTTATATGGGCTAAATATTCTGAAAAGGTTTTGCAAATTCATTGGTAAAAATGAGTGGGAACCCTGAGGCTTATCGCATTATATAACTTGAGGGCCCTCTGGTGTAGGGGGGGAAGTACCAGTGCACCATGGAGGTTGTCAGAGGTGCTACGTCCTCTGTCACAGAAGGGAGGATTAATTTGAAGAAAGGAATGGTGTAAAAATAATAACTGGGTACAATAAAAAGGTTGTCTAGTTTTGGCAAATTATATTCATCTCTTGAACCACAGGACATTACAAAAATGCTGTTGAGTGAGAAGAGTCTGGAGGCTCGAGGATCTCTGTCCCAGCTCAAATCAGTGTTTGCAGTGAGAGGCCATTGTATTGAATCTCAGGTCAAGGACACAATCCAACGTGTCTGGGATGTGGATTTCATCACGGTAATATTCCGAAAATGTGCATTGCAGCCATTGCTTTAACTTTCTTCAAATGCATATAATCTTCCATGCATGTTCTGCAATAAACATCACCTAATTTTCTCCTCTTCTTTTTTTTTCTCCCTACAAAGTTTGTGACTTCTGCTTACATCACTTTATACGCTGCTACCGAGTGCAAACTTGACACTGTTGATCAGCAGCCGTCGGACTTCCCCACAGATCCTAAGGGTGAGGCCCAAATGGAGTGGCTTAGTGGACTTGCACACAGACTGGTAGACTTGGTGTGGATGCCACCACCTCAAGAAGACATAAATACTGCTGCTGCCACTGCAAGTCTCTCTGAAGTAAAGAAGAATGATTCCTGTTTCTGTGGAGAAGGTAGGCAAAATTTCTGGCACTCTATTGCCAGAAATGTTATGAAGTCTTGTGTGCTTGACTAGGGTTTGTCTGGATTGTTACAATTCCTACAATGCCCATAATGCTTTCGTGCACTTGTGGTTGGGAGACACCCCATGTGGGCTGTCTTACTGCCTGGGCACACCTGAACTTCCATGCACGGCCAAAAGAAGCTGTCTGCCTGGGTCGCTTCCGGGTTTTTAGACAGCTGGTGGATGGAAATGAAGCTCCGCCCACGAGGCAGAATGCCGCTGGGGCAAGCTTTTCCGGGAATCTGGCCGACGCGGCAATCTGCCACGTGGGTGGAGCTTCATTTCCATCCACCAGCTGTCTAAAAACCCGGAAGAGACCCTGGCAGACGGCTTCTTTTGGCCGCGCATGGAATCTTAGGTGTGCTTACACCTTTACTGAGACATTTAGTCTAGGAAGGAAGTGAGAGCACATTGTCATCTTGGTCATGAAAATGGCATGACAAAAATTTCTAGAAACTCATTGCACGCAAAATCCCCAGGAAAGTGTGTTTCTTGTGTCCTACAGTAAATATCATTAAAATAAGATCTGGTTGCAAAAGGGCTGAAGTGGACCTTTAAGTGAGCGCTGTGATCGATTTGATCTGAAATGTACCTCTGATTCTGGACATATCAACAATATTGGATAAAGAAATGTCTGCACCTTTTGTGGAACCCGGTCCATTCCTGCCATGCAGCTAAATTATTTTAATTGTTTTGTTTCATGATTTGAAATGGGGTTTTTTTGTCTTTCTTTATGCCTTAATTCTTAATAGTACCTTGAACTACGTTTGACATATAAGGCAATAGCACTTTACATTCACAGATAGGCCTAGTAGTTGAGTGTTTGTATGTCAAACTTAAATCTGTGTCTACGTTATTTTAGATAAACCAGGTGAGCCATTGGTGCAGTGCAGCAGCAACCTGTGTGAAGGTGTGTGGTTCCATGAAGGTTGCGCGCGGACAGAGAAAAGAACCGACCCGAGCGTCACTCAGGATTGGTTCTGCAGCCCAGAGTGTCAAGAAGACGGCACCTACATATACTGTCACTGTAAAGAGCAACGAGGGGGACAGATGGTACAGTGTGCACTCATGGACCAGTGCAGAAGACATGAGTGGTACCACAAGGACTGTCTGAGTCAGAACGAGTCTGAACAAGAAAATGCTGCCTCTGAGGAGTGTAAGAAATGACTTGTTCTTTCTGATGTCCTGTAGTGTTGTCCGCCCTAGACTCCTAGGCTAGAATAATCTGAGACTTGTAACTTGATTTTGACTCGACCATCTGTGTCTTCAGACCTGGAGGTTTTATGACTGGGACTTGAACTTTGAGTTTTATGAATTTAAAAAGTAATTCAAATGCTTGTAGAAAGAAATAAGCTACTGTGTACTAAAAATAGACTAAAACTAGAATTACATGAAGTAAATGATCTGATAATGATCACCAGTAGAGGGGACAAAGTGTGAATTAAGTGTCCAATGACATATTTTCACACTAAACTACTCTAGTTTGGACTGGTGATTGAGTGACTTGGACTTGAGTTCTGGAGACTTGTGGTTAATTGTATATCGGCTACTTTCACAACTTTTGCTTGGAGGAACATAAAAAGTTTATATATTGAGATGCAAGGTTTCTTCCCGACAGCGACGATAGCGATATATATTCCTTAGTAAATTTGAAATGTTATAGCATGCTTTACAAAATTATTAATACTGTTTCTTTCCCCATTACAGCTACATGGTACTGCTCAGAGATGTGCTTCATTGCGTCCGATACAGACGACCATGTGCTCAACTACACGAAGGCTCTTGTGTGGGAGGGGCTTTACAACATGGCAAGACGAGATGCTATCAGAGAGGGTGATGGAGAAGCCATGACAGACTTCTGGAAAATGGACATGGTTCTGTTCTGGACTAGAAACCACCTCAAGGATTTCACCACCTGCCATCGTTTGCTCACAGGTAGGACTTAGAAAATGTCACTATGGGCATTCTGTCACTGTAATACCAATATCATTAATCATGTGAATCTTGTCTGATTAGGGATTGAAGGATTCTACCCGGAGCACATTAGACAAGAGCTGAAGTGGAACCGTGTGGCAAACCTTGAAGGAAAACCTGGAGGCAACATCAGCTTAGACTTAGTCAATGAGTTCATGAATGTCGAATTCAAAGGTACGATAAGATACTTATATTTCAGTTGCAATTTGTTGAGTGACAAATTTGACATAGTTTTCATCCTGATTATGTCAAGGCTTTGCATTATGAATTGGTTGTGTCCGAAACAGTCAATCATACGCTACTCCCTGTCTCCCTCCCTATAGTGAGTCAGATGTAGAGGACTATATAGTGAACTCGTTGATTGAAATAAAAGGTGTGAGATTGGTAGAGCTTGGTTAGTGACCAGATTCGTCTGTCTGTACATTTCACGGTGCATTGGGGGGTCAAATTAGTCCACTATCAGACGCTACTTAAAACACTGTGTGCCCACACAACACTTTCAAAATAGTAACCCAGGGTGTGCACTTTTTACATTAATCTTTTTTTGATTTTTTTTTTTTTTTTTGCTCTTGGGCACTACATAGTGGGATTTCCCAGGACGTCTTGGGCACACAACCTGCGTAATCCAGCAGTAGGGAATGATTCAGACACGGCTATGGTCTGAAGCTCTCCCATCTGAGGAGCTTTTTGTTACAAATCATCTATTCCAGAACTGTCTGGAATTAAGAGTAAATTGTGGAGAAATTGCAACATAATCATCACAATAGTCAATCACATGGAACCATTGTATTTGCAATGGTTGGTGAAATGAAAGTGGAATACGGCCTTAGGCTCCCCCGAGGTTCTGACCCCTGATGTGACATACTGAGCTGTAATTCTGTATTCTGTAGAGTCCTTGGGACGTGTGAGCGACCACTACACCATTGAGAGGATGGAGCGCTGTGGAATGATGATGGGAGCACTCGGAAACGCGGCAGATCGGCCTCTCATCGCGCTGGGAGCCGAAAGCGCCAGCGGCCTCACGACGTCCTTGCCCTCGACTCACTACCACAAGATAAAAAGACGAGGTGACATTGCCAAGTTTGTGGCCGCGTATAAGAAGGACCACCTCTTCAGGTACATTCCTGGGAGAGCACACCGGGGCTTTGAGAAGTTCGCCTACCAGCAGAAAGTAAAAACCCCCACGAAGATGGGGAACACGATGAGGAAGCTGGCTCAGGACATGGACCAACATCAGTGACGCAAGGGGACAACACGTGAGTGCCACACGGTTCACATTACATTTAGGGGGTTGTGTTGGGTTAGTCACCGTAAGTGTATTAACCTATTTTGACCTGAGATCAGATTCTAAAAGTGTCTGTTTGAAAATGACAGTTTTCTGAAAAAGCTATGTTTCTGTGTCAGTCGTTCTTCGATTTTTCAAAAATAGCAAAAAATAGCAGACCTACAAGCTCTACAACCTACGAGCTTGTAGATCTGCTATTTTTCAATAGCTACAGCACACCAAAAGGGGTTCCCGCTTTAATACACTAAAGTAGAACATTTCATACATACTGATACTAGTGCAGTTCAATGCGCTTCACAGAGGAGGTTTCACCCATTTAGACCTGAGAAAAGATTCTACAAATGTCTTCTAAATCATGACAGTTTTCTGAAAAACCTCATGTTTCTATATCGGTGGTTCTCAATATTTCATGTCAAGCACGCCCGAAAATATATGTAATTGGCCGCCGACCTCCATCTGAAAATGTGTTGTTCCAGGGACCTCCCCAGAAGCAAATATTTGAGTTAAAAACACGCTGAGAGAATATATATTGCGATGTTTCAAAAATAGCAGACCTACAAGCTCGTAGATCTGCTATTTTTCAATAGCTAAAGTGTAACAGCTTAAAAAAGCTTAAAACACCAAAAGGGATTCCTGCCCAAAATGGGTTTTAAAGAAAGATTAAAAGAAATATCAGGTTAGAGGTCCTTGACATGAAAATGTTTGAAAACCACTGTACTGTAGTGTATAAACCGGAGGGGTGATGAAGGCTCTTGCCTGACAGCGCGTCGCGTGTTCGAGTCCCGTTCATGATTGACGACCTTTGCTGCATGTCTCTCCCCTTCTCTCTTTCCTGTCTGTCTTCACTATAACTATCAACAAAGGCAGAAAAGCCAAAAAGAAATGTATACAAACCTTTTCACCACTTTTCAAGATTTTCGAGAATAGTCGAAGCATAAAATAAGGTGATTTTGATGCTATATTAATGCATTTGGTAACACTTTACAATAACGACCTGTTGTAAAGCATTTATAAACATTTATAAGCAGTTTGTAGATGAGTAATAATCATGAACAGACTGTTTGTTGACAACCATCCATAACATCCGTACCTAAACACTACTTACTAATTCTTTACTAATAACGTATAAATTATGTTTAAACTTAGTTATAAATGTTTAGGTAAGCATTTACGAATGTCATCATGATTATTACTCATCTACAAACTCGTTTACAAATGCGTTATAACAGGTCGTTATTGTAAAGTGTTACCCTGCATTTTGCTAGGGACTCTAGAGATCCTATACTTGCAACAAGCCATGATGAAACAATGGACTTCATCCACATCTGTAAGCCTCTTTTTTTTGTACTTTATTCTTATTTTTAAACCAGGACCGCCATTGATCAATCAAGAGACAAAGACAGACGTGTGATGTCTCCTGCAAGGATGCCTGCTTGACTACATTTACGCAGTGGACCAGTTATCTGATGGACCAGTTATCTGATGGAAAATGAGGCGCTTCACGCCCATTGGTTTCTGCTGCTTGGTTTGCCATCCACTACCATTGAACTTCTTTTCAGTTGTCTCATATTTGTGTTTAAAGTATTCAATAATTATGTTAAACTTGGCCTCGGTAAAAAGGAATTACTTTGTTGTAGTATACCTGGGCATGAAGTTGTTTTGTTCTTTGCAACCAACCTCAGAGGCGGTGGTTGGCCAGTCAGTGACCAATCAGAAGGCTGACAATTAGAATTAGGCAGTCAGCCTATGTTATATTTTGTGATTATTAAATGGGGAATAAACCCTAAGCTTACTTTGTAGTTTGTTCTCTGGGTCAGGCTGAACTACAGCAGGGTAAAAACACAGAGCTTACTTTGTAGTTTGTTCTCTGGGTCAGGCTGAACTACAGCAGGGTAAAGACATGGCAAGCTGCATAAGGCTGATAAGTACACTGTGATGTAGGCAACACTGCAGCTAATCAAATTAACCTGAGGCCCATTCTACAAATGCCTTCTACACAGTTGCATATCGTTGCTGTAGGGAGGAAACCACCTAACTGAATTTTTTAGGGTTTTGATTATTATTATTTATTTATGTATTTATTCTCCATAAATCAGTGCTATTGAACACCCTTTACGTCTGTGTGTTTTGAAAATATTAAGCAACTAACTCCACAACGTCTCCCCCGCTCATGGAAGCAATTGACAATATATAAAGTCACAACACCAACTTTGATGAGGCAGTATTGCTTTATTGTCAAAATGTAAGGTTTTCTTAATTTCCTGATTTCTTTATTTTAATTTCTTTGTTTTTTCATTTCCTGAAAAATTGGAGTTAGGCGGTTTCTTCCTGACAGCAGAGATATGCTGCTTGCTATATGAGTGGTGCTCACACTTTTTCATGTCAAGGACCCCCACAATTATAGCCAGGTATCACTATTTGGCTGCTGACCCCCATCTCAAAATATGTTGTATATGGACTCCCAGAAGCAAAGATTTGAGATAAAATGCTCACTTTTCAAAATTCTTCCAAAAAAAGCAGCTCTACAAGCTCATAGCACGGCACTTGTGGCGCACTATGAGCTATATCTGGTATAGCTGTAGTTTTTAACCTGAAAACAAACTACAAAATAAGCCTCGGGTTTCATGCCAAGATTTATACATTTTCTTTTTCATTGTGACGTTTATATTTTTCAGTGAAGCAAGTCATTCTGATTGAGCAACCAACATCATATTTAGCATATATTTATGCTCTGATGAAGGCTCATAAATAACCGACACGCGTAAGCGTTTGTTTATTGGTATGTGCCAATAAAAAAGTGGAAATGTGAGTACTATGTGCATTATTTGAAATGATGTTTTACCTTGGGATTTTTTTTTAAATTCTTACTTTTGAAGTATACTGGATTTTGGGTCTAGCACTCCAAACTATATTTCTTATTTAAATCATATTTAGCCTAATGGTTAATCACAATCTTTCAAGTGGAATCCATAATTGTTGGGTGATTTCTACAGTCATGGAAACGATAAACGATGGGAAATTGCTGCTCACCTGTCTATTTTGTTAAAATAATTATGTATACAGTATACTATAGAAGTAGGACGTGGGCACAGCACCTTCAAGCACATCAACATGATGATTATTGATTAATGTACATATTTAGCTATTTCTTACTTTACTATCTTTTTTCTACAATGTTGAAGAACCAAACCCCCTAAAACTATTCTTGTAGGCCTATACCAGACCGGTACTCTTACATGAGATCAATACAATAGGCTATTGTGGTGGCTATTCTTGTTTAACATGTGTTAAATTGTTAGGCCAGATGCTTGCACTGTCCTGATTTAAAAAAAAACAATGTGGCCACCATTTGACAATTTTGACCCCATAGGCCTACAAGATTTGTGTTAATGTTTCACAAATATTAAAAAGAAAATATGAGTTTTTGAAAAGAGGATCTACACAAGTGGGTAACTTTCTAATAGCCTATGGGTTAAAGTGGTTAAATAGATTTAGCTGATAGCCTATATCAAAATCATGTAATTTAGCATGGCATTGGGGAGTCCTTGCCTCCTTGGAGCTTCCATGCAGACAGGGACCTTCTCTTTCTGTGATTCTGTCTCTCTAAAGGCTTAAAATGTCCCCAGAACATAGACTAACGTGTAAAAGCTACAAACTTAGGCCTACCGGTACCGTACAACTTCAGTACAACCGTACATAACACAAGTGATGAAATGAGGCATTTCATAATCATTCATTAATCATTATACATTTCAGACCTAGTCTGTTGTAGCGCTGTTAGATGGGTGATCTGTTTGGGTTTTATGTAGTAATAGCGCCATCTTGTGGATCAAGAACGTAGGGACTGATGGAACATATTAGGCTAATTAGAGGAATACTTGATTCTTTACTGTGTGTGGGACACTCTTATGTGACAATAATAACTCATTAATTTACGAAAACAACTGTTCAAATTGTAAAAGACCTTTTGCGCGACAGTCAATCAGCAATTCTGACTTGGCTTTTTTTTTGTCGGATTGTTTTGTTTTGTACGTGACGTCATATGGAAGCGACGCATGGTCTAACAGGACCCCCAGAACATCTTTGCTTGGCGCTTGAACCATGGCTTGAACGTCTTTTTTGAAAAACATAGTTTTTGTCCTGATATCTGCAAACATACTGTGAACTTATACTGATACACAGAACATGGAGGAGGATCGTGACAACATTCCATCTGCTAAAGAGAACATGGAGGGTTCTGCCAACGACATGATAGCCTCTTCCTCTGAACAGAACATGGAGGGTTCTTCTGACAAGACTGACAACATAGCGTCTACTACACCTATGGTATGCTTCTGTGTGTTCTCTGTCACTGTTACTTGTCTTGCACTCTACATTTTTATCCGATCGGTGGCCATTTCCTCATAGCGTTCAAGGAATCTAAGCTTCCTCGATAGCGTTATAAATAATGTGTCAGAGTGCAATTACGCCCGGGGTCATGCCTGTTTTAGCCCTGAAACTAGCCCTCCAAGCAGAACCCAATGGTACTGAAGTTTCTGACATTTTACAAAGCGACATCAAAATTTCAGAAAAGCTTTATGGAGGGTTCCGAGAGGGGCTACCCTGAAACAGGACTGTCATCATAATCATGGCTAATGTTTCCTCCTCAGACCTTCCCTGACTCAATCGGATCAATCCCCAACATTTTTGAGGGGCATATGCCCAGCTTTGTGTGTTTGTGTGAGATGATTTGATTGGCTGAGCACGGAATATGATGATGTATGCCTCATTTGTTTTAATCCAAATTAGTCCATGTGTTCCCTCAACCATGTTGCCTCATACCAAAATAGACCTTATGTTCCCTCAGCCCTATGTTCCTCATATTTCCTTCATTCCATAATGTGCTGTTTATTGGGTCGCCTGTCAAAACATTTATACTGCATTATAATGTGCTTGTAAGGCATTGTAACACTTGTTATAAAGGTTTATAATAAGTATGACAACTTAAAACAAGGTTTGTAACTCATACGTGCTGGTCATATTGCATTATACTCATATACTGTATAAGCTCAGTGCAACAGCACATTATAGCTACCTAATAACTTAGTGTCTTTGTTATAAGTTGTTATGCATAGTTATGAACATTTATAACTACTGTTATGAAGCATTATAGGTTATGTGCATTACCTATTCTAATGCATTATAAATGTGATTATATAATGCATTATAGACCCGACCTTTAAGTAACGTGTTGCCCACCCATGGCGTAGCCACAATTTGCAATACTAGATTTTTTTTTAAATAATGGGTGGGACCTTGAATCTAGAGTTGCAACACCCTCCATTGAAAGCCCATTCATCCAAATAGAATCTGCTTGTATTAAACAACGTTAAACTCACCAACATTGCAACTGTAAGGCAAGCTTGAATTATCCTCTTTCAAGTGTTGGAGTTTGGAAGCAATCGGTTGCATTAACGCATTGTGCTGCTGCTTCCTGTATTATGTGCAAACGGTGATAACAGGTGCACTTCTAAACACACACACAGTCACACACACACTCACACACACACACACACACACACACACACACACACATGATGTAATACGAAAAGCTTGTCCTCTGTAAGGAACATCAGGACTCAATGGAGTCACATGCATAGTATTACAGGAATTAAGCAAAAAAAATGATGGACGGATGTGCACATTACAAAAAGAATAGCTGGGTCCGTCCATATATATATATTCTTTTTGCCACCTTACTGATGGTGTTACCTTGACTGTGATGTCTCTCCATGCTGTTTTTGATCTGTTTTTAACAGAACATGGAGGAGGATTGTGTCAACAGCTCAGCATCCACGTCTGAGCAGAAGATGGACTTGGGTTCTGGTTCTGGTTCTGACCTGGAACACTGCAGCAACTGCAACGTGATATTCTCACTTTGCAAAGTGAGAATATCGTCGCTCGTCGACGCAAAGACCGCGAAAATACTGTTCCCTCGTCTTCCGCCGTCTGACTTTCTCTGCATGGACTGCGTCAAGATGGTCAAATCAAAGACAAAGTTAGACAGCTTCAACAAAAAGCGCACATGGGCCGGGAGTGGTTCTTCTGACAGTACACCACCTCCTTCTAAACGAGACAAGACGAAGGGGCCTGTGGATGGTGGTGGTGTTCCAGCGCTGCCTCCTGCACCTACATCTACGCAGAACACAGAGGGTCCCGTTGTCATTCCAAAAACAATACTTTCTGTAGCTGCATCTTTGCTGAAAATGGCAGCTTCTGTCAAGATAGCATCTACTTCTAAACCGAACGTGGAAGGGACTGTTAAGCTGCCACCAACTTTTAAACCAACCACGAAGGGCTCTCTACCATATGTTGTCCGTGACGGTGCCAGGCTGCCTACTGTGATACCTATCGATTGGAACGTGAAAAAGTCTGCCAACGACATGCAATCTACGTCCGAACAGAGCGCTGAGGGGTCCGGTTCTGAGGCCGTGCGACGCTGCAGTCTCTGCAAAAAAGAATTTGAATACGATGCACAGCATAGAATAGTGAGAAGAGTAAGAATTTCGAACCTGGTTGATTTGAGGACTGCGCAAGTACTGTTGCCCCATCTCTCACCAGAGGACTATATATGTACAGATCCGTGCGTCAAGTGGGTGAATTCAAAAACGAAGCCATGCTCTAAAAAGAAATTGAAGCGCACCTGGACAGGTTTTTCTATGGATCATGACTCTACAAACCCAAACTCAGGTTATAATTAACTCTCTCTCTCTATCTTCTGTTGGGGTTTAAACCACCTAACTCCAAAATGTTCATTTTTCAGGAAATGAAAAGAAGAAAACCTTGTGTTTTTAAAACAAAGCAATACTGCACTGCCACATCAAAGTTGGTATTGTGATTTCATATATCGTGAATTACTTGCAATAGAGGGGTAGAGGTGGTGGAGTTAGCTGCTTTTTCAGTTTGAAAGTCCAATGGGGTTAAGAGATTTTGTCCAAAGCACTTTTTTATACTTTTCATTGGTTCATGCCATTCATGTTTCTTTCCAGTGTCCATATCAGATCGTCCATCTCCAGTGCCCAAGAACGACATGCCATCTGCGTCCGAACAGAGCTCGGAGGATTCCTCTTCTAAGATTACGTGCAGTCACTGCAAAAAAGAACTCCAAAAAGACGCATACGGATCCCTGCCGAGAATACGAATATCTAAGCTGCTTGATTTGAAGTCTGCGCAAGTACTGTTGCCCCATCTTTCACCCGAGGAGTTTATATGTAGAGATCCATGCATCAAATGGGTAAATTCTAAAACAACAAGAATAAAAAACACAAATAAGCGCACCTGGACTGGTTTTTCTATGAAAAAATACCCTCTGTCTTGCAAAACAATGAGGATGGATCGTGACTCTACAAACACAAACTCAGGTTATTATTATTATTATTATTATTCAGAAATTGCAGATTTACAAGCTCACAATGTGTTGAGTCAAGTGTTCAATCTATTTTACGTATGACCAAGTATGTAGGGCTTAACACAGTTAAGAGATTAACTTTTTTAATTGTCCACTAGATTAGCCACATGAGCCAGGATATAAACCAAATAATTCAGCCCAAAAGCCATACATTTAATTTTCCAATATATAAACAAGATGCCTAACGCCATGTTGTCTGTCCAGTGTCCACATCAGATGGTCCATCTCCAGTGCCCAAGATTGGGACTGGGAAAGTCAACCAAGCGCTTTACTATTTAAGAAAGAGACAATATCTTACTGCATTAAGACGCCTGCTGGAAATGCCTGCTGCTACAAGAGCTTTCCACAAAGTGTGCCAAGAAATCATATGCAAAGAGGTAAGGTTGTCACGATCAAAAACCGTTTCCAAGCCTGGAAAAGGTTTTGAATTAATCAAATGTTTTGGAAAATGTGTGGACATTGACATTTGATTTGGTTAAAAAAAAAAAAAAAACTATCATGTCTATCATACATGAAATAATTTTGTAACACTAATGGTAAAGTGTGGTCCTGTGCTGCACCAGCTGTGTGAGAGCGGCATAATGTGTACAGGATGCCTTCATGCTAACATTATTTTTGTCAAAATAATGAAGATCTGTTGTTTGCTCAAATCTGTCTTGGGGCATTGATAGCACATGTAAGAACGTTACTTTGCACCATATGATTGCTATAGGCCTGGAAATGGGGTAAATACTCGTTAAACCCTGTAGATAGTGGCACCCAAAATATTAATCTTAACATTGAAATAATGTCATATTTTGTTTGTTTGTTTGTTTTTTGATATTGTTTACAGCGTATGAAGTTGTCCAGAGAAAAGGAGGGACCTTTCAGGAATCAACTCACTCCTGAAAATCTGTCCACGTTTTCTTGGAAGGAGACAAATGCGTGGGTCGAGGAAAAGGCACCTCTCACTGTTCAGTGCCTGCGATCGATGTTCCCACAGGCACAGAAAATGACAGGCCAAAAAAAGGCTCGGGGGTGTGTAATGAAATGACAATTTGTAGATTTTAGAAGAAGCAAGGGCTCACAAAAAAAAACCTTTAAGATGCTCCAAGTTTTAACTTTTTTTTTTTAACTTTATACTTATTTCATTTACTTTGAAATAAAAATAAAAACACTAGACGATAGTCCCTTGAGTTGCAGCAACTCGTTTCAAGGGGGTCCAGTAACACAAAACAAACAATAAGGACATACACAAAGGCTCTTCCCCATCACAAACCCACCACAAACCACTACATCAGTATACTCGTAAACCCAGAGGTTCACTAAGAAAAAATAAAATACAAATAATAGTAGCCTATACAATAAAAATTCAAAAACTGTTTTTAAGTATGTGGGATCATTAAAATTTGAACCCTCACTTACTTAAAGCGCCACAAGGCAAAGCCATGACACATAACCTGGCTTTTGGAAGTTAGGAACATGGAAAAGTCGTTAAAAGTCCCCAAAAACCTACAATAATTCTAATTATCATACCACAGTCGGTGAACGTGTTCACAATCCAAGGTTAGGTGTTCCCTCTGAACACGTACCTACTCGTCACAACTGCCACTGCCAGCCTTTAGTAGCAAACAACTATTTGTTTTCTTCACATTCTAGTCATAAATATTAACAACTGGAGCGAAGGATATGATGTGTGCGAATTTCCTTTTTTTTGCTAAACCAATTCTTAGCCAATGTGGAATTAATCGTAAATATTCCACAGATACATTCTTCATTTTGATCACTAGTGGTGGAGATAGGAATTTAATTCACAATTTTGTTAAATATTTTAATTGTATTAAGCAAGAGTCTAATAGTATTTAACTTCCAAATGAAATAAGGAGAAGACAAATAATCTAATAATCATGTCGGCACTGTTTAAAAGATTTTTGAGATTGAAAGCAACATGAAGCTAACAATGACTTTTGATGTGTAGGACAATGACCGAAGAGGAAGCTCAACAGCTGCTGGATAAGAGGATTGGAATGGTCATGTCTATCGCTCAGTTCACGAGGAATTGCAGAAATACATTTGTCCAGTCTGTCATTGGTGTTGAGATGTGGAGGGAAGGTTGTTCCGAAAAGGTGTTCAAGATCATGAATAGCCTTGGAGTCTCCCTGACAAGATTGGTTTCCAGGAAGCGCATAGTCAGACTTCAAGATGACCACGATAAAGAGGTTAAGCTGTGGAAAGGACAGGTAGAGGTGAGTACATTGGGGAGCTCATATTGTTAAAAAAATAAAGTTGTAAGTTACAACTTTCGTTTTATATGGTTACAACTTGTAACCATATAACCGAACTCGTATTGTGTGTGTGTGTGTGTGTGTGTGTGTGTGTGTGTGTGTGTGTGTGTGTGTGTGTGTGTGTGTGTGTGTGTGTGTGTGTGTGTGTGTGTGTGTGTGTGTGTGTGTGTGTGTGTGTGTGTGTGTGTGTGTGTGTGTGTGTGTGTGTGTGTGTGTGTGTGTAATTATACAGTATATGTATGTGTGTGTGTAATATGTGTATACATATAAATAGCTTGATGGTGTGATTCAAATTGAATAATTGTGTTCATTAAACACCTGTCCATTCATCTCCATTACGTTTAGAAAGAACTAAAGATACCAAAAAAGATTATCGCACGCAAGTGTCTAGCCAATCGAGTTCCAGCCTACTCTCTCAATTTGGACCGAGTCAAGGTATTACTTTAACTCTTACGTCATATTGGTTTATTATTACCATTTTGTTGATTGAATTCTTCCCTGGCAATCAAACCTCATGTCCTCCCATAACAGATAACATCCCAAGCCAAGCATGAACGTCTAGGAGGAAACAAGCCCACGATTTGGGCATTTCGCTTTGCCCATAGAAACCGCATACCTTTCAGCGTTCTAGAGGGGCCTCCTAAAAAGGCAGTCGAGGTGTCACCAGACAGCATCCTGCCGTCCAAACAGGTACACATCCTTTAAAGTTTAAAGAAAATATACACGTGACCACCAGCTTGCTGTCAAGGAGGAAACCACCGAACTACATTTCTGAGGTTTTTGATTATTTTTCTTTTCATAAATCAGTGCTATTAAACACCCTTTACGTCTGTGTGTTGGTTGAAAAAATATTGAACCAATGTAAAGTATTAAAAAGCGCTTCGGAAAAAACCTTAACTCCATTGGACTCTCAAACTGTCTGCTAAAACAGCTAACTCCACAACCTCTCCCGCTCTCATGCAAGTAATTGACAATATATAAAGTCAAAACACCAACTTTGATGAGGCAGTATTGCATTGTTTAAAAAATATAGGTTTATTTTATTCACTTCCTGAAAAATGAACATTTTGGACTTTCTCCCCGACAGCAGAGATATGATATTTTCTTTATTTCTTTATGTTAGACATATGATGCACTGCGGCAGCGCATGAAGACAATTGTGATGCGCATAATTGTTGACAACCTCACAGCCCTGGAAGGATTGAGAAGCAAGGTTGTATGGCACATTCCCCATTTATACTCCAAGCAGATGAAGGAGAAGAGCAATGTTGTAAGTACAAACATTGCCTAATTGTTGGACTGGGAGTGTAATCTCTGTTTCTTGTGTTCTATGTTCCCTGCTTACATGCAAAAGAACTGTAGGCAACCGGGCATTCGCTATCCGTGCACCGACTCTCTGGAATGCTTTGCCCCTTTTAAATCACTCCTTAAGACTCATTTTTACAAAGCTGCATTCAACCCCCTACCCATTGTTTTTTGTGACCAAGTTTTTATTAAGCATTTTTCATTCGTCCGGAAGTATGTTAATGCCACACCGTTGCCATTGATGGAATATAATGGGTCTTTGGCCTATGAGTAAATGATTGTTCCTAAATATTGGCGTATTCTTGTGCCATGGGTTTTGCTATTTAAGTATGTTTTCTGTACGTTTCCATGTTCGGACGGCATGAGCAATAATAGGACCAAACCTTTCTATACAGTATTCTTCAGTCAGGTTACAGAGAAAGGTATCTTTCGTCTGAAAACCAATGTTGCAAAGGACGAAGTGTAAAGTGTAAAAGATATGTAATACAGTTCAGAATTGGGTAGATTTTGTCCTCCACACTATTCTTGGTTTCTTTACCCATCTTTACCCTACCCATGTGATTTGTGATTTATTTTATTGATTTCTTCTGTTGTGATTTTGTGCATTATTGACTATTTTATTCTATTGTGTGCCTCCTTGCTATGTCAT
This sequence comes from Protomyctophum parallelum, assembly GCF_964188405.1. Classification (NCBI taxonomy): domain Eukaryota; kingdom Metazoa; phylum Chordata; class Actinopteri; order Myctophiformes; family Myctophidae; genus Protomyctophum; species Protomyctophum parallelum. The sequence continues at coordinate 18,146,678 of NC_139719.1, forward strand.
TATATATGTTTCTCTGTTAAAGCACTTTGTGACTGGTTCTTAAAAGGTGCTATACAAATAAAGCTTTATTATTATTATTATTACATAGGGATGTACTGATTCCACCCACCAGCTGACAGACTGGGCCTTGTTTAGACTAGTGGCGCTACATCTAGTGAAATTCCCTCCCAAGGAACTATGCCTTTTAAAATAGGCCTCATTTAGACTGCAGTCACATTCAGTCAAATCTGATTATTTTGGCCCAACCGTTCACACTGCCGTTTGCAAGTGACCAGATCTGATCTGCGTGTTCAGACTGGCAGCCAAATCCAGCCTGAGTCAGATCTGTGCCACATCCAGATTGGAATCTGATTAGTTTAAATAAGTCTTTAATCAAATCAGATGTCTATCTGGATGTGGCACAGATCTGATTCAGGCTGTATTTGGCTGCCAGTGTAAAATGTAAATGGGGCCTATAATTGGCTCCTTTTTCCCCCTTTTTTTTTTACAGGTCAATCTTGGGGCAGTCCCTGTGGACTCGAGCGCAACAGATGGAGATAGTGAGAAGATAATGGGCAGCCTTATTGAATATGTTCCAACGTCGAAGGAGAAACCTCACCAAGTGCTGTGCTGTTCAGACGGCCTCGACGTCGACGCGACGGAGGAGTCGATGTCAGCTCGACAAAGATTTGAAGGGCTTGTGGACGCGCCGCCAGAATATCCCAAGGAATCCCTGTGTTACCAGGTGACAAACTTTTAAGTGCTTGAGTTGTATAATATAATGCACGAATGAAGAATGAATTAACTATCGCATAACTTATCTAATGTTATGAGGGCCCTCAGGTGGTGTAGGGGGGGGGACGTACCTGTGCACCACCAACCATGGAGTCTTAGGGGTTCAAATCCGCCACGGTGCATCCTGCTTGGCCGAGCGTTTATACGAATACTAAGATTGGCCACGTTCATGGCAGGGAGGGTGGTGTTTGTCACTGTGCTAGTGGCTGTCGGAGGTGCTACGTCCTCCCGGTGGTTGCTCCTCACTGGCAGGTGAGCCACTAGGTTAAAACGGCAGGACGGAGGATTTATTGTGTTAACAAATTCATGTTAACAGCTGAGCTATGTTATGCTATGTAGTGTTGGACTAAGGTATAACATTTTAGCTTTGTCTGTTTTTGTCTTTTTTCCTCCTTGTTTCTCTGTTTTCTGTTTTTTTTTTTTTTTTTAATTTTCTTTTCTTCTTCTATAAATGTCATTTGTTTGTTTTGTTTATATGTTGATTGTGATGCATATCTTCAATAGTATTTTGGAATACATTGAGATAAGGATAGGCACTAATAAGCTTTAAGCTTCTGCTTATGCCTTTTCGATCACCTAAAAAAAAGTAAACTGTTTTTGTGTAATGTCTCCCTCTGAAAGATCGAAATAAACTATTCATATTCAGGGTTTCCTGCACAATGTTGTTGGTATGGCGCTGCGCCATGCTTGAAATAAATCGCGCCATGCCAAGCTTCCAAAAAAAAATATTTTTTTTTTCTTCTGTTGTTGAGGGGGATAGTGAATCATAGTGTGTGTGATATGAAATGTCCAGTACCTCCCCAGTGCCTCCCCAGTGCCTGCCCAGTGTCTGCCCAGTTTCCGCCAAGTGCCTCCCCAGTGTCTGCCCAGTGGCTCACCAGTGTCCACCTGAGTGCCTCCCCAGTGCCTGCCCAGTGTCCCCCCAGTGTCTCCCCAGTGTCCCCCCAGTGCCTCCCCATGTCTCCCCAGTGCCTCCCCAGTGTCTCCCCAGTGCCTCCCCAGTGTCCCCCTAATGCCCCCCCCAGTGTCTCCCCAGTGCTCCTGCAGTGCCTCCCCAGTGTCCCCCAGTGTCTCCAAGAGCAATAATCCAAATTAATCTTAATTTATTAATCTAATTAATTAATTAATTAATCAAAATTTTCGATGCGCGGCCAAAGGCCGCGCGCCAGAAGCCCCCCCCCGCGCCCAGCACCATGCCAAGACCTTTTCCTGCAGGAAACACTGATATTCATATGTGAAGTAAACGGGTGAAAAAAACTTTATTTATCATCATCATCTTATACTTTATTTATCATCTCTTGAACCACAGGACATTATGGAAATGCTGTTCAGTGAGAAGAGTCTGGAGGCTCGAGGATCTCTGTCCCAGCTCAAATCAGTGTTTGCAGTGAGAGGCCAGTATCTTGAATCGCAGGTCAAGGAAACAATCAAGCATGTCTGGGATTTGGATTTCATCACGGTAATATTGAGCTCTGCATCGCTTTAACTTTCCTCAAGATTCATTATGTTTCCATGCATGTTCTGTAATTCATCGCCTGAACCAAAGACAAATGTTTTTGTTCGTTTGTTTGTTCCCTACAAAGTTCGTGACGTCCGCTTACATCACTTTATACGCTGCTACCGAGTGCAACCTTGACACTGTTGATCAGCGGCCGTCAGACTTCCCCACAGACGCTGAGGCCCAAATGGAGTGGCTTAGTGGACTCGCACACAGACTGGTGGACTTGGTGTGGATGCCACCACCTCAAGAAGACATAAATACTGCTGCTGCCACTGCAAGTCTCTCTGAAGTACAGATGAATGATTCCTGTTTCTGTGGAGTAGGTAGGCAAATGAGAGCATGCTTTGTAAGTTATTTAACAAAAGTCTAATCTAGATGCTACAGACAGAACAGTATATACAATATACTGTTCTCACTGAACAGTATATTAAACAAACACACCCTTCATAAGCGAAAGGTTTTCTTCTAACAGCTTAGTAACTTACAATTACTTTGCTAAGTTCACTGGGGCGGCAGTGGCTCAGGGGTTGAGACAACCGGATGGGAAGTTCCCAGTTTTGAAGTGTCCTTGAGCAAGACTCAAAACCCTTTACTCTCGATGTGCTGGTTAGTGTTTAGTGCCTTTCAAGGTACTTCCATGGTGTGAGTGTGCACATCTGATTCTGGACATATCAACAATCAAAATTCACCACTTTTTGTCATTCTGTGGAACCTGGTCCATTACTGCCATGCAGCTAAATTATTTTTAATAATTCGTTTTTCTTCCTTATATCAATGCTTTTAAATGGGGGGGTTTTGTCTCTTTTCAATATCTTTTTGTTGAACTGCCTTTGTGAATGTAAAGTGCTATATTAATAATCTTGCCTTGTCTTTATGTCAGATAGTTGATTGTGTATCAAATTTTTTATTTGTGTCTACTTCACTCTAGATAAACCAGGTGAGCCATTAGTGCAGTGCTGCAGCAACCTCTGTGAAGGTGTGTGGTTCCATGAAGGTTGCGTGCGGACGGAGAAAAGAACCGACCCGAGCGTCACTCAGGATTGGTTCTGCAGCCCAGAGTGTCAAGGCGACGGCACCTACATATACTGTTACTGTAAAGAGCAACGAGGGGGACAGATGGTACAGTGTGCTCTCATGGACCAGTGCAGAAGACATGAGTGGTACCACAAGGACTGTCTGAGTCCGTCGGAACATGAGAGTGCTGCCTCTGAGGAGTGTAAGAAATGACTTGTTGTTCTTTCCGATGTCCTGTAGTAACATAAAAAGTAGAAATATGGAGATACAAGGTTTCTTCCTGACAGCGACGATAGCAATATATATTCCTTAGTAAATTTGAAATGTTATAACATGCTTTACAAAATTATTAATACTGTTTCTTTCCCCATTACAGCTACATGGTACTGCTCAGAGATGTGCTTCATTGCGTCCGATACAGACGACCATGTGCTCAACTACACGAAGGCTCTTGTGTGGGAGGGGCTTTACAACATGACAAGACGAGATGCTATCAGAGAGGGTGATGGAGAAGCCATGACAGACTTCTGGAAAATGGACATGGTTCTGTTCTGGGCTAGAAAACACCTCAAGGATTTCACCACCTGCCATCGATTGCTCACAGGTAGGACTTAGAAATGTAATGCGAGTGTCGCTATGGGCATTCTGTCAATTCTGTGACTGTAATACCAATGTCATTAATCAAGTGCATCTTGTTTGAATAGGGATTGAGGGATTCTACCCAGAGCACATTAGACAAGACCTGAAGTGGAACCGTGTGGCAAACCTTGAAGGAAAACCTGGAGGCAACATCAGCTTAGACTTAGTCAACGAGTTCATGAATGTCGAATTCAAAGGTACGTTACTGAATTTATATTGGCTAAATAATTTCCCGGTGCCCACCACCACGGAGGTTGTGGGTTCGAATCCACCGTGGTGCAGCCAGCTTTGTCGATTGCCTATGCGAACACGATTCGGGGGAGGAGAGCCGGGCGGGGACGGTGATAAATCGGATATCGTATGGCTATCTGTTGTTGGCTTAGACACTGTACTGGATCTAATAAGGGTTGAACGGGGCGATATCCTGCCATGTTATTAATTAATTCCGGCGGGAATTGTGTTAACTGCGACCTTTGGTCGCAATAAACTAGAGTGGGGTACCACAAAGTTATTAGTGCAGCTGGCGAAAACTAGAGTTCGAAAAGCCTGGTGAAAACTAGAGTTCTCAACAGGCTCGAAAATTAACATCTTACCCCCCATGCCGACCTTTGGTCGCAATAAACTAGAGTGGGGTACCACAAAGTTATTCGTGCAGCTGGCGAAAACTAGAGTTCTCAACAGGCTCGAAAATGTACATCTTACCCCCCATGCCAAAGCGCCAGCGCTCGCCCAGCAGTCTGCTGTCACCCAGGCGGATGTGTGCACGCATTGCTTCTCGCCCTCAGGCGTCTTACTGGTTATCATTACATATTATATCATTATAAATTAGTATTATGTAATTTGTCTATATTATTATTGTACGACAGGTTCTCTTCCTCGCTCTCGTTCTTCTGTGAGAGGCACCGCCATTGTCGTTTTTCCTTTCAGCCGAACCGTGGGCTTGGTAGAGCTTAGTTAGTGACCATCTGGACCCTACATTTCACGGGGTAAAAATGAGTCCACTATATAGGGTATAATAATGATCACTATACATTCCGACACTTCTTCAAAAGTGGCTCAAGAGGTAGAGCGGCCGATTTGTGAAGCGGAAGGTCTATAGTTTTAAACCAGGCTACCCCAGAACTAGTGTTGAAGTGTCCTTGAGCAAGACAATGAACATCTAATTGCTCATGATGAGCAGGTTGGTACCTTGCATGGTATTGGTTTCCTACACTGTGTGTGTGTGTGTGTGTGTGTGTGTGAGTGTGTGTGTGTGAGAGAGAATGTAATGCATAATCGTTGTAAAGCGCCTTGGTTGGTGAAATTAAAGCAGGCTCCCTCTGGGTTCTGACCCTGATGTAGCCTCGGAAACCCAGACGTTTTTATTTCCAGGGAGCAAAAAAAAGTCTGGGTCCGAGTCCACTTCAATTCGGCATAGAGTAGCGCAAACGTCGATCACTCTCTGCTGATTTTCTGCACCTTTGTTAAATTGACGTACACACACACACACTCCTCTCTCTCTCTCTGTCGCTCTAATTAATTAGTCTCACACGCAGCTGCGTCTAGATTCTCCCGGCTGATCCTGCCGGGAGCTGCCTATGCCATAGAAAGCACAGGTGGACCCCCCAGGCTAACCCTGATGTGACATAACTGGACTGTAATGGTGTATTCTGTAGAGTCCTTGGGACGTGTGAGCGACCACTACACCATTGAGAGGATGGAGCTCTGTGGGATGATGGTAGGAGCACTCGGAAGCGCGGCGGATCGGCTTCTCGTCACGCTGGGAGCAGGAAACGGCAGCGGCCTGCCCACGTCCCTGGCCCCGTCGCACGTCCACAAGACGAGACGGCGGGCTGACATTGCTCAGTTCGTGGCCGAGTATAAGAGGGACCACCTCTTCAGGTACATTCCTGGGAGAGCACACCGGGGCTTTGAGAAGTTCGCCTACCAGCAGAAAGTCAAAGGCCCCAAGAAGATGGGGAACACGATGAGGAAGCTGGCTCGGGAAATGGACAAACTGACATCAGTGACGGATGGAAATAAGTGAGTGCTACACAGTTCACATTGCATTCAGGGTTGGGTTAGCGTATTAATACACTGCAGCAGAACATTTCATGCATACAATGCATGAAATGTCCAATGCGCTTCACAGAAGAGGTTTAAAGAAAAGTACATGAAGAAAAATAAGTTATTTCTTTTTCTTTATATACTTTTCTTTACACCTCTTCTGTGAAAAGCTCAAAGTAATAAAAAGCTAGAGTAATCCATAGACCTAAGTAAAAGCAATGCTAAAAAGGTCTGTCTTAAGGTTTTATTTGTATTTTATTTACTGTACATTACGTATAATCAATTGTGTTTGTACAATGTCAAAATATTACATTGTACAAACACAAATTATTATGTGAAGCACATTTAATGTGCTTCATATAATTATGCAGTATTATTGTTATACAAATTTTGGGCCTTTTTGAAAAATATGGTCTTGCTCATATTTACATTAGCACACGTAAATAGTGTGGCTCCAACAAGTCACCATTTATAGAACAAAGCGGAGATCCGGGCACACTTGATGTTAAAAGGAGGAAAACTCTATTGAACCGACATGTTTCGACCTATACGGTCTTCATCAGGGCACCATTAAATTTATACTTGGACACATACATACATTATGCAATCAGATGCAGTAAAACGCGGGCAAATATCACTCAGCGTGAGAACTTTACCCGTGACCTGGAGGCACGGTGCTGCAATCCAGTTTTATACATTGGTTCTCATGTGAAGGACCTCCAATGTATCGCCAGGGACCCCAATAAGACAACATTCATATTAAAACTTTCAAGTTTATCCCATTCAGGACAGGAGGGGTTCTTGTTGCTATCTATTCTACAGTATATATAGCAAAAAGAATAATCGACCTCAGTCATAAATGGGTTAATCCAAACTTTTTGATTGATTGATTGAATTATTTATTAACAGTTTGCAGAATTACAGAATACAAAAACGTCTACAAGAGGGTCCACCATTTTCACCATTTGTCACGGTTTAGTAGATCTAATCTACAATCTACGGAGAAATGTGAATAGTAAATAGTGTAAGGAAGTGATCTTGGTGCTATATTAATTTAGCTGAGGACACCCTGGAACCTCTGGGGGTCCCCAATCCACACTTTGAGAACCAGTGTTGTTACTGCATGAAATGCTATACTTGAAACAAGCCATGTTGAAACAACCATGGACTTCATCCACATCTAAAAGGCCTCTTTTTTGTCCTTTTTTTCTATTTTTATTTTTTAACCAGGACCACCATTGATCAATCAAGAGACTCTTGAGGCACAAAGACGTGTGATGTCTCCTGTAAGGCAGCCTGTTTGACCACATTTACACAATGGACCAGTTATCTGACCGAAAAATCCACTATCTTTGGATTATTATTATTATTTTATTATATATTTTCCATTGTCTCGTATTTGTATTTAAAGTATAACTACAAATATATTTCTTTGCAAACTCAGCATAAACCACCAGAAGGAGGACGGTGGTTGGCCAGTCAGCGACCAATCAGAAGGCTGACAATTAGAATTAGGCAGTTTGCCTATGTTATATTTTGTGATTATTAAATGGGGAATAAACCCTAAGCTTACTTTGTAGTTTGTTCTCTGGGTCTGGCTGAACTACAGCAGGGTAAAACCACGGAGATTACTTTGTAGTTTGTTCTCTGGGTCAGGCTGAACTACAGCAGGGTAAAAACATGGAGCTTACTTTGTAGTTTGTTCTCTGGGTCAGGCTGAACTACAGCAGGTTAAAAACATGGAGCTTACTTTGTAGTTTGTTTTCTGGGTAAGGCTGAACTACAGCAGGGTAAAACATGGCAAGCTGCACAAGGCTGACCATATAAGTACACTGATGTAGGCAACACTCCAGCTAATGAAATAGAGCTACAAGTGCAAGTTTGTATATCTGTTATTTCTTTAATAGCCAAGGTATAAAATAATGGTTAAAGTGGTTACAATCTAAAATGACACAGATGCTGTTTATGTTATTGGCAGCAGACCCATGGCTCTAGTCTGGGCACCTGTCTTACTCTTTTAATCTTCTGTAGTTTTTTAATATTTTTTTTGTGGCTTTCGCCTTTATTTTATATTTTTTTATGGAGGGACAGACAGTAGGCTGACAGGAAATGGGGAGAGAGATGGGGGGGGGGGTGACATGCAGTAAAGGCCGTCGGGATCGGGAGTCGAACCCGCGGCACACTGCCAGACTGGACTACCAGCCAAGGTGCCTGGACCGCTGAGCCACGGCCCAGGCCCTACTGTAGTTTTTAACCTGACTCGGATTTATACTTTCTTTTTTTTTTTTCATTGTGATGTTGATATTGTTCAGTGAGGCTTGTCATTCTGATTGCTTAACAAATCAATGGAGTTCATTTCAGTTATATATAAATGTATATATACATGTATATATGTCTTGGGCTTACACAAAATGTGATCTTGATATTTGCCATTAGAAAGCAATACTTTCGGCATAACAAAATAAAAGGTCATTTAAAAATGGTTGAGTCAAATTTTATAAAATACCTTAAAACGTATCACACATTTTTACAGTATTGGATATTTTGTCTTGGCATACATAATTAGTTATTTTGGCTGGTCACTATGTATGTTAATGACCTCAGCATGTGAGATACAGTAACATGACTCGATTATTATTATTTATTTTGTTTATTTCTAACTTGGGTCAGCCTTTAGTTGGCTCAGGCTTTTAGTTTTAAACTTTTAATCCATAACTTAAATTTATTGAAGTATTTATTAACAGTTTGCAGAATTACTGTACAACTCAATACAAAAACTGTCAACTGTGAGTGGACGACACCATATAAAGTATTACACTTGTTTACAAGAGGGTCCACCATTTTTCAATTCATCATAACATTTAGAGACTAACAATCATCATAGATGAGGTAAAAAGGGGAAAGAATATATATATATACAGTGAGGGGGAAAAGGGCTGGGTGGAGGATTGATATTTTTGTGGTACTGTATGTCACATCAGAGACCAAGGGCTCCATTTTCGTCACCGCTAAACCCCTTATCCCTAAACTTCTTTGCCTTTTTTAACTATTTTGAAAAACATTTTTGAATAGTTCAACTAGCCAATCTACATTGACACATTGTGAGCTTGTAGACTGGCCATTTTAACTACTGTATTCAAAAAAGTTTAGCAAAATAGTAAAAAAAAAAAAAGAAAAAAGCCAAAGAAGTTTAGGGATAATGGGTTTAGCGGTGACGAAAATGGATCCCCAAATGTTTACCATCCTTTCTGCTTGCCCTAGGGAGAGATTATGACCTTCGGGCAGTACCTCCAGTCAGCCAGTAGGTGTCCTACCGGACACAAAGAAAACAGTAGTAGGGAGACCACTGCCAATGTGTCTCAGCAAATAGACATGTTACCTCATGATGATGATAAGAGTGACCCTCACTTCATACGGGTGTGATTTTTTTTAACTGTTTACCTACAATGACATGCCCAAAATAGGGACACCAAGTTGAAAAAGGCTAATGCATGTATAGTTGCAGACCGGAACAGTGCCACATGGACAGGCCATTGATTGATACTAGGCACTTTGTAGCACTTTTTGAGTGCATGGTGCAACCACTCCAAAGAACAGCAATGTCCGTGTTCACCTATGTGACGTTGGTTAATGAGCCTATGAGTAAAGGGAGGGGCGCTGTTGTGCCAGAAACAGAGAGAGAGATAGTATTAGTGCTGCACTGTTGCCTGTTAATGAGAGAGAGGAGAGGAGGGGGGAGGAGAGGAGAGGAGAGGGGGGGGGGGGGGGGTGGAGAGGGGCGTTGCAACACTCAGTTCACAGGGTGTGAAGACTATAGCCTACACTCCTTTCTTCTACTATTCAAGTTCATTACTCGACGCAAAAGGCAATTATTTTCCCCTTCAAACTCAGCAGCACCAACCCATTTTGGGCGGGAACCCTTTTGGTGTTTTAAGCATTGTTATACTTTAGCTATTGAAAAATAGCAGATCTACAAGCTCATAGCGTGGCACCGAGCTTGTAGATCTGCTATTTTTTTTTAATCGTGAAAATGTGGTGCAAATTTCGAATACATATTCTTTCAGAGCAAACATGTTTCTTTTTATGGAAATGGCAGGCCAATCCACAATTGCACAACACAGTGGTGTTTCATTTGGTTGAAATAAATCGTTTTATTTATTTATTACCTTTTACCTTAGAAACAGGAGATAGGCTCCTGCCCTTATGGGCCACATGGCTCAGCAAGGCTTACTTAAGCATTGCTCTCGAGATTAGAGAATATATGTTCAGTAACAGCCAGCTCTTTAGTAAATAAAATACATTTACTGGTGTGTCACAACATTTATCTAATCAAGAGAGAGAGAGAGATGTGCCCATTTATCAGCTTCAGTTTATCGATTTCGCCACTTCCAATTTCACTTGTTGTTTATCCCGTATGAGTTCTCTCTCCTGATTTGATGCAATTGGTATCCCGACCGGAAACTGTATTTTCTGTACATTCAAATTATCTGATTTGAACATCACATTGACATTAAAAGCTATTCTACATGCGACAACAAATAGTATAGGTTTTATTAATAAAACAAACCAAATTGGAATAACTATAGATGACAGTATAAAATGCCTGTGGAATCTGCCTCTATTATGTAAATTAAAAAGTATTTCGATATCAAAGTTCGACTTCAGTTTATCACAGGCTACACCAGGTATGAATGAGAGGCTGAAATTCCCACAAATTTCAGCTACATTTGAACAAAGCATAAATGTGTCCATAACCTCTATTAATCTGTAAAAGTGTCACAATGTTTTATACTATATTATAGTACCTGAACTCGTGTTATTGAAAGCATGGGTCTAGAAGTAATATTGTTTTATGGATGTAGATACAATTTATGATCTCAATGATGCAACTGGGCACTTTTATTCCCACAGAACAATCCAAGAGGGCCAGTTTAGTACGCTTGTCTGTTATTGAGCAATATCTGACTGGCCGATCGCCTTGTGTTATTAGTGGCTGATATGGGCAAGTTTAAATGTACACTCACTCACCCACAGAGGTAAGTAAACACACTCAGAAGGTTTGACAGTAAGGAGTTTTTATACTTCCTAGTTCCTGCTCCAGAGAGATATCCTAGTATAAATATATGATCTGCCTGGCACTGCCAAGCAAGCACTCCCTCTGTGTGTGTATGTATGTCAACAGGGCAGACTTGAGAGGAACGAACACAGCCAGCACTCAATAAATGTCCCTTTCACATCAGTTTCATTTTCATCACCCAGACAGAGCAACCTAATAGGTCTTCCTCAGGGTTCAACTGGAGTTACTGGACAGCCTATAGTTCTCTGTGGATGTCCACAGCCAGGGAAGTCTACCACTCTTTTGTTCCTGTCTACATGACCGGAGGACAAGAGCAGCCAGTCTCCCACTCTGTTGCACGACTAGAGGACAAGCAACACTTGAGACATCAGCATGAAGATCCTTTGGATGTCCATTGTCTTCACTGTGGGTAAGAATGAAAACATTATTGCTGCAAGCCTGCAACTGACTGTCACTGTGACCGTTAATCATTTCAGTCTTTATCTGTAGTAATTATAGTAATTGTAATTATTGGTATGTTGTTAAGAGATTATGAGATGTGTCGTCCTGTGCTGATTCTACATGCATATACCGACACTGATTAGAAGTTTTGGATTGGTTTTAGAATTGATTTCGAATCAAATCAAACTTTATTTATAGCACATTTAAAACAACAGAAGCTGACCAAAGTGCTGTACAGGTTAAAACAAACGGAGCATCAACAGCGCCCATCAACGCACAGACAAGTAAGGACATCATAATAAAACTCATTTAAGACAATCAAGTACAAATAAATATAAACTGGCAATAACTAGTGTGTGCTCGCTGTGGCGAGCCCACAATAATAAAGTGTTACAATTACAAGAGTCTGGTTGCCCTAACCACACTAATAATACGGAATATAGTGTTACAATTACAAGAGTCTGGTTGCCCTAACCACACTAATAATACGGAATAAAGTGTTACAATTACAAGAGTCTGGTTGCCCTAACCACACTAATAATACGGAATAAAGTGTTACAATTACAAGAGTCTGGTTGCCCTTCCACACTAATTAAAATGTCCAAAATGAGCCTGTGCAAAAGAGCAATATGCCCTGCAGCAAGGGGCGGAGTCAGGGGAAGGAGCCAGATCTGATCAGTGACAAATACAGACACAAATAAAAAATACAGTACATTAAATTATAATCTCTAGTATAATAACTTCAGAAATATAAGAAACACAAGTAGTCACATCTTAATGTGATCTAACCTTTTCATTAGGCAATACAACCTCACCTCCAGTCATTCCAACTTCACCACGTCACAATGCAACTTCACCTATATAGTCCATACAACATCCCTACCTGTCACTGCAGGTATAGCCTACTACCCCAGGTAAAACAAATGAATAGACAAAATAACTTTACCACGAATTACCATTGAATTAATCATTACTCAGCTTAGTTATAAATTTATAATATCTGAATACCACTATAGAGGTCAAATACCCTTACAACTATAATGTGTAAAATCTATCTTCGAAATGTCTTCTAACTAATCATTTTAGTCGTATCCGCAAAAGTTGAGGACGAAAATTATTGTCTGGAAGGTGTGCCATTCTGCACAGTGATTGGTTAAGCATCACATAACTGGTGTGCCACAGGGGACACCCATATAAGTGGCTAGTTATTATAACTATTATAACTAACTGTTAACACAACCTCACCAGCAGTTCACACGACTTCTGCGCAATTCACTGCAGCTACCTTCCCAGGTAAAACCAACTGTACTATTATTAAACCAAATTGAATGCACCACTACTACACATGTGCCAAAATACTAAGTCCATAAAACTGCATCAATTATAAATGGTTTCTACCCACTGTGCACCACTTGCAGTTACAACGCCTGCATCACCAGCACAGCCAAAGATTGCGTTGGAATTAAAATTAATGCAAGACTTCAAACCACAACTTGCGAACACATCTTCTGAGGAATTCCGGACATTAGCAGCCTCAGTAGTAAAAGCGGTAAGTAACCTATCACGATGTACAGTCTGTCAATTAAATATTTCACATAGCTTCAGTAATTTCTAATATCACGACTTTAATAATAACATACACATCTCTGACTTAGGAATACAACTGAAGTTTACAATGAAACACTGTATAGAAAGGTGTTTTTACAATTATATCAGTGACCATCCTTTTCTTGTTTACAGATGGACAATCTATACAAAGAAAAGTTTTCTAATTTCAATCGCACTGTTGTAAAAGGCTTCAGGTATGCACCAATGGTCTTCACTGTATTACTTGCAATATAATTGATTATAGAATGCCTTTCTACTTTTTAAGCAATCATAAGTTAATGCAGAAAATTACATAGTAGTCGTATTGGCACCAATAGTAATAATGCCACTTATCAACATCCCTTTTGCAGCGCTGGATCAGTTAAGGTAGAGGCTGAATTAATATTCAACCAAGAGGAAAATGCAACTGCACCAAATGCAACGTCTGTGGCTAGTACTCTCGTTGACGCTGTATCCGGCCCTAATTTCCCCCTACGCGTGAACGCATCAACTGTTGTTGCCACTGGTAAAAAAATAATAATAATACAACTATACCATTTATTTTTATTAAGTATTAGGGTAACAAGTACTGATGTAATGTCTTTATTTTCACATTGTAGTTGTGTCGCCAAATCAAGAGACCACAACAGCTGCACCTTTAACCACGATCATTGCAACTTCTCCAGCAGGTAATGCAATTTCATCAATAGTTAATTCAACTTTGTCTCCTGTGAATATAGATGAACCCTCCCCCCCCAAAAAAAACATTTATATTAAAGACATCTGTATCTCATTATAGGCTATACTGTACATTTAAAATCTGGTCTGAATAGTGTGATCATTGTTGCTTAACACACTAGAAAATTTGCAAGAGTGTGGTTGCCGCTTGGCTTGGCTTGGCTTGGCTTACATATGCCCATCCCACTAATATTGCCAGCCAATTACAATTTCAAGTCACACCTTAGATCATGTGTAAGTAATTCGGAGGGGATTTAACCCCCAAAATTCATGTTTTTGCGACAAACGGTTACATTTCTCGCATTTGCGGTGCCCCCTATGGATGAAAATGGAATTGCTTTTACAACTTGGTCCGTTCGTGATTTATGGCATTTTTTGTGATATACTTCTACTAACTTTGGAAGACGATTACGACGATTATAGTGACTGATTTGGGTCAATCAGTGACCGATTTGCGTCAATGTTTTTTTAACTAACTCCCAGTGCTATCACCACTCCCAGTGCTATCACCACTCCCAGTCCCATCACCACTCCCAGTCCTATCACCACTCTCACTACTACCGCCACCACTCCCGATACTACCGCCACCACTCCCGAATCTAACGCCACCACTCCCGATACTACCGCCACCACTCCCGAATCTAACGCCACCACTCCCGAATCTAACGCCACCACTCCCGAATCTAACGCCACCACTCCCGAATCTAACGCCACCACTCCCGAATCTAACGCCACCACTCCCGAATCTAACGCCACCACTCCCGAATCTAACGCCACCACTCCCGAATCTAACGCCACCACTCCCGCTACTACAATGTTTTTTTGACAGTGGAACAGTTCTACGGAGAACAGACGGTTATGCTGAGGACAGACTTACATTGAGACAGTACACAGTATACTACTGTTTTCACTGTGAATATTGATTGAGTTTACATTATACAATAATTATTTGGATCATAAGATTCATCCATAAACCCTATAGCCTTTACTTTAGTTAGTTGACCGGGGCCCCCCATGGCTCTACACTAGGATCTGTAGTATTTAGTTAGTTGACTGGGGGCCCCCAGGTCTCTACACTAGGATCTGTAGTATTTAGTTAGTTGACCGGGGGCCCCCAGGGCTCTACACTAGGATCTGTAGTATAGCAAATCGCTTTACCCTGGTATAGGGTTCAAGTAGTTAAACTATTTAAAATGTAAATATATGAATGGACTAAACTAAACACATTTTGCGCCATTATCTTAATCACCGTAAACACTGTAGGTTTTCTAATTAAATTTCAACTTCACTTAATTTTATCTCTCCCTGCCCCCCCCCCCTCTCTCTCTCTCTCTCTCTCTCTCTCTCTCTCTCTCTCTCTCCCCCTCACTCACACACACACGCACGCACACCTCAGCCAGTTTGACTCGAGGATCAACATATATTACTAATACAAACGAAACATTCTCAATGTCATACTATATTCCCAGTACTTACACCAATATCATTATTCCCAATCCCAATTTTCCTGATGACGGTATCGATATTCGCAGTACTACTGACACTACTGCCATTATCACTATTCCCAGTACTGAGACTACTGCCAGTATCACTATTCCCAGTACTAACACTACTGCCAATATCACTATTCGCTGTAATTCTTACTCTATTATCAGTATCACTATTCCCAGTACTGACACTACTGCCAAGTCTGCCATTATCACTATTCCCAGTACTGACATTACTGCCATTATCACTATTCCCAGTACTGACACTACTGCCGTTATCACTATTCGCAGTACTGCCATTATCACTATTCCCAGTCCAATTATGGTACAAATTGGTTTTACTGGTAATATTACTTATCACTCATCACTCACCACTCCCAGTACTCCCAGTGCTATCACCACTCCCAGTGCTATCACCACTCCCAGTCCTATCACCACTCCCGATACTACCGCCACCACTCCCGAATCTAACGCCACCACTCCCGAATCTAACGCCACCACTCCCGAATCTAACGCCACCACTCCCGAATCTAACGCCACCACTCCCGAATCTAACGCCACCACTCCCGAATCTAACGCCACCACTCCCGAATCTAACGCCACCACTCCCGAATCTACCGCCACCACTCCCGAATCTAACGCCACCACTCCCGAATCTAACGCCACCACTCCCGAATCTAACACCACCACTCCCGAATCTAACGCCACCACTCCCGAATCTACCTCCACCACTCCCGAATCTAACGCCACCACTCCCGAATCTAACGCCACCACTCCCGAATCTAACGCCACCACTCCCGAATCTAACGCCACCACTCCCGAATCTACCGCCACCACTCCCGAATCTAACGCCACCACTCCCGAATCTAACACCACCACTCCCGAATCTAACGCCACCACTCCCGAATCTAACACCACCACTCCCGAATCTAACGCCACCACTCCCGATACTACCGCCACCACTCCCGGTACTACCGCCACCACTCCCGATATTACCGCCACCACTCCCGGTACTACCGCCACCACTCCCGGTACTACCGCCACCACTCCCGATATTACCGCCACCACTCCCGGTACTACCGCCACCACTCCCGGTACTACCGCCACCACTCCCGATACTACCGCCACCACTCCCGGTACTACCGCCACCACTCCCGATACTACCGCCACCACTCCCGGTACTACCGCCACCACTCCCGGTACTACCGACACCACTCCCGGTACTACCGCCACCACTCCCGGTACTACCGCCACCACTCCCGGTACTACCGCCACCACTCCCGGTACTACCGACACCACTCCCGGTACTACCGACACCACTCCCGGTACTACCGCCACCACTCCCAGCGTCCCTCCTCCTGTGCTGGTGTGTGAGAACGGAGGAGAGCTGTCATCTTCAGTGTGTATCTGTCCTCCTCACTGGAGCGGACACACCTGCTCTGTGGGTAAGTATATGATATGCACCACTAGCAGTACTTTGTGGGCGGCTGTGGCTCAGGAGGTAGAGCAGGTCGTCCAATGGTCCCTGGGTCGGCGGTTCGAATCCTGGCTCCTCCTGTCCTACATGTCGAAGTGTCCTTGGGCAAGACACTGAACCCCGCATTGCCTCCAATGAGTCGGTCGGTGTGAGCTCACCACCATTGGTGTGTGAATGTGGGAAGTGAGGAGGACGCTGTACGAATGAATGAACCGTTGTAAAGCGCTTTGAGCACTTGGAAAAGCGCTATGAAAATGCAATTAATTATTATTACTAGCAGCCTCTGATTGGTCCATTGGTTGACTGATGGTGAGTGTACTCAATTGACAGACGACAAAGAAGAGAGATGTCCATATCCAAAGTTTCCAAACCCTGGATCCTCTCACACTGAACCGCCTAAACATTGCACGGTTGAGCCGAGTCCCTCAGGGCCAGTGTTGGCTAAAGTAACGTAACTTATTACTTAAAGTAATAGTATTACTTTTCCCCCCCAGTAACTGTAACTAATTAATTTACGATTTGAGTAATAATATTGCTAATATGTTACTATTTTCCAAAAGAAACTCGTTACTATTTCCACGAGCCTTGGTGGTACTGTGGGCATGAATGTTTATTAGAAATATTAGTGTGACACTTTTGGGGACAAAAGATGCAATTAGCCTACTGGGGGCGAGAAAAAAAAGTAAAGTAATAAGTAACTGTCAGGCTGCCGACCCGGAGTATGTGTGTGGAACCAAGCAGGAGATCGAACACAAGAATGACTGGTATAAAACATTACTTAACTTATAGGAACAAAAGAAACACAGGAATACGCCACACATGGCAGGAACTAAAACATACAGGAAAGCAGCGCAAAACTGGCGTAACACCAAACTATAATCCGACCCAGAGTCCAGCAAACACACCACTTAAATCACAGAGTCAACTAGACAAAGTGCCAATCGGCACAGGTCTCCACCAGGGCAGGTCAGGTTGTGGCCTCATGGTGGCGCTATAACAGGCTGTTGAGGAAGATTTGGGCCGGAGGTTCGTGTTGGAGGGATGCAGGTACAATGTATTTCCATGTGTGCATACATAAGTTGTATACAGATCGATGCAGTTATAGCTAAAAACAGGAATTGGCCTGTTATAGCGCCACCGTGAGGCTGATTTTGAAAAAATTGTGGCATGTCGTCCTCGGCCTAGTGAAAATGTGCGTGTATAATTTAACGGAAATTGCACACTGTGTTTGTGATTTGTGGCCTTTTTTCGAAATGGACGAATCGTGTGAGCTTTGGAAGCCAATCTTAGCCAATCAGGATGGAAGATGGGAAATGGTGGCGCTCCGTGTTGATCACATGACTATGGAGATCATGTGTACCGATTTGCGTGAAATTTGGATAAAATCTGAAGGAGTAATAATAGAAAATGTGTTTTACATATGTCGGCCTCCTGGTGGCGCTATAAAGAGCAGATGTGAAAAATTCCAGGCCAAGGTTTTTCCTTGGCCTCTAGGGAGTTGGCATACAAAGTTATCCACAGATCCGTGCAGTTAGAGGTAAAAACACTTTTCGGCCAGTTATAGCGCCACCTTGAGTCTGAGTTGAAATTGTTCATGTGTCATTTCGTCCTCGGCCTAGTGGGAATGTGGGTGCACAATTTCACGGAAATCACGCGATGTGTTCATGATTTGCAGCATTTTGTTTGAAACGGAGCACTCCTGTGAACTTTGGAAGCCAATCTTAACCAATCAGGATGGAGTGTGAGAAATCTGAAAGACCGGTTTCGTTGAAGGGCTCTAGAGAGACTGTGTACCAATTTGCGTGATGTTTGGACAAAATCTGTAGGTGTACTGTGCAAAAACTTGTTTTGCACAAAGCGGCCTCCTGGTGGCGCTATAACAGGCCGTTCTGGAAAGTTTGGGGCAGAGGTTCATCGTTGGCATCCAGGGAGTGTGTGTGCAAAATGTGGCATCGACCGGGTTAACGGTGGCCGAGATTAGCTGCTCACGGACACACGGACGGACGGACGGACACACGGACGGACGGACACACGGACGGACGGAGTGCAAAACATACTCTCCCCACATGCCTTCGGCCTGGTGGAGACAATAATTGGCACAATAGTCCACAGCTGTGTTCCCAGCAGGAAACTGTCTCTCAGGTAGGGTGGAGGAGGGGAATACAACAGCCTCAGGGTAGGTAGGAGAGAACATAAGGGTGGCGGACCAGGCATGGGACGTTCTGGGACAGAACGTGACAGTAACTAGTTACTTTTGTCAGGGAGTAATATGTAAAGTAATTATATTACTTATTTTTTAAGTAACTATATGACCGTATTTGAGTAACTTTTCCAACACTGCTAAGGCATAGAGCATGCCTGTGTGCATTTTCTGTTTTCTGTCATTGTGGGGAAGGCTTTCGCTGAAAAGAGCCGATCAAGCTCGTTGCGAGCATGTCGATCTGCGATAACAAAGACACATACATATCCATCACATTTAAACGATTTGATTGAACTATTATCATCAATATTTAATATCGATGATAATAGTTAAATCAGGTGTCAGGTGTGTGTGCTGTGAACAAAACACAAATAACTCACTGAAACGTATTTCAGCCTTATTTCACACCACTACACATGCAAGGTAAAAAAATGAAATAATCTTTGACCCCTTCAGAATGACACAACAATTAAGGAACAAGGAATCCTGACAAATTATACTATGGGAAATGCCCAGGTTAATACAAGGTAAAAATACCCCATATTGGCCACAGGACTTTGGACACCCTAAGTTTGGACACCACTGCTTTCAAATGGAGCCCAGCAGTGTGACGAATCGGACCACGTTTCATCTTTCAGTTAACTGGTCCTACTCCTCACTAATGTCCATGATAAAATACCACAAGTCTGTGATTTATTTTTAAAACAAAATATATATTTTTATATATATATATACAGTATATATTTAGATTTGTATTATCGTGAGAACGATTGCTTCCATTTTCGCATTGCAACTTTTCAGGAATATAGAAAGCTTTCTATTAGCGTGGATTCCCATCGATGATGTCACTGGTGGATGGGTATCTGAACTATGCCCACAGCCCTCCTATGAGACACAGGCTGAGTAGAAAAGAATGGTGCTATTTTATCATGATCATTAGTGTGGACCAATTATATGAAGATAGGTTTAAAAGTGGTCCCTTAAAAAAAATCTTCTGTGTTGCTGACAGCAAACTTCTGCCGAGGAACAACGATGGAATTCATGGGACGTAGATTCAAATTCCCAAACACCACGGTGGGCTGGTTCTCATATTCTGACAAATCTTGCAATGAGACATTTGTCAATGGTATGTTCCTCCTACATGACTTTTACAGTGAACCACACAATATAATTCAATTTAGTAACTGTCTCACAGTCCTATATAATCACGTATTCACATACATATTAATATTGCATTGTGGTGTGTGTGTGTGTGTGTGTGTGTGTGTGTGTGTGTGTGTGTGTGTGTGTGTGCGCGTGTGTGTGTGTGTGTGTGTGTGTGTGTGTGTGTGTGTGTGTGTGTGTGTGCAGCTGGTACCCCCGAGGCGTCAGTCCTTTGTTCCAATCAAACTGGAATTCCAACGTTTGAGCATCCACAGATCCTGAAGTGTGACACCACTCTGGACCACCTTAATGCGACCTTGATGCAAAATGTAACACACACACACACTCCACCCATTCCAAATGATCCAATTTCTCTCAAAAGAGAGAGAGGGGAGTTGCACCACTCGGTTCACACAGTTGTGATTTTTTATTATACAATATCAGTTAGTAATCTATTGTGTTTACGTTGTGGTATAGACCAGTCAGGCTGACTTGCTGATCCTGGCGGGCAACGTTCAGATCCTCACCTCCCGACCAGAGCAGCTGAGCCCCGACAACATTACGACCGCTGCAAACATCGCCAACAGACTGCTGTTGTCTCCCAACATCACAGAGGTGAGGAGGAGGACTACAATCTACACGCGCCACGAGACTACAACTCCCAGCATCACCAGCTGCCTTTTATTGTCATGGAGATAACAGGAGTTTGAAATCCTTCGCAATGCTCCCAAGTCCCTATACTCCCTCCTTGTATGCAGTATGTATATAGTGTTCAATGGGGGGGATAGCAGATCTACAAGCTCATAGCGCGTGAAATCGTGAAAATGTGGTGCAAATCTTTGAATGTATATTCTTTCAGAGCCAACGTTTTAAACGCAAATATTTGTTTCTGTGGGGTCCCTGGAACAACATGTTTTATGGTGGTCGGTGGCCAATTACATATAATAATTCTGTGGCTCCTTGACATTAAATAGTTTGAGAACCACTGACATAGAAACATGAGTTTTTCAGAAAACTTTTAGGATTTAGAAGCCAATTTTTTACAATCGTCCTCAGGTCCAAATGGGTTAGAAAAGAGAGTTATCATGAATATAGTTTACCGTAATCTTTTGAAACCCGGGTCCGAGACGCCCCCAATGCTCTGGGTTATCAGCTCTCCTCACCACACTCAGATGATTGCTCTATATACACAGTATAATGCACAGCAGCCAACAAACGGGTCTACTCAACAGGTTCATTCATTTTGTGCGATCTGCCTTGCACTTTGTTCCCCCTTGCACTTTGTGTGCAGTGGCTCAGGGGTAGAGTGACCGGATGGAAACGGAAAGGTTCCCAGTTCGAACCCTGTGGGCTCCCCCAGAGTTAGTGTCAAAGTGTCCTTGAGCAAGACACTGAACCCCTAATTGCTCCCGATGTGCAGGTTGGTGCCTTGCATGGTTTCCCCCGTCATCTGTGTGTGAATGGGTGAATGTAATGCACAATCTCTGTAAAGCGCCTTGGATAAAGGCGCCATATAAATGCACCATTTACCATTTTGTAAATGACTCCATTTCTCTGTCTGTCAGAGTATAGCCGTGGCGGCAGCAGCAACCATCAGCCACTTGCTGAATTCTAGTATTCCAGACAGAGGAGTCAATACAAAGGAGACAAATGCTACACAAAGGTATGCACACAATACAATATACTGTAGTACAATCTATAGTATACTCATAATATAGTAGTACATAGTACCCACCCAGTAATACTAGTAAAATTGTATAATATCGTTGCTGTCAGGCAGAAACATTGCATCAACATTTTAAAACGTCTTCTTTTTTTAGTTATGTAATGCCTTTACTTGTACTACAGTGTAACACAGAAGTGGCAAAATAGCCGATCTACAAGCTACGATATTGAATTTACCATGATCCACTAATTATTTCATTGACAATTTTTTATATGTTATTTGGATGACCTATTGCAATTTATTTTGTTTCAAACCGGCTTAGGGCCGATTCATACTCCTATTTTAGAGCCGAATAAAAGTCGGTTCGGCTCTGTAGAGCCTACAATGTGACGTCATTTGAGGTTCGGGGGGGCGGGTACCGTCCTAAAGTCGGCTTTTCAGTGCCACTGAAAATTTCTGACGAGCCAAAATCATTTCGGCACTACAGCACCGAAACAGCGGTAAAATAGGAGTATGAATCGGCCCTTAGGGCCGATTCATACTCGTATTTTAGAGCCGAATAAAAGTCGGTTCGGCGCTGTAGAGCCTACAATTTGACGTCATTTGAGGTTCGGGGGGGTGGGTACCGTCCTAAAGTCGGCTCTTCGGTGCTACTGAAAATATCTGACGAGCCGAAATCATTTCGGCACTACAGCGCCGAAACAGCGGTAAAATAGGAGTATGAATCGGCCCTAAGATTGACTGTGATTATTACTGTGTCACACTTATGACTCCGTCATTTCACACATGGTGTGGATCACACACCCGAATCAATCATGACTTGCTCTGATGACTTTACAGCTGTAAATGTACGTGTACAGTAGAGTAGAGCTGATGATTATCATAGAATAAATAATGTTCAAAACATTTATGGGGATTGTGGGATTGATTATGACATTAATATGGACAGTTCAGAACTGGGGTGGCGAGGTAGAGCAGGTCGTCCAATGATCCCTGGTTCGGCAGTATGAATCCCAGCTCCTCCTGTCCACATGTCAAAGTGTCCTTGGGCGAGACACTGAACCCTGCATTGCCTCCAGTGGTTGCCACCATTGGTGTGTGAATGTGGGAAGTGAGGACGCTCTCAATGTATGAATGAATGGACCATTGTAAAGCGCTTTGAGTAAGCACGTAGTGCATAGAAAAGCGCTCTAAAAATGCAACCCATTATTATTATTAGAACCCTGCCTACCATTGCCGTTAATCTGTGAGGATTCAAAGCTAAAATAAACAACAGCCTTTAATTCTCTCCCTGGAAAGATAACATGCTGATATAGAAGCTATTATTTTGGCATTAAGAGAAAGTAAAAAGTAAAATCTAAATCTAAGCTAATATATACTTTCTTCCTGGAAAGATAGCACACTGAATAGAAGCTAATAGCTTCTATTCAGTGTGATATCTTTCCAGGAAGAAAAAAAGACAATAGCTTCAATTAAGCTATTGTCCGTGCATTAAACAAAATGTAAAACAAAACAAATACCGTCTAAGCTACAAACTGCAGTCTTTCTGTTCCAGGAAAGTTAAAATATAAATAATAATTAAAATAGAATTATATATATATATATATTAATAATAAAATAAAAAAATAATAAAAAATAAATAAAAATAAGAACTGTCCACAGCCCGTCTCTGATGAGTAGAAAGAAATGGTACCATCTTTACTGTGTGTGTGTGTGTGTGTGTGTGTGTGTGTGTGTGTGTGTGTGTGTGTGTGTGTGTGTGTGTGTGTGTGTGTGACTGTGTGCGTGCGTGCGTCAGTCTAACACAGACCCTGGAGCAGTTCTCTTTGAGTTCAGGGCTGAACATTGTTCAACCAAACCTGGTCCTGCAGTCTGCTCAGCTGCCCACACACGTACATGCAGTCCAGTTCACGTCACTGGCAGGTTAGCAACACACACACACACACACACACACATGTATACCCACACACAGACAGACGTACAGACAGCAGTACATGCTGGCCGTAACAATTTATTTTAACATGCATTATGTTGTGTGTGTGCGTGCGTGTACTGTAGGCACTACAAACAGTTTTGTGGCTGCCAGAGTACAGCTGAACAGCAACGCATCAGACCTTTTAACCGGACCGTCTGACCTCATCCTGTTCCTGAAGTTTCGTCCTGGTAGGAACTCAGAAAATGTGCCTTTTTTGTTTCCAGACAACAAAAGTCACTGCCCTGTTCATTCCTGGACTAACTTTGCTTAATATGATAATTGTATTGTAAAAATAATAAAGTAAAAAGGTTTTCGCTCTAATGTAAACTCAAGGTTTATCAAAGCTAGAAACGGCGTGTGAGAGGCCAGCATTGAAGTTGACAAACGGATACAAATGTTAAAACTCTTTAAGCGCCACCTGGTGGTCACCAGTTTAGGCTTTGAGTGCCAATTCTCCCATTATAAAGAAAGAAAGAAATTGTAATTCTGTTATGCATGTAATGTGCATGTCATCACCTGTACACCAGATTAGAGGAATTTTCTAAATATGGATAAAAAATAAATAAAAATGAATTCCCAAGGGATCACGTCTTGTCGTCCGTGGCATCCGGTACATAATTGGCAATTAGACGTCTTGACGTTTATGGCTCTTAAACTGTTTTAATGATGGAGTGCCGTGATGCCCCCCCTCCTAAAACATGATCATCGGGTACTATGATTATACTAGGAGGATGATTCTTTTCTAAAAAGTTATCCCAAATCCTCATCCTTTAATGACTTTAGGGCTCATAATGGGATACAGTACGATGTTCGGAGCTTAATAAAACAATTATTCAAGCTCCCGGTAACCAACCATATCAATGGATCACTCGCTAGTATACGGCCGTGACGCTTAGAAGAACATGGGTGATTAGCACTTCCGATTCAAAATAACAAGGAAAGCTCTTCTTATCTGCCTACCCTATGCATTTCACTGGCACCGCCACCTGGTAACCGGTGTTCAAAGTGTTAAAGGACCACTTCACCACTTTTCAACCTATCTTCATATAATAGGTTCCTCACTAATAATCATGATAAAATGGCACGATTTTTTTCTACTCAGTCTGTGTCTCATAGGAAGGCTGTGGCAGTTTAGAAACCGTCTTCCAGTGACATCATCATTAGGCAGATCTTTTTTTAAACAAGATTTTTTTGCAATTTATTTTAGATTTTCATTATCGTGAGAACGATAGCTTCCATTTTCGCATTGCAACTTTTCAGGACTAGAAAGGTTGTATTCCCCATCGATGATGTCACTGGAAGACGGTTTCTGAACTGCCAACAGCCCTCCTATGAGACACAGACAGAGTAGAAAAGAATTGCGCCAACTTTTCATTATTATTAGTGATAGTGAGGACCTATTATATGAAGATAGGTTGAAAAGTGGTGAAGTGGTCCTTTAAGGATCGTTGGATGCAAATCGTTTGCATCCAAAGATCTTTAAAGGACAACTTTAGCTCTTTTTTTTAACCAAGTATCATGTTTTAGATTGTTATTAGAGAAAGTAAAAGATGAGTGTTTATTTATTTGTTGCTTTCTTTCTTAATTATAAAATGATTATTTTACACATCCTAGGTCAGGAGCAGGCCTTGATCAGATTTGCTACGTCGAGAGTCTTAAATCCGGGCCCTGATGATCATTCTACTCTCTCTCTCTTAGAGGGCCGTTCTCAGCAGAATTCCTCTGTAGGCATCGTCCTGTACCAGAACGACCGCTTCTTCAGGTCTGCCCAGTACAGAACCCTGAAGAATCTGTCCAGCCCAGTCCGGGTCGTGTCTGCCCATGCCAGTCTCGTCCCTGAACAGGTCCAGGTGCTCATCAGAAACACCAGTCGACTGAATGGGAAGGTGAAGTAAACTACTAATAGCAAATTAATAATACAAATGTGGACCACTATTGCTTTTCTATTAAAGAAGGTTCTCATTTGAAGAAAATGGTAGCTGTCTGCAACGAGCTATGAGCTTGTAGATCGGAGCACTACAAGCTCCGAGCATAAAATAACCTCTCTTCTCCAGTAGTCCCTCCCTAACATTTTCGTCTGTAATAGTTTTTATTTGTTGACGAAATTGTCAGTATATTTAGTCATATTTTTAGTCATTATATCTTACGTTTTTATTTAGTTTTCGTCTGGGAAAAAAGGATGGACATTATTCGTCATAGTTTTTCTTAGTCTTGGAAAAAGGAAGGAGAGATCGCACAACTCGTGGTCACGATGCAAAACTTTTATTTTAAGATGTCCAATGTTTCGGCACAAAATGTTCTTCTCCAGGGTCACAGTTTTGGTCGACAAAATTAACACTGTGTGTGCGTGCGTGCGTGCGCGCGTGCGTGCTCTGTGCTCTGTGTGTGTTCTGTTCCATAGGTCCATCCAGACCCCTCTCTGTATTCTCTCTATGACTATGCGTGTGTGTTCTGGGATTACTCCACTAACGACTGGAGCACCGCTGGTTGTTCTAAGAACCAAACGGAAGACGGTCTGCTCAGGTGTGTCTGCAATCACACCACCAACTTCGCTATTCTCATGGTAACGCTGGCGTCACACTCCTTATGATTTGTTCATCCATTGTTTTATCTCCATTTCATTTGACCTATTTATTGTCTATTGTTTACCATAAAACATAAAAGTAAAGTCAAATACTATGCACTGAAACTATACTATGCGAAAAGGGACAATGTGCAAGGCTGTTTATCACATACAGTATAGATCAGGGGTGGGCAACTTTGATGATGGAGAGGGCGCCACTATATGTCCACACTCCAGATAGCCACATTGCATATTATTACTGTACCGGAGCAAAAATAGCTGATTTAGATATTTTTGCTATAGTAGAATTGAACTTAGAATTGAATTTTTTAGCTATTTTTTAATTGGAAAAGTAACCTTTTTATTTTATTTAAAATGCATTTAGTTATACTTATGTTAACTTTATGAACTAAATACAAATACATTGGACATAAAAAATGCATTATAATACTAGTCATTAAGCTATATAGACTGAAGTAATTAAAGCTCTAAGCAAAAGCTAGAGATAAGTTTCGTGAAATTACAATCCACTAACTAATCTATATCTTCATTACTATCAAAGATTGTGAAACGACAATAGCCCTCTACTGGGTAATATAGTAGACATGTGAAAAATGAAAATTAGTCTTTGACCTGCAAGTGAAAGCTTAACAACAAATTTCAGTTTTTTTGAGAGGACGTGGAATGCTTAATTATTTTATTAAGAAAACTTTAAATAATGTCACTCATGCAGTCATTCTAAACCAGTGGTTCTCAAAACCGTCAGGGTTTCTTGAGGGGGTTCCAAATGGACCTGTACACAGTTCTGTAACTCTGAAAGTGTACAAATTGAACCAAATGGACCAAACCGGTCAATTTGGTTCCATTTTATACACACAAGTTAACGGGCGTCATTGAAAAATGAGAACCACCAAAGAGAGCCAAAGAGAGTGTTCATCTCTCGATTAGAGTAGAGTCGCTGCATGCTTCTTCGCCTGGAAAGGAGCCAGCTTAGGTTGTTCGGGCATCTGGTGCATGGGGATGCCTCTCGAGTGCATGTCTCCCTAGGGAGGTCCTCGAAGCACGTCCCACTGGGAGGAGACCCCCGGGCAGACCAAGGATGAGATGTAGGGATTACATCGACTCCCTGGCCTTGGAACGCCTCGGGATCCCCCCGGGAGGAAATTTATAATGTTGCTCTGGAGAGGGAAATCTGGAGCTCTCTGGTGGAGCTGTTGCCCCCTTGACCCGACTACGGATAAGCGGTTGAAGGAACTTTATCAAAATTAGTTCTTTATGTTGGTGAATAAATCCTATATGTTTGTGATCTTCTCAACAGTCCTACAGGATGAAGTATGAATATGCAGACGCTCTGACCTACCTCACCTACCTGGGTCTGGCTTTCTCCATCGCTGGCTTATCTATAACAGTCGTTCATCAGATTCACAACAGGTAAAACCTCAGCTGCACATCCTATGACACAACTGCTGGTTTTATTACATTATTCTTATTTTTATTATTATTATTATTATTAAAAACCAAGCAGCTGCAGGTTTTAACATTGTAGTGTTCTTAAATCCTGCATATTTCACTCAAAACATATGACGTTCTCGGTGATTATGTTTTAATTTGCGTTTTGAAAAGGGAAAGTTATTGTTAAATAATTATTAGGCCTGACCGATTGGTCGACTAATCGATCGAGGGAGTCTTAGTCGACTAGTACCAATCTCTTTAGTCGATGTTATTTTTCTCTTTCTTTTATGATTCTATTTAGAGATTGGCCTAATATTACTTCACAAATAGTAAGAAATATACTGTATATATAAATATGATTTATTGGGAGAAGCCAATGTTAATGTTGAATCAGACATTAAGCACCCACCACAGCACAAATTGAATGATTCTCTATTGCGTAACATTTTTTATGTCACGCAATTAGACTGATTCGATTTATTTTGTATTTTTTCCTGTAAAATAATGTGTCATTAACTGTGTCTGTCAGGAAAAGTAAAAGGAGCAGTAATTTCACCGTTGTCATGGTGAGCATTTGTGTCAGCATGCTCATCTTCGTCATCGTCTTCCTCACTGGAGTCAACAACAACAGCAGACAAAACGACCTGCCGGTACAAAGCAAGCACGCACGCACGCACGCACGCACAAAACGTAAGGTACTGTAGAAACTATTTGCAACTTGCAACCGATGAAACGTATTAGTGGAAATTATTTCAGCAATATATGCAATGACTTATATCTCATCAATATTAAACAAATATTGAAGTGTAGGCTACGGTTAGATTATAATTCTGCCTTTAGGTTCCCTGCTAACATACAGTAGAAGAACCCATGACAATGAAAAGCCTAAAGTATGCACAGTCTGAAAAAAGAGGAATGATAGAAAGAAGAAAGAGCGATGATTTTCAATAATGTATAATTATGTAATATGTATTGTTCAGCCTTATATACTTGCAGTTTAACTATTTAGAAACCTATGGCCTTCGGGGTCAAATCAAACTAAAATCCTATACTACTAGTACTACTCTACACACTACCACCATTATTTATACTACTGCTACTATCATTAGTGACACTAGCCCTACTGTTAATCTTATTTGCTTTAGTATTTACTATTACTACTCGTACTGACGAAACACTTGTTCACTCAGGCTTTTTGCAAATAGTTTTATAATAATGTAAAGATGTAAAGAAGAAAATGCCAGCACTGTCCTTTTCACATGAATTTATTTACCTCCTGACGAGAGTGGACAACGTACGCGTTTGGGCCTGGTTGGCCTTCCTCAGCGTTGCCCTCGTTGAAAACAATGTATTTCAAACTCCAGCTTGTCCCAACCAGGCTGAAACGCTTACGTTGTCCACTCTCGTCAGAGGTAAATAAAATCATGTGAAAAGGACATATAATGAGTGCTGGCATTTTCTTCATGTGTGCTGTGGGTTGTCTGCTTCGGCAGTACTCTTTTTCTCAGTTAAAGGAGAATTCCATACTAGAAGGCTTTCTTACCTTTATTTGTAGTCGTTACGTCCCCAGACTCCCCACCAAAGAGGTGTTATTTTTTGCAAAAGCGCATTATTGGCTATTTCCCCTACCATAAGCCCTTAATGAATTGCATTGAATTGAATGGGGCTATGGGGTGTTGTGCTAATTTGCTTATTTCCATCGCTCTAAAAAAATGTTTTTTTATATATCCTCTCTGTAAATAGTATCCCAAGCGGCACACTTTACTACTTATTTAGATGGAAATAAGCAAATTAGCACAAAAACCCAACCATTGAGGGCTTATATTAGGGGAAATAGCCAATAATGCACTTTTGCACAAAATAATGGTGGGGACGTAACAACTACAAATAAAGGTAAGAAGAAAGCCTTCTAGCATGGAATTCTCCTTTAATGTAAAGCTGGATATATATATATATATATATATATATATATATATATATATATATTTTTTTTTTTTAAAGATATTTTTTTGCGGCTTACGCCTTTATTGGTTTTTTAAGGGATAGAAAGTAGGCTGACAGGAAACGGGAGAAACATGGGGGGATGACATGCGGTAAAGGCCGTGTCGGGTCCGGGAGTCGAACCCGCGGCACACCGCGACTGGATCACCAGTCCGGTGCCCAGACCGTTACGCTACGGCCTGGGCCTATATATTTGAACTACATCTCTCCAGGTGAAGGTGAACGACACCACGCAGAACGTCGTCATGAGTTCAGACGTGCACGTGGAGCGCGACCACGGCTCGTGCACGGCCGTAGCGGCGCTGCTGCAGTACTTCCTGCTGGCCACCTTCGTCTGGAACTCGGTCTACGCCACGCAACTCCTCGTCCTCATCGCGATGCATCAGACCAGCCTGCCGCCGCACTCCACTGCAATGTCTGTCGTCACTGGCTGGGGTACAATGCGCACGCACGCACGCACGCACGCACGCACGCACGCACGCACGCACGCACGCACGCACAGACACACACACACACACACACACACACACACACACACACACACACACACACACACACACACACGTGCACATACGTACTATACATACTGTATGTTAGTGTACCTTATTTATTACTTGACTGTGACTGCGTGTGCGTGCGCAGGTATCCCTGCTGTCATGGTGTCTCTCTCTCTAGCTGTGTGCTACAGACCCAGCAACCCCCTAGGATTCAGGCGAGAGGACTTGTAGGTCAATTCTCTTTCATTCATTCTAATGAGATCATGTTTACAATCAAATACAAAGAAAATACTGTTTCTGACAGTCCTCTACCTCCTTCCTCCCCCATTTCATCGCTTCTTCTTCTTCTTCTCTTCCTCTTCCTCATCCTCTTCCTCTTCCACCTCCTCCTCCTCCTCTTCCTCTTCCTCCTCCTCCTCTTCCTCTTCCTCTTCCTCTTCCTCTTCCTCTTCCTCTTCCTCTTCCTCCTCTTCCTCCTTCTCCTCCTCCTTCCTCTTCCTCTTCCTCTTCCTCTTCCTCTTCCTCTTCCTCTTCCTTCCTCCTCCTCCTCCTCCTCTTCCTCCTCCTCCTTCCTCTTCCTCTTCCTCTTCCTCTTCCTCTTCCTCTTCCTCTTCCTCTTCCTCTTCCTCTTCCTCTTCCTCCTCCTCCTTCCTCTTCCTCTTCCTCTTCCTCTTCCTCTTCCTCCTCCTCCTTCCTCTTCCTCTTCCTCTTCCTCTTCCTCTTCCTCTTCCTCTTCCTCTTCCTCTTCCTCTTCCTCTTCCTCTTCCTCTTCCTCTTCCTCTTCCTCTTCCTCCTCTCCCTCTTCCTCCTCCTCCCACTCCCCCTCCTCCTCTTCCTCTTCCTCTTCCTCCTCCCCCTCCTCCTCCTCTTCCTCTTCCTCTTCCTCCTCTCTCTCTCTAGTTGTTGGCTCGCTGCAACGGATGCCACCACGGGGAGCTTTGACTTTGGGAAGCCCATGTTCTGGGGCTTTCTCCTCCCTGTGGGCGTGGTGTTGGTGTACAACACAGCGGTCTTCCTGTACTTCATGTACACCACCTGTAAGAAACAGCCCAACCTCACCAGGTCAGTGTTGATTTCGTCGACTGAAACTAAGACAAATCAAAAGGCACGGTGGCACAGAAGGTTCTGGGTTCGATTCCCGCTGGGGGCGCTGTGGTTGCTGGCGGTTGGCAGAGGAAGTGTAGTGCCCAGAATTACCGGTACATTAGATAATTGACACTGGGTGAAAAAAATGTGTTGCAAAATCGTGGGATAAAAATTATACATTTTCAATTCCGTACTTTTACTTGTAACAGAGTAGTTCTAAATTGTAGTATTGGTACTTTTACTTAAGTAAAAACAATTGAGTACTTTTCCCACCAGTGGTAATGTTATGTCTGTCTGCGTGTGTTGCAGTACAAGGAGTAACCCCGTGAAGAAGAAGCTGCTCAGTAGCTTGTCTCTGGCTATCTTACTGGGAATATCCTGGATACTGGGATACCTGATGCTGGTTACCACGGGAACCGCTCACCTCATCTTCAACATCCTCTTCTGTGTCTTTACAACAACACAGGTACTACACAGTATTGTTTTTATAATGTGCTAAATTAAAAAAATCAACAACAAAAAAGCAAAGGTCCGCCTGCACCCCATTCTTTTCAGTGAATTTCAGTGCTAATGTAATGTTATTGCATGTCTTGATGATGAATTGAGTACAGTACTACAGTGTGTTATCCTTTTAGCATAGCTTTGTTAACTGTACTTCCATACTGATTTCAGTATTACTAATGTAATGAAGTATTCAACCAATCAATCTCTCTCTCTCTCTCTCTCTCTACTTTTTATGTATTTGATGTATTGCCATGCTTTTTTGTTCTTGCTTAATGTAAATCGCTCTGGATTAAAAGCGTCTGCTAAATGCCTAAATTGTAATTGTAAATTTTCTCTGTCTCTCTCTCTCTCTCTGTCTCTCTCTCTCTCTCTCTCTCTCTCTCTCTGTCTCTCTCTCTCTCTCTCTGTCTCTCTCTCTCTGTCTCTCTCTCTCTGTCTGTCTCTCTCTCTCTGTCTCTCTGTCTCTCTCTCTCTCTCTCTCTCTCTCTCTCTCTCTCTCTCTCTCTCTCTCTCTCTCTCTCTCTAGGGCTTTCAGATATTCGTCCTGTTCACGGCCAGGACGTCGTCCTTCAGGAGCTCCGTGTCGTCGGTGGTTTACCTCCTGTCTCCGTCGTCCCTCATTCCCCTTCACAGCGGTACATTTGAGCTGAAGGACTCCCAGGGGCCGCGGGGGGGCCAGGGCGTCTACAGAGTGATACATGATTGATGATTCTCCATCACTCAGGCAGCAGAAAGAGGAATCTATGGAGATACCACATACCAGTACCAGGAGAGAATCTATAGGGGGACAGGAGAGACCAAAACCAGGGAAGAATCTATCAGGAGAGAATACTGTTGAGCTTAAAGTGCTGTATATATGTAGTGCGACAGGTCGTTTGCCGTTGATTGACACCGTGAAGTAGCTATAAAATTATCTTATAAAAGCAAAAATAATGAAAAATAATTAGGAGGTAAATGGTAATACATAAAAATGTCCTAAACAGAGGTATTATGGTTTTGAAAGGCTTTAGTGTTTACAACATTTTTCAGCTTTTGTAGAGGATGCAATTTCCTCATGGTCTGATGCCATTAGACTCCTCCTCGACCAAACTTCATTGAAAGACGACATATATACTGTGGCCATTGGTTAATACTAGGGATGCACCGATGTATCGGCCACACATATCGGTATCGGCCGATATTTGGTATAAAATACCTGTGGAAGTACCTTTACTATGTAAATGAAAGTCTTTAATATCAAAGCTCAACTTCAGTTTATTATCACATCACAAGTTTAAGCCAGTATAAATGAGTGGGTGAAATCACCAAAGTTACATTTTAACAAAGAATAATCAAATGTATCCATATAATCCTAGAATATAGACTCTATGTTCTAGGATTATATGCATACCCTGCACACACTCTGTGGTAAAGGCAGTGTGTGTGTGTAAAACCATGCCAAGGCCATGTGACCTAGAAAGGTCATCATACAGCTTGTACATATGTAATGGTCCCAGGAAACACATTTTACTTCCAGCCTTTTTGCATTGTTATATTTTTATATAATATTTTGTTTTTGCTGTGATTTTGTATATTTTATCATTTTGATGTGTGATTGAGGCTGAACTTGATCGAGTGTTTCCATGCATACTGATTGCGCTCCCCTTGCAGGTGTGCACGCCAAGTGTGGTCGAGAAGACAAAAGGCTTTGAAAGACAATGGGAGACAGCACTGCTGAGGGTTGGCACAGCATCGGGGAACGGGATCTGGTTGTAACGTTTTCTACGCTTTAACTTTTAACAGGTTATGCTCTCGTATTCAATTCTCACCGTTTTTAGGCTATATAATGTGGTTCAACGCTGACATTCTAATTCCGGTGTTTTGATTAAACTTTTTGACTAAATTATATTTGATGATTGAGAGCGACATTTTATAACCTGTTTCTAGTCCCAACTCCTGCTGTGGCAACCGTTTGTAGCTGTTTTATGGTAATTTGTAGTCGATTTTGTAAGCCCTGTAGTTATTACTTGCGCGAGCAGAGCGCATACTGCGTATGCCTGTGGTCCCCTTGGCCAATCGGATTGTGAATTTCTGGTGGCCACCTCTGCCAATCAGGGATTGTGTGTTATTGGTGGCGTCGCTCGGCCAATCCAATCAGGGATTGTGTGTTATTGGTGGCGTCGCTCGGCCCAATCAGAGCGCAAGTTGGCAGCTTGCTGCATATGTCGGTGGCCCCCTTGGCCAATTGGATTGGCTCCGTATGTTGGTGGCGTCGCTCGGCCAATCAGGGATTGGCTGATGATGTAACTATGTAAGTCGGCAGCTCGACAGAGTGCATTTCTAGTTTGAGTCTTGTATTTAGTTGGGGATTTTATTATTAAATATGTTTTATTTGTAGCCTGTGGGAAATAGGGTTGAGGGAACATAGGGTTAAGGCTTAACCCTGTGTTCCCTCAACCCTATGTTCCCTCAACCCAAATTGTTCTTTATGTTCCCTCATCATCAGTGTCACATATGGCCCTTAGATAATGTGCTGTTGGGTTCACCTGTTACAACATTTATAATATATTATAATGTGCTTGTAAGGCATTGTAACACTCATTATAATCATGTATTGCAACTTAAAACAAGGTTTATAACGCATTATAAGTGCCAGTAATAATGCATTACATAGGGTCGCAGTGGAACAGCACATTATAGGTTACCTTAACTTAGTTATGACGAGTGTTATGAAGCATTATATGTGCGTTATGAAGTTATACATGTATGTTATATGTGCATTATATGAAGCATTGTGATATATGTATATATATATAACGATATTTAATTGATACATTTATAAACCAATAGTTAATGAGTTATTAATGTCATGTTAAATAGTAAGGAGTAATATAGCTTATACATATTTAATGAATCATGAACAAATCACTAATGGCTAGTAAAGCATTTGTTATAAATGTTATTGGGTCGTTATTCTAAAGTTGCAACTATAGCAAATTGTTAACTAATAGTTTGTGAGTAATCTAATAATCTATAAGGCTGCAAGGCATGGTTGTAACTATCTCTCCTCTCAGAGAGAGAGAGAGAGAGATAATTGATCATGACTCCTCTAAAGTTGCCTTTCTATGCATTGTGTTCCGTCAATTTCAGATAACTGCGATCGTCAAATTAGTGGTTATGATAACATATTGCGTTGGCCTAGTGGTCCAGGCGCATGCCACATAGGCTCTGGCCTGACAGTGTGTCACATGTTCGAGTCCCGTTCATGACGACATTTGCTGCATGTCTCCCCCTGTCTCTCTTCCTCTCTTTCCTGTCAATCTTCACTTGTATCTATCAATAAAGGCAGAAAGGCCAAAAACCTTAAAAAAAAGAAAAAATATATTGAGTCATTATAATGACTTACAACCTAGAAGCACAGAGACATCCATAAAGAATGCAGCCTGTTCACAAAATGTGACACAAAGTTATGCATAAATCCATCCGCATATTTTGTCATATACTGTATATGTTATACAGTGACTTGGACATGCATGGCTTAATCTTTGAGACAAGCATAAACTACTGGCAGGATCAACCTGGTAGGCCTCCTCTTTAACCTCGAGATCCTTGCGTGACGGCGCTCAAATTATGCTCAAATTTCCCACTCCCGGCACGGTGAGGTAGTGACGAAAAATAGCAATCCAGGACTCTATAGAATGCATTTGGTTGTGAAAACACCACGTTCAGTTTTTCACCCACGTTCTTTCCCCTGCACACGTGGATGGGGAAACAGATGGATCATGTGTATTAACCTGTAGGGTCCATGAAAGAAAAGTCCCTAGAAGCGACTACACTTAGTTTGCACCTACATGCATTCATCCGGATGCAGCTTCCCGTCATCCCGTCATCATTCCTTGATCTCAGTGACCACCCCAGCGGCGATGGTGGAGCCCACGTAACGCAGCATGAACCGACCCAGCTCCTTGCAGTCCTTGTACAGCTCCATTGG
>NC_139719.1:18187515-18252515 GCF_964188405.1 Protomyctophum parallelum
GTTGCTGGAACAGGAGACGGTGGGCGAGCCCTGCGTGGTGACGCTGAGCTGTGAGGCCCAGACCGTCATCAGCAGCCTGCTGATCACCAGCCAGGCCAGAACCACTGAGCTCTACTCCCCCACCGGAGACTACTGGGGCACCTGCCGCGGTGTCCAGACAGACAGGTAGGCTGTTTAAGAGCCATAAACGACAAGACGTCGAATTGCCAATTATGGACCGGATGCCACGGACGACAAGACGTGCTCCCTTGGGGAAAAAAATAATATTCTCATTGTTTTAGTCCATATTTTGAAAATTCCTCTAATCTGGTGTACAGGTGATGACATGCACATTACATGCAGAATATAATTACAATGTCTTTCTTTTTTTATAATAGGAGAATTGGCACTCAAAGCCTAAACTGGTGACCACCAGGTGGCGCTGAAATTAATGCCCATTAAAACCAGGAAAGCGTGTGTCATTTCGGATTTTTAGCTATATATGTACAGTATATAGCAACATAATTAAACATATAAATAAATAAATAAAATCTTAGCATTTAGAACGGTAGTTCTCAAAATTCTTGAAAGTGTTTTCAGCTGGGGGGTGTCCACGACCAAATCCATTTCACGTGTATTAACATTTCATTTTGTGGGAGAACTACTAATTTAAGGCATTTGTAGAATCGGTATTAATAGTTTAAGCCCAATTTTATACTTGGTCATATGATGGTGTCAAACAGTGAAAACGACAGATCAAGATGGGCAGTAGAGGAGGAGCTGCTGTAGCGTTCTTAAAAGTCTGTAAAAAAATAAATGCAATGTATGATGCTGCTTTTTGGTTATAGAAAAGGGGGGGGGGGAGCCTTCAGAGTCAAATAACTTGGAAAAAAAACATGGCACAGCTTCCAAAACAAGGCTTTAGTATAGCGGCTAGTTAATCTTTGAACACTTATAAAACAAGCCAACATTAGGCTGAAACATATCGTCTTGTTTTTAATAATTGTTCAAAGATGAACTAGCCTTTATATTACACTTTAATTTTTTTTTAGAAAATGTGCATTGTTTTTTCTACTAAGATTTCTGCTTTAAAAGCTACGTGAAGAGACAATGATCTCACGTCACGACCCATCTTGGGTTCCTTTACAACCACCCTTTGACATGTCACCTCCTTATGTTTTCTGCTTAGCGTTGCAGACACAGAACCCTTCTACGCAGCACAACTAAACCTGGACAATCCATCCACGACGTGTCAAGTTAAGGTATGGTGTCCCTCACGTTCCCTCGGTCGCTCTCTTCTCTCTGTCAGTTGTTCTGTTCTGTGGTCCGTTCCGTCAGTTGGTTGGTTGATCAGCGGTGTTGATTTCGTCGACTAATACTACAACAAAAAACTGTTCGGCGACTACCCTTTTTCACTGACGAAAACTAAATGGAAAATAAAAAAGACTAAGCTATGATGACTAAATATATTGACAATTTCGTCAACAAATTAAAAGTAGACTAAATGTAAACTAAATGTAAACTATTCCAGAGACTATGACTAAAACTAAAATACCCGGTAAGATGGGGCCTCGAGTGGCTTATTGCTTTTCTAAAACGGTTACAAACATATAGCAATATTAACCTAATAAAACTATTGAATTCACAAAAGTAGCTACGCTTTGCGCCACCAGTGCGAGCCACATAACTTCCTTGTTGTGCTCGGCAAGTAGGCTATGTGACGGGAGAATAGCGCTTGATGTCTTTACGGGGCTGCCTGGAGCCACACATTCACAGTCATATGAGCCGGGCGGTGCTTACACGCACGCACGGCATGTGTTTGTAAAGCAATCAAGCGCTCCCCTTCCCCAGTACAGCTGGAATCAGCTGCGAATGATATAAAGTGATTGAAGGAGTGG
The DNA here is from genome assembly GCF_964188405.1 of Protomyctophum parallelum. Classification (NCBI taxonomy): domain Eukaryota; kingdom Metazoa; phylum Chordata; class Actinopteri; order Myctophiformes; family Myctophidae; genus Protomyctophum; species Protomyctophum parallelum. Next base: position 18,189,393 of record NC_139719.1, read on the forward strand.
GTTATCGGTGGAATTTACACCGGTCACGTGACGGTAACCAGCCAATCAGAATCAAGTATTGGGACTACCCGTTTTAGAATCTAAAATCAACACTGGTCTCTTTCGTCCTCCCTGTCCCCCCCACACACACACACACCAGCTCCTCTCACTGGGCGGTCGCAGCAGTGTGGCTGTGGGTGGGATCGTGGTGGGCTTGCGTCCCGTGGCCCGCCGCCCCACCGCCGCCGCTGCCCCGACCCCCGGCCTGCCGTGTCCCAGCTTCGACATGCAGCATGTCCAGAGTCTGGTGGAGGAGATGGGGGCCAGCCTGTCCCCGGGAGCACAGAGCCTCATGGAGATGGTCAACTTCCAGCAGAGGGTAAGGAGTTCTACCGTGGTTTTTATCCCCTTAGATAGAAGTTTATGTAGACTTAGATAGCATTTTATACAGACTTATAGCATGTTACGTAGACAGCACTAGAATTGCATTTTTATGTAGTCATAGCACTTTATAGTATATATGTATAGTATAGTATAGTATGTACTATGTATAGTTTATATGTATAGTTTTCATTATATAGATATTCCACTGTTACGTTCTTAGCTTACGCATGTTTCATGATAACTACTTTTTATGTATGTGATGTATTGCCATGCTTTTTTTGTTCTTGCTTATTGTAAATCACTCTGGATTAATAGTGTCTGCTAAATGCCTAAATTGTAAATTATTTTTGTTTTATTTTGTTGAATTTATTTGCACAATAAAAAAACGGAGCAAAGGTAACATTAAAAGATGAAGATGGTAGTGCACGCAGATCCGTGGCCCAGGTGCAAGACAAACATTAAATATCTAAAAGAAGTATTTAGTCGGCTCACTGGTGATGCTGCAAAAAGCTCCTCTGAAGTGTTCTTGCTCGTCAACGTTTCAATCTTATTTGATCTTCGTATATATGTCCTGATGAAGATTGAATAAGATCGAAATGTTGACGTGCTATAAAAGTTCAGAGGAGCTTTTTCAGCATCACCAGTGTGCACTCTATTCTTCTTTTTAACATTATTAAAAGACACATACCGTTAACCGTTTCAGTTCATACGACGCCTGAGGCCGTCATAAGGATTCCGAAAATGTTGTGCCTACGACGTCTGTGGACGTCCTAGCGACGTCCTAGTGACACGGGGCGAGATAAGAATATTCAGAACTTTTTTTCTTTTTTGGCATTTCGCTTTTCGCTTTCCGTACGCTAACGCTCTGTGTAACTATTAGCTTGTCATTGACTCCCATGTTAGCGCGGCGGAAAGAATGACTCGTATCTCCTAATCCAGGGCGCTCTCCGTGGTGATGAATGGATCGATATGCTGGCGCTTCATTTCTACTCCACATCCGTCTCTCCCGCAAAATATGAACGCTTTTTGGAGCGTAAAAAAATTAATTAAGATGATCGGGGATGTGAGGTCACTTTGTAAAGTCAACTTTTTTAGGAAAGTGTTTCCGGTTCATGGCTTTCAGAGTAAAAGCGATCAGACAACTCTGGCACCCCGGAGCTTCTATTTTGATGCACTTCCGGCACTAAATGTGTTTTAAGTGAAAACCTATGTAGAGCTTATTATACAAGGTTCTCACCTAACATAATATACAAGTAGTAAGTTAAACATGGTAATCAAACATACAGTACATACGGTACAGACAAGTACCTTGTGCAGTTGAATGTGTTGGTGCGTGCGTGCGTGAACATGTGTGCAGAAGTAGGGCTACATTATATGGTAGAAGCAGGGGGAGAGGCTTGATTCATCAGGCTGGCCCACAATTGATGTTCACAGTTACTGTGTGAAGCTGAGCAGTTTGCAATTAGTACGTGTGTATTCCAGAGTGAAGAACCTCTGTCTATTACCAAACCTTTTGTTTCTCATGCTCTGTCAAAGAAAAAGTATTTGGCTCGATTGGCGCACGGGTATCAAATGATTCAAAGCATATAAACATATAGCTTGCTGCATAGGAAATAAATTGGAAATTCAACGAAATGACAAACGGATGACCGCTTCCGTTTGCGCAGAGTTACAGACTTTATGGAGGATTCATTCAGTTGTCTGGCTTCAGAGACTGTTTGGTTCCTAACTATCAATGCATTTAGCTGAGGACCCCCTGGAACCCCCCCTCAAGGACCCCCTGTGAGTTCCCAGACCCCACTTTGAGAACCACTGCTCTAGACACAGTATGGACTAGTATGCATCTGAAATTGTACCTTAATATGTTAATAATAATAATAATAATATCTCAAACGTTTCTGAGTACCCAAAGACGCTTTACATGTGGTAACAACAAAATAAAAACAACTTTATTTGAAAAAAGAAATAAACATTAAAAACGTAAAAAAAAACAGTGAAAAGGGTTAGCTAGGGAAGGCAATGTTGAAGAGGTGGGTCTTGAGGGCGCTTTTGAAGGAGACCACTCTACCTTTTAGTAATTCTCCTGACATACATTTGTGTGCGTGCGTGCGCATGTGTGTAACTGGCCATGTCTTGCGTTTTCCTGCAGAACCAGACAGCCAGTGGTCTGGGGAGCCTGCTGCCGCTCCTGATGGGAGGTGGGCCCCTTTCTGCCCTGGCAGGAGGAGCCGCCGCCCACCACCACGGACCCCCTTCTACAGTAAGGAATCCTCCAGACTGTGTGGACTCCGCTTCAGCAGTGCAGAACGGAGACCTGCGCTCAGACGAGTCACCACCCCCGCCGCTGAACAGTGGTGGAAGAAGTAATATATATTTGATTTTGTTTTTACTTGAGCGTGTAGATTTGCCATTTTTTTAGGTGCTAGCCCCTCCTGTGCCCAGCTTTCCGTGTTTGTGTAAATGCATTGAAGATAACACTGAGGACGCAAATTGTGATTGACATTTTGAGGGGCAGGTGCTCAAGTTTAAAAAAAGAAAGGGGGCAACTTGTGCGACACGTGGAACCGCCGGCTGCCTTAATAATAGTGTGTGAGCTTTATAGATTTGGTGGCATAAATAATATATTGGACGCTTTTAATCCAGAATTGGACGAATTGGGCCACATACTGTACACTGTACAAAATGTCACCATGGGCCACATACTGTACACTGTACAAAACGAACAAACTGTACAAAAAAAACTAACTTTCAAAAAGGCACATTGCTGTCCAGAAGGCAAAAGGGCAGGTGCTCTAGCACTAGTTAGTTTCTGCGAGAGTGAGGTCTAGCCAACACCAACTCGGGATTCCTGGATCGCTGCCCTCCACAATTTCCTATCCAACATCAGGTTCTTGAGCTGTGCAGTGTTGTCAGCCAAGCTGTCGCGCCGCAGCACGTCTACATAGGTGGTACGCTTCTTTCCCCTCCTGGCTTTGCCCTGGGTTGGCTCCCATAGGGTCAATTTACTTGCTTAACTTAAACTTAAAGTTCTCGGTGCCTGACGCAGTGCCCTGCCAGCCTCATCCTTCTCTCTCTGACTTTGTCCATGACCCGTGGTAGGTCCCCATAGAGGTCCACATTTCTGATGCCATCTACTGCCATTTGTGTAGACTCCATCCAGTGCACGCCCCCTGGCCGAAATGACATTTATGATGTCAGCACGGAATTTCATGTACGATGATAAGAGCGCCCCTCACTTTATTTTATTTTATTACAAATATATAATATAGTGCTTAAGTGGTTAATTTATGTTTCGTAATAATAACCCATATTTTCTACAAATTGGCTATTAAAAATTAAGTTTTAAGCACCACCACTTTTCTAAATAACTTAAGTGGAGAAAATATTTTTCTATTGAATCCCCCACTTTGAATACATCTTTGATGTAGGAGTGTGTCTTACAGAACGTTTTAACAGCGGGCGACAGCCAGGCGAATTCTCCGGAAGTGCATTATTTGTCTATATGGGACCCGGCGACTACCGGCGATAGCAGGCGAACAGGCGATGGTCGAAAAGTGGGCCCGGAGCAACGTCGCCCGAAAAGATAATAATAATTAATCTTTTCGGGCGATTGGGCGATGTGTCGGCCGATGCTCGCCCACTGTTAACGTACTGTTGGTTGAGCGTTGTACTGAGCCCTCCTCCGTTCTACCGTGAACCGAGTGTAAAACCTAGTCTCGAAGGGGCGTGTTCTAAAGCAAACCCATTTCCCTTCCAGCACCCAGGAGAACCTCGGCCCAAATGGCAGAGATGATGTCCCAATTCCTCAACGCGCAGGCGTCGGGCCAGGGGTGTGGCCAGGTTTTAAGCTCCACCCCTGACCTTCTGCCCATGCTCCAGGACGTGTGCGGTCAGGTGACCCAGTGCAGGCTCGACGCAAACGCTGCAGCAAGGGCTAGGTGAGTACAACCACAGCAGTACAGTATAGTCTACTGTTGGGGGCAGTAGAGAGGCCAAAGGTCCCATGTCTGATTCCAGGTGAGGGCAAGGTGGTCGAAGTGCTGCTGAGCGCTACAACCAGGGGGGCAGTCAGACAGATATTTTGTGAAGCCATAAGGAAATCGGTATTTCCTGAAAGTTCATATAATGGCCTGTTGTGGCGCTGTCATTGGGCCCAAAAAAACCCATAGCCCCATAGAAGTCCATGTATTTGGGCCCAACTTCACCTAGACTGTATTACCTTAATAAACATGGTCATGAATACTTCCAGTCACTAGTTTAAAGTCTCATTTCTAATGTCATAATATTCTTTTTGGAAAATTATGGTCCCATTTATGAAAAAAATTACCATAAAGTCGCGCATGTTCTGAGGGGCGTGGCTACCGTTACCGTCTATGATCGGGATTCCCCACCCACTCGAGTCAAAATAAAAACCAACTAAGAAGAAGGGGGGAAGTCCCGCCTCGTTGTCTGGGCCAGCCAATGGGCCAGCTGGGCCCAAACGGATCTAGAAAGATGGCGATTCACAATTCAAGGACTGACAGGCTTCATTTTACATTCATGTTAGACCCGGGGAACGCTTTGTCCATTTTTTTTACAGTCTATGGCTACAACCAACCATTGCTGCTCACTGCTCCTAGGAAGGGTAATATGCAGAGGATACCTTTCGCGTATGTGCAAAAATGTACAGTGACTAAAAACACCTCAAGGAGTGAGCACCAAAATTATTATTATTATTAAATGATAATAAACGCTCGAGCCCTGGTGACAAACTGACCACTGGGAGTTATCCAGTTCAACCAGGCTGTATAAGTTTGCACTTAACCTATTTCAACCTGAGGACGATTCTACAAATGTCTTCTAAATCCTGACCTATTTCTGAAAAACCCATGTTTCTATGTCAGTTTTCAAACATTTTCATGTCAAGGACCCACAGAAATATATGTAATTGGCCTCCGACCCATCTGAAAATATATTGTTCCAGCTTGGGACCCCCCCCTCCCCCTGAAGCAAATATTTGAGTTAAAAATGTTCGCTCTGAAGAAAGAATATATTCAAACATTTGGGCCACATTTTCACGATTTCTCTAAAATAGCAGACCTACAAGCTTGTAGCGCGGCACTCGGTGCTGCGCTATGAGCTTGTAGATCTGCTATTTTTCAATAGATAAAGTGTAACATAATGCTTAACACAAAGGGGTTAAGCCCAGTATGTACTTTCTATGTTAATGTGTTGCAACTTGCAACCATTGATTACTTTATTAAGTAAAGCAAAGACAAGGACAAGCAAAGACAAGCTCAAAAGTTCAAACTATACAAGGTCTGCTACAGTAATGAGATTAAACACCTAAGAAAGCACTCTGGCTTGTTAACATTGGGGTCCAAGTTTGTACTGAGATCGTTCACTCGCATGCGTGTAAATAGTGCATTTATATACAGTAGCGCCTTTATCCAAGGCGCTTTACGTAGATTGTGCATTACATTCACCCATATACACACACATTCATACACCGATGCCGGAGGAGGAAACCAGGCAAGGCACCAACCTGCACATCGGGAGCAATTAGGGGTTCAGAGTATTGCTCAAGGACATTTCAACACTAACTCTGGGTTGAGCCCACAGGGTTCGAACTGCATCCGGTCACTCTACCCCTGAGCCACTGCCGCCCATGTGTCATGGAAGACGGTAAAGACGCTATCAACACACACATCGCGTAAAGTCGTAAACCCATCCAGTAACTTGAACACGGCGTCCGGAATTATTTTGAAGCCTTGATGATGCCTGTCCTGTGTGTGTGTGTGTGTGTGTGTGGCGATTGTTACAACTGAGATATTCTACCCACGTGGATGGAAGGATTGTGCATGATGCACTGCTGTGTTGGTGTAGCAGCGTTGGGTTTCAATGAGGCCTATTGTCAGAAGCTGACGGTCACATGTAGGCGCAGAGTAGACGGTATACAGTCGTGTCTCTGTTCGCATCCAGAGAGACAGAGAGAGAGACGGGACGTTTAAGACGGCAACAAACCGGTAGGTCTCTCGTCACCGAGAGAAAGCTGTTAAAGTTATCGCATGCTTTTTAATAACTAGGCCTGAGGACGCATCTGTGTCACCTCATAGCTTTTAACCACTTTAACTATTATTTTAAACTTTAGCTGTTGAAATATAGCAGATCTACAAGATCTTGTAGATCTACAAGAGCTTGTAGATCTGCTATTTTTTGAAGAATCCTGAAAATGTGGTGCAAATCTTTGAATACATATTCTATACATATTCTTTCATATCAAACGTTTTTATTAACTCAAATATTTGCTTTGTACCTGGGACAACATATTTTCAGATGGGGGTCTGCGGCCAATTACATACATTTCTAGGTTTTTCAGATAACTGTCAGACATTTTGTAGAATCTAGTGTTGGGTCTAAATCGGTTAAAATAATTCGATCTGGGTTAATATGTGAGGGATATGAGAAATTAATTGGCGCTACAAAATTGAGTGGTGCTATTCTTGTCACAATTATTGCATAATCAACTGAAGCCAATTATTTCAGATTTCTTGCATAATATTTCCATTAATCTGTACAAACGGTGTTGTGAGTTTGTACACCTGCCGTTTCCATTATTTCTAAAACATTTTGAAGGTATAAAAAAAAATATATATATCTATCCTGTGTGTCTGTTTACAAAGCGTAAAAGCCAAATGGACTTTTAAACGTCAAGAACACAATTTAATCATTAAAAACGCAATTTGTATGACAATCGTCAACAAGTATACTGACCTGATGAATATCCTATGATGATTAAAACTTCTCAATAAAGTGATCCTTTACCTGGGAGAGGGTGTGCATGGCTTTACAAAGACATTAGTAGACACAATTTAAGCTGATAAATGGGTACTCTTCCTGATTGGCTGAAATTGGCAACCAACAAGTGAAAATGTATTTTCTGTTTGTATTAGACTCTAATACAAACAGAAGAGACCCCTGGCACTGAACAAAACACTATATAGCAATGATTGCTATCAGAATATAGAGCTTTTCCACACAGAAACTTACCCTACCCCTTTTGGTGTTTCAAGCAGTCTGTTATACTTTAGCTATTGAAAAATAGCAGATCTACAAGCTCATAGCGTGCCACTCTGTGGAGCGCTATGAGCTTTGAACTTGTAGGTCTGCTATTTTTGAAGAATCGTAAAAATGCGGCACACATCTTTGAATAGGTATATATTCTTTCAGAGCGAACCTAAATGGGTTAAGGGATATTTCACTCATTTTATCGTCTACTCAGGCTTATGTGAACACCCCAGACAGTTTTTAAGTTGCTTGATTCAGTATTTAGATATTTGATATTCATTTTAGCTGCCCCGCCCCCTTCCTATACTAACCCATTGTACTGCAACTTCAACCTCCATTTTAACCATGATAGAGTCATCAAAAACCACCCGTCTTCTTTTTTTCTTCTGTTGACTGATATTGTCCTAATATGGAAGGGGGCTGTTGTTTTGTCATTTTTCTGTTTTCATTTATTTTTAATAATTATTTTGGAAAATAATGAGGACCCCCTGGAAGATGGAGGAGACTAAAGAATTAAAAAAAAAAATCACTTAATTTCAGTGTAATTTAAAACACAAATTGGAACCTACTGCAATATCGGCACAACCCACAGGTTGAGAATCACTGCTCTAGCCCATTTTGGACTGAGGTCGATTAAATTAAAGGCTTCAAAATCCACTGCAAAACCCATGTTTCTATGTCAGTGGTGCTCAACCTTTTTCATGTCTAAAAATATGTAGTTCCAGGGACCCCCCAGAAGCCAATATTGTAAATATCCAAAGATCTGCGCCTCATTTTCACGACTTTTCAAAAAATAGCAGACCTACAAGCTCGTAGCGCGGCACTCGGTGCCGTGCTATGAGCTTGTAGATCTGCTATTTTTCAATAGCTCAAGTATAACATAATGCTTTAAAACACCAAAAGCGGTTCCCGCCCCCAAAATGGGCTGGATTAGAATAATGAATTCTGTTTGATTCCATCTCTCCCTCTTTGTTTTCTCCCTGTCTCTTCTCTCCTCCTCTCCCTCCCCTCCCTCCTCTCCCCTCCCCTCCCTCCCTCCCTCCCTCCCTGCAGGGACCTGGGCGACATAATGGAGCGTCGTTTGGAGGAGATGGAGCAGAGGCTGAAGGAGCACATGGACCGACGCCTGGACGCCCTGGAGGAGAAACTGGACAGGGCCCTGCAGGCAGCCCTGCCAGCGCTGTCCCTCAACCCCCCAGCAGGGGGGGGCGTCAAGACCAGCAGCCCGCAGAAGAACAACCCCACCTCCCACGCTTAAAGAAAAAAAAAAGCCACGGGCTACACCATAGAGTATTAAAAGGATAGAGACTGATCTGGCGCGAAGCTCCGCCCCCTCCGCTATTCATGTCAGTGGAAGTTGCTCAGTGGCGTTTTGAAGCACCCGGAGGGACCGTCTATTTCCGCCTTATTTTGGGCGCATTTCCGCATTTGACCTCCAAAATTTGGAGGTCCAATGCGGAAGTGCAACCGAGCGCTCAATGTTAAAGCCCAGCTGCACGGGGTTTCCTCGTCATGAATCCACAGGTCCGCCTGCAGTCCTTCCTCTTACCACTAGGGCCCAGCGCTTCAACATTGGAGTGCCTAGCTGGCCCCTTGGGCTACACCATAGATATATAAAAAATAATAATAATAGATGCCTCATTGGCCGCTGCAGTTCATTGGACCGACCGCGTGTCTCCATTGAAGGCAGGAAGTCAAGCGGAAGTGCTGAAGGCATTTTGCTGAAGGCGTCACTCACGCGACTCCTCCATGTCTCTCGCTGCCACTTCAAAGTGACTATACTGGCCAATCACAGCGCGACTTTTCCCGGGACTTCTGTGACTCACAACGGAAGCTTTACTTGTCAAGCTTCCACTCAAGCTTCGCAAAGGAACCTCGGGGAAAATTGTGCCTTCAATTTTGACACGCGCCCCCCAGAGCCAGAAGAGGCAGCTTTTTATGTCTATGAGCTATACACCCTGTGTCGCGGGCAGGTGTCACTCAACCAAGCAATGGCTGCAACCTACCTACCTAGAAGCGCTGTGACGGGCGACGAGCTTGTACATCGACTGTTTTTTTGTTGCGCGACAACGCTGGCAACCAAGTACAAATCACGCCTTAACATCTCTCTGATGACTGACCACAGGCACCTTAACCCATTTAGACCGATGCTCGATTCTACAAAATGTCTTCTAAATCCTGACAGTTTTCTGAACACCTATGTTTCTATGTCAGTGGTTCAAGGAGCCCCAGAGCTATATGTAATTGGTCCTGGACCCCCATCTGAAAATATGTAGTTCCAGACAGTCAGAGAGATTTGAGTTTAAGAAAGAAAGAAAGAATATATTATATTCAAAGATTTGCGCCACATTTTCACGATTTTTTCGAAAATAGCAGACCTACAAGCTCGTAGCGCGGCACTCTGTGCAGCGCTATGAGCTTGTAGATCTGCTATTTTGCAATAGCTAAAGTAGAACATAATCCTTTAAAACACCAAAAGGGGTTCCTTTCCTGCCCAGAATGGGTTTTAAGCTAACCCTAGAAAGTTTACAAGTGAGGAGAGTAGGTGACCACGGGACAAGCAGCTTCATACCCAGAACCTCCCATAACGTGGAACTTTCTTTTGTTTACGTTTCCATAGTAACCACAGCCACCCCTGATTGGGCGCGGTACTGTATGCCATTTGGTTCTCTAACCTTTTCATGTTATGGGCCCCAATAGCAGGGATTCTCAACCATTGTAATTTCAAGGACCTCCAGTTTCATATGCGTTACAGTTCTAGACCACAGACGCCCTTTTTTTTTTTTTTTTAAGATATTTTTTTTGCGGCTTACGCCTTTTTTATTGATTTTTGAAGGGACAGACAGTAGGCTGACAGGAAACGGGAGAGAGATGGGGGGATGACATGCAGTAAAGGCCGTGTCGGGTCCGGGAGTCGAACCCGCGGCACACTGCGACTGGATTACCAGTCCGGTGCCCAGACCGTTACGCTACGGCCTGGGCCCACAGACGCCCTTTTGATACAATTAATTTTTTGTAATCTGCACTGTAGTATATATCATCCGTGTTAATTCATAACTCTGAGAGCGTACAGTACCAATGGAACCAAATGGACCTGTTGGGGTCAATTTTTGTTCCATTTGTACACTCCCAGAGTTCCAGACACGTAAGGGTACGTTTGGTTCCTATCTAAGCTCATAATGTGCATTAATTGTGCAGTAGATGTGGGATCTTCCTAAGTAAGTAAGTACTGTACGGTACTGTACTGTACTATATCGTAAGCAGGGCCCAAACTAGGTTGTGAGAACCTTTTCTGAATCCAAGTCGTACAGCACAGCAGGGCCAGCGATGTTGTCCTGGATGGGCAGTAGATAGATGTTCACTGTTATACCCTGGTGTCTACACCAATTATGAAAATAGCTGATCTACAGTCTCCCATCACCTCGTGATGCAAGGCGTTCATCATTATTTTACAATTTTGGCCAGTGTTTGATCAGTCACCATTTAAAAAAAATATATATATATATATTACAGTGAGTAGATTTCTTTTGACACCGTAATTGGACCTTTTTTTTTTTTTTTTTTTTTACACAGGCATTAGAAAGATTGTCACTTTAGAAATGTGTAGACTCCCTTATATACTGTATGTCATTTCATGTCAAGGACCCCCAATTGATTATGTACTCATTGTACTGTATTTGCCAGGGACCACCATTAGAGAATATGTCTAAAAGGTTTTCACAATGTAAAAATCACACCCGTGTGAACTGAGTGGTGCAACTCCCCCCCCCCCCCCCCCCCCCCCATCTCCTCTCTCTCTCTCTCTCTCTCTCTCTCTCATTAGCAGGCAACAGTGCAGCACTATCTCTCTCTCTCTGTTTCTGGCACAACAGCGCCCCTACTGGTGCTCATAGTCATACTGCTGCTCATATAGTCACATAGGTAGGTTAACGTCACATAGGTGAACACAGGTAGGTAGGTGAACACGGACATTGCTGTTCCTTGGAGTGGTTGCACCACTCAAAAAAATAGCAGCCCTTTAAACTCACAAATGCGTACCATCGTGACACGTTGTGAGCTTGTAAATTAGCTCCCCCCCCCCTCTTTCTTTTTTTAAAGTACTGTATATAAGTGGTTAAAACTGATTCTGCTGGGGTGGGGACCCCCCTGGAATCCTTGGGGTTCCCCCGGACCCCACTTTGAGAACCAGTGGACTAGATGCTTACTGACCAAGATGGGGTGTGTCCCCAACCAAGGAACTAGCTAAACCTTGGATTCAGCCTAAGACGAGAACAATGTTATACAAATATACAATTGCATAATTTATATACAGTATGTTTATACTGTATGACTGAGACTGTGTATGAAATGTGTTATAGCATGAGTTCAGTTGAGCGGTTAACCCATTTAGACCTGCGGCCGATAAAAAAAAAGAGAGAAGAAACGCCTTCTAAATCCTTCTGAAGAAATATTATGTTGCTACTTGCTATCCTCTGTCGGGTGGAAACCTCATAGGTCAAAAACAGCAGATCGACAAGACCAAAACACATTGCTTAGTGCCACATTTTGAGCTTGTGGATCTGCTACTTTTGTGCCTTTATTGATAGTTACAGTGAAGACAGACAGGAGAGAGAGAAGGGGAGAGACACGCAGCAAAGGTCGTCATGAACGGGACTCGAACACGCGACACGCTGTCAGGCCAAAGCCTATATGTGGCATGCGCCTAGACCGCTAGGCCAGCGGGCGCCCTTTGCTACTTTTCACACTTTTTTGAGACGCTGTAGTATGTATGTATAGGGCGTTCATTTCCGGGGAAAAAACCCACAAGTATATTGAGATATGAGGTTTCTATTCTGCCTGACAACAGCCATTTATTAGTAAACAAATACTAAAATGCTTGAAGCTATAACAGCGTACGTTAATGTAAAGGCCTATTCATAGTCTGGATTTTCGGTGGTGAGTTGACCACCGCTCCGGTGGTGAGCTGACCACCGGAGCTGAAATAACGTTGAGCGGTGGTGAGTAAAAACAGAGAGAAGGGCTGGAGCGGTGGCGGTGGTTTGCTCTTCACCGCGGCTCGTGACGTCATGTTGTAGTTCGGTGGTCACCCCACCACCGAAAATCCAGACTATGTATGAGCCTTAACGGGTCTAAATGGGTTAAAGCTGTTTACATTAATGTTTTAAAATAATCTCTACCTACTGTTTTGTTGGACTTTTCTTTCCTCCTGTGGTGTGTAAATGAGATGTTTTTAACACCTGCACTGTTTAACAAAGTCTGACAATAAAATATATTTATAATACTGTACTAAACTTATGTCAATTAGTTCATAATTATAAATGTGTGTTTATATTCATTAACTTTCTTGTGCGGTTTTGTCTAGGAAGTCCTTTTTCAGGCCTCAAAATAATTACTTCCTGCGGTGTCACCAAATTAAGTAGGGCTGACGGGCATTAATTGATACCTATTCCCGAAAAGTATGCTATAAAGAAACCTGGTACCAAACGATACACTCAAGCATATAATAGCTCTTTATAAATTCTCCACTTGAGAAAACTAATGAAAGGACACAAAGATTGGTGTCACACTGCTGTTGAGTGCAATCCTTTTCAAATTCATCAGAACTTTGACATGACAACGAGGAAGAATGTTTGGAATGTAATGGAACTGTTTGCTTGCATCTCCTTTTTACCTGACAGCCTAGGGGGGAGGGGAGATTCCCTGGTCGTACATAGCGTGTGGAAGGAACACGTTATTCCAACCAGTTCCTTTCCCCTCCATCAGGCATGTTTTTTGTGAGGCTATAGCTACCCTAGGGTCACAGGGAGAACTCCAAACAGAAAGGCTGCTTTGCCAACACCACCTAGGGCACTGATGACACGGAGGAGAGAACACGCCCCCCAGCGCCCACATAAGTGTCCCCAGTGGGAATTGAACCCAGGACATTCTAGCTGTGAGCAAGTGAGTATTCAGGTTATTTCCAATGTTGGTAAGAAAACTGCATATTATGAGAAAGAAGGGACACCCGCACACCGCCACTTGCCAGGTTCAAGAGCATTTCTTTTTAAAGGGCAGAGAGCAACGTTTGGGTCTTTCGACCTTCCCCTTTGTTGTATGCCTTGGTACCATCGCACCTAAATTGCCTACCGGGTAGGGCTGCTGGCTGCACAATATATCGTTATCGAGGTATGAACATGCACAATATCGGTATCGCAAAAAGGCAACGGTATCGCGATATAGATATATCGTCGACATATCGATATATTGTCTATATCGACAATATATCGTCCACTTCTAAAGCCACTCATTTGTCCCTCTGTCCTGTTGTAGCCTGGCTCCAGCCCTGCATCGCTAGCCACGCCCATTAAGAAAATATGTTCTGGTGATTCAGGTCTGGAGTCTCTCCCGACGACGGTGTCAGCTAGGGCTGCACGATATATCGTCATCGTATCGAGCCATATATATTGTGATATGAATTTTTGTCCATATCGTGCAGCCCTACCGGGTGTGCGGTAGGGAAGTAAGAGAAATTGCAGAAATATGTTTAACCCTCTAAGACCCAGTGTTGCTTTATAGCAACAATTATATTTTAATTAATTACTTAAATATTATATATTTTTTCTGTTCTTTTTTCACCTAAACGTCATCAGTGATGTTCATTGCAATGCCATTGGTCATGATATTTGCATATAAATACCCCCCACAGAGCCTGAAATTCACACAAATTAAAAAGGTGTGAACAATTTTTAACCTATGACTTTTGACCTTTAACCCTAATAAAAGTAAGTAAAATAATTGTAGTATATGTTTTTTTTGTGATCATTAGAATGTCTAGAACATGTTTTATTCATTATTGTGAAAGATATCCCCCAAATGTAAATTATTTATTTATTATATTATTATATAATTATTATAAGACAAATATGCTTTAAAACATTATACTTGCCCCCAATGCCCTCTATAACTAAAATAAAAACACATTAAATATTTTATTTCTTTCATAAATACAGAATCTTTAACTCAATAGGAACTGTTGCCGTCGCTAGTTGATATCATATGTCCATGTGTGGTCCAGCCCTATGGAATGTATGGAATGCATATGCTAACATAAAGTATTTAAACTATTGCATTGATAGGCCTACTCATATTAACCGTAGGAAATATTTAAGTATTACCGGTAAGTTGTTTTTTTATTAGCATATGCATTACATAGGCTAGACCACACACATCGTATGACATCATCAACTTGCGATGGGAGCAGTTCCTATTGAGGGAAATATTCTCTATTTATGAAAGAAATGTTTTTATTTATTTTTATTTTAGTTATAGAGGGCGAGTATAATGTTTTAGCATATTTGTCTTATTAGCCAGGATTCCTTTTAACTGAACCAAATGGACCATTATGGTGCCATTAGGGTCTAAAATTAGAGTATAAAGTCTCATTGAGACAGTGTACTGTTTATACTGTATTTATACTGAGTTTATACTGTTAACCATTTTGATTTCAATAATAACTAGAACTGCACTCTGTCGAGTGCATACTTGCGCGCTCTGCTTGTGCACTAGTAGGCCAAATGGCCTACTAGTGTGCAACAAGCAAGTACTTTTGACCGCTACAAACTGTCAAATCTCAGTAATGACTACTTGTGCCTGATATGGCAGTGGTGCCAGAATGAAACAATGGTAATTGTTTTTATACACTTCAGAAACATAATGCTGTAATGAATACGAATGTGATGACTTTGGATGGTGACGTATATGTCAATCAGTGCCTCCCAAGACTAAAACATATCGTCATTACGTCACCATCGAAAACCAATTACACTCTATTTGTAAGTTGATTAGCGGTATACTGTGGTTAATTTGCACCGTACGCACGTCCCAGCCAACCCGCCACTTTTGATGCGTATGCACCGTCCCAGCAAATTGTGCCTGATACGGCAGTGGTGCCAGATTACATACATGTATACACAGGAGCATTACCTTTAATCCTCCCAACACTAAAACATATCGTCATTACGTCACCATCGAAAACCAATTACACTCTGGCATTGGGTCCTTTAAACCACATATTTCTTACGTCATCATTGAGAGCTATACATATACTATGTATATATGTATATGTAATTTGTAAGTTGATTAGCGGTATACTGTGGTTACTTTGCGGCGTACGCAGTCCCAGCCAACCCGTCACTTTTGATGTGTATGCACCGTCCCAGCAAACTGTGCTTGATATGGCAGTGGTGCCAGATTACATACATGTATACACAGGAGCATTACCTTTAATCCTCAAAACACTAAAACATATCATCATTACGTCACCATCGAAAACCAATTACACTCTGGCATTGGGGTCCTTTAATCCACATACTGTATTTCTTACGTCATCATTGAGAGCTAGTTATACTACACACCATGTAGCCTCGGTACCAGGCTTTCATTTTTGTTGGTGCAAAAATTGAAAGCCTGGAGGAACGCATTGGCCGCTCTGGTCTAAAAGTGGGAGTCAACCCTTCCGGGTGGGCGTCGGTCCAAATGATGTGACGTAGCGCTGCACTAGGGGGGAGAGGAGGGGCCGGGGGTGACGGACAGATCGATGAGATCCAATCAGGGCGTGCGCAAATCTGACCCGCCCCTCTAGACCAGAAACCTAACACGTTAGCTCAGGCTACACACCATGTAATCTGGTCCCAGCGAATCAGGCACAATTTGCTGGGACGGTGCATACGCATCAAAATTGGCGGGTTGGCTGGGACGGTGCATACGAGCCGGGCGAAACTATTACTTGTGCGCTCTGCTTGCGCAAGTAATAATACAAAAATAATAGTCTCATAATTGTATTGCTTTTGATCTTTATGTAGGCAACATTTCGTCAACGAATGTATTAATCAACATGTATTACTCTACTTGTGTTCAACTGTTCATATATATGCCAAAACAATATATATTCTTTTTCACTATAAGTGACATACAATTAAATTAAAATAAGCCGCTATTACTGTACAGCCATAACTTGATATGAGCTACCGGTTGGACACGTGTCAATGTGACACCTTGGCCTCGCACCTAGAATTCGCCTAATGCCCGTTCATTATGCTAGAATGTGTGCTCCCAAGTCTAGTTGACACCAGCCTAAGCCAGGGGTTGACACGCCATTGGCTGATGTCATCATCACGTTACATCACAAACAGAGTCTATTTGTAAGTTCACCGGTATATGCTCTCACACATTGACGAGAAGCATTGACGAGACGCTAAGAACTGGTAGACAGAGAGAGAGAGAGACAGAGAGCAAAAGGAAGAAAGATAAAGAAGTGACAGAAAGCGAGGAAGGCACACCCGGAAACCTGAAATATTTGAGCCATGGCCCTCAACGGCGTTGGCCCCAAATTCCTCAAGCACACTGTTTCTTCCGTCAACTTACTCCTGTGTGTGTCGGGACTTATCCTGGCTTCAATCATGGGTTTACTCGCTCTTGAGGGCCATTTCGGCATAGTGAGCGGTCCCGGCCCGGTCCTCGTCATTCTGATGGCCGTCGGCGGGGTGATGGTGTTCGTGGGGGGTCTGGGGTGTTTTGGCTCCGTCTGCGAGTCGGAAGGTTTACTGCTGGCTTACATTGCCTGCCTGCTCGTCCTGTTCACGTGCGAGTTGTCCGCCAGCGGTTGGGTCTGTCACAACGGACCAACTGTGACCAAGGAGATGAAGGCCTTCTACGACTCTTTGTACGACGACATGGCAGAGGGCCGAAGCTCGGTCGCTTCCGGCGTGCTCCGGGTTTTCCACGGGACGCTGAACTGCTGCGGCACAACTCCGGCCGCCAATCGGACCCGCGACGTCTGCCCTCGGACGGAGAGCCAGCACGTCGTGAGCTGCCACGAGCGTGTCAAAGACCTCGTCCGCCATCCGATTTATTTCGTGTCCCGTTTCTCGGTCGTGCTTGGCGTCACGGCCTTTGCGATGAGCTGCGGGATGAGCCTGTGCTTGTTGTACACGACGGAGGTACAGCCACAGCTCAGACAACGTGGGGATGTTCCTGGGCCCGGGCCCAGGCCCACGGTTAGAGTTTGAAAGTTCCACCGATTGTTCGGAAAACTGACGGTTAATCTGTTCTGGGGTCCTTGGATTGGACAAAAGGGCAGGGAGAATTATGGATATGTCCACACCCCCATCACCAACCCCCAAGTCATTTTTGAACAGTCCACCATTGGGGCAGGCTACAGAGAATTGTGTCCGACCCCTCCCCTACAATGTACAGTACTGTACCTTGAGAATGAGTTAATGCTGTAAGGTAGGGGATAATGGCCCTGCGTGGACCCTAATTAGGATATGGACCTCATTTGCCCCTCTGTTGATCACACTCATTGGACTTCTTTTGCCCTCGACAGCAGGGTAGGAGGTTTTGCTCTTGTTGCACTAGGTATGTTGGCTGGGGTGATGTATGACAGTAATGGCCTAAATGACTATAGTGTTGTATACGTGTCACTGTGCACTATAGCCCCTCCAACCATTGTCCCCCTGAGACTGGGAGGTCAGTCTTCGATCCCCGGCTGCGTCATACCAAAGACTCTGAAAACTGGGACCCAATGCCTCCCTGCTTGACACTCAGCATCAAGGGTTGGATTGGGGGTACTGTAAGTCCCTGTGACATACTAGCGTCATGTCCAGGGGGTGTACTTGTACATCAAGCCGTCTCACGCACAAGTCTATGGACTTTTTACGGAATAATGTATTCCGTACAAACCTTCAGGCCAAGTCAATAGTAAATCACTTAGGTGGGTGCCACAGTTGGCAGCGTGTGACGTCATGTGTGTTGTCAAGTCTATGGACTTTCTACAGAATAATTCCCTCATTTGCCAAGTCAATGGCAAATGACTTAAGACAGTGATTTAAAATTAAAAGTGTGATTCTTTTTTTACTGTATTGTACTGTGTATGTACAGTGGTATCCTACTACAGGTCCAGTAGTTCTGTCACTGTGGTTACCATAGGTGACGCTCGCAGGTTTCAATTTTATACTTTTTCAAGTATAAACAAGCCTGAGGAAGGTCGCAAGACCGAAACGTTGCTTCTTAATAATAAATGCTCTGAACCTAGCAAGTGGCGGTGTGCGGGTGTCCCTTTCTATATTGTATGCCTCGTCATCATCGCACCTGCTCCAAATTACCTACCGGGTGTGCGGAAGTCATCTCTTTTGCTCAAGACCAAGAAACGCTGAATGTGCGTTGCTATGTCCAGCTTTCAGGGTTTTGTAAACACAAACATTGTCTTAACCCCTTATGGACGGAATTAATTTCTAATGATGAAAGATTTTTTTTTTGTGTTTCTGCCATCGATCAGATACTATATTAAGTTGAGATATCCATTTGCATTTAGCACAAACAATAGATATACATTTAGGTATGTGCCAAATTTGGCAAATTAGGCCATTAGGGTTATTACACCATTACACTATTATACTAATTACACAATTACACTATTACACTTATTACACGTATTACACTTTTACATTAGTACACTTATTACACTATTTCACTATTACAGTTACTCATCTCTATTGTGAGATGCCATGTCCTAGTGCCTGATGGGTCAACTTTGTCCCAAACAGACATTGCCAAATGGCATGTGCCAAAACTGACCCACTAGGCATTGACAATGACGGCCTCCTTTTTCTACATCGCCTATATTTGGCCATTAACTGGTATGTGCCAAATTTGACCCAGTCGTCCAAAAGGGGTTAACACAAACAGTGAATGCCATTGACAATGAATGGCCAGCTTTTAGTGTTTATGTAAACACAAACATTGAATGTCATTGACAATGAATGGCCAGTTTGAGTGTTTGTGTAAATAAGTGAGGACTCAAACTGTGATTGGCTAGAATGAGATGATGTATGATGATAAGTGCGCCCCTCACTTCACACGGGTGTGATTTTTTCCCACCATACATGAGTTGTCCAGCCCAGGACACCATATTACACCATTGCACTCAAGATTCTAACTCACATTTAAAGTAACTTTATAAGTACAATTTTGAGGAATCTTTACTGGACATTTCATCTTAGACTTATGTCTAAGATGAAAATATTAACAATGGTGTAGGCCTACAGTATTACATTTGAATAGGTTTTCCTTATTTAAATGATATTAACATCAGAATCATTGCATTTCTCTTTATTTATTTTAATTGTCAATGGGAATTTACTTTGTGTGCGGTGTCGCCACTCACGGTGGCGTTCAGTTCACTCAAGATACGTTCCTTTTTATGAATGACATGACGTCACACGCCTGTCTGGCTGCAGGAGGAAGTGCTGTGTCGACATCAGAGGCTGGAGGAGCGCCCGGCTGTTTGCTTGGACGATGTCTGTGCTTTATTGTGTGTTACAAGTGGCTTTACAAGGTGTGTAGTGTGGTGCGGACCACGTTAGCTGCACAGCCTTGTGCAACGGTTTTACCTATTATTTGAACATTTTGTAAGGATACAAATGCCTTGTCAATGGCATTTAATGTTTGTGCTCAATATAGGAGGGGCTAGCAAAAATATAATCATAGAACATACAATTCAGTAGTGTTGCAATACAATACATTTTTCAACTTAAAGCATCAAAGTCGAACACATTATTTGGGGTTTCTTTCAAATTCAACTGTCGAGACTATTTAACAATTGGATGTTTTGTCAATTTTATATTAAAACCCATTAAGCCCTGAGGCTTGATTCTACAAAATAATGCCTTCTAAATCAGTAGTTCTCAAACTCTTTCGTGCCAACTAAGGACCCCTAAAATACTTTATCAAAATCTGTTGATGAAGTATATATTCAATAATCAATCGACCACTTGATCAATCAGAGCTCTGGATCGTGATGCTGCATATAAGAGGGAGTGGAGGGTGCAGGCGATCCAGGAGTTCCATGTTGGTGTGGGCTGCTCTGCTCTCTGCAACCTGCCACGTACTGCATGAATGCTTCATTGATTTAGTTAACCAAACTAAGCGATTTATAGACGGTTAAAAAGTCATCAATAATCCATTTTAATCACAATGATTTGCTTTGACAAATTGAAATTTCACTTCCCCCCCCCCCCCCCCCCCCCCTTCAGTTTGTTTTAAAATACAGAAAATAGCTGATCGACAAGCTCACGTTGTCAACTATTTTTGTGCAACAAAGTATAATAGGGCTTAAGTGGTTATTATTATTAATCATACTCATTCATAGTCGATTATAATAAAAAAAGATGTATTGGAATTATATTTTTTACATTGATTTGTTGTGATATATTAAAAGAAACAACACAAATGATGAAAGAAATAACATGCATCTCCATTATTGGGCTAATGGAAACAGTCATGGGCAGAAGAATGGCCATGGAGACGATCAAGTGCAGCTCATCAGGTTGACGACGTGGGTCCACTCAGTGATGACAGGACCTGCTGGATGACCACCTGTTGAAGACAATGGAGGACATGAAAACCATTTAGGACTGAGGTCCATTCTACAAATGTCTTCTAAATCCTGACAGTTTTTGACCCCAAGTTCTAGACCTCCAGTTCTAGCATTAAAGGACCACTTCACCACTTTTCCACCTATCTTCATATAATAGGTCCTCACTAATAATAATGAAAAGAATTGCGCAAATTTTTTCAACTCGGTTTGTGTCTCATAGGATGTCTGTGGGCAGTTCAGAAACCGTCCTCCAGTGACATCATCGATGGGGAATACAAGCTAATAGAAACTGCATGGGCTTTCTAGTCCTGAAAAGTTGCAATGCGAAAATGGAAGCCATCGTTCTCACGTTAATGAAAATCTAAACATTTTTGTAAAAATATGTCTGCCTAATGATGATGACACTGGAGGACTGTTTCTAAACTGCCCACAGCCCCTATGAGACACAGACTGAGTAGAGAAAAGTCGTGACACTTTATCATGATTATTAGTGAGGACCTATTATGAAGATAGGTTGAAAAGTGATGAAGTGGTCCTTTAAGTACTTAACAACCTTCGCACCATTGGTGTAGATCTAGGTCATCAAAATAAGAGCTCAACTGGGAAAAATGCTGACGTGAATTCATAATTTATCAATAAATGCTATAGCGCTGTAAGTGTTAAGTAAATGTACTTAGTTACTTACAATTTACAATGTAGGCGGCATTTGGCAGACGCCCTTAATCCAGAGCGATTTACAGTAAGCAATAACAAAAACATGGCAATCATGAATCATACGTAAGCTAAGAACAGTGGAATATCTATTGGTGGTCACCTCACCACCGAAGATCCAGACTATGAATGAGCCTTTAGGCTGCTTTCCACCACTGGTTTGGTGATGTACTTTACCTGTGTGTGAGTGTTTGTGGATTTCAGCGCTAAACGTGCCATCACAGACAGGAAGATAAGAAGCGCTGACACGAACAAAGAAGAGATAGTCAATATGAGCTCAATGCTCAAGAGTTGTGCCTGAAAAAGAGATGGAGAGACAGACCTTCATTGTTGTTGTTCTCTAATTACTTGAAAATGCTTATCATTATCGTTGCTGTTGGGAGGAAACCACCTAACTCTAACTCCATTTTTGAGGTTTTTCATTATTATTTTTAAGATTTATTTTTGGCTTTTGCCTTTATTGATAGGGTACAGTAATGTTTGAACAGGAAAGGAGGGGGGGTAGGATGGGGGAGGAAGACATGCGGCAAAGGCCGACGGGCTAGCTAAGGACTAGAACCCGCGACGCCGTCAGGCTGGCTTACCGGCCTAGGTGCCTGGACCGCTCCGCCGCGACCCAGGACGAGGTTTTTTACTTTTTCTTTTGCATAAATCGGTGCTATTGAACACACTTTATGTCTGTGTGTTGTTTCGAAAATATTGAACCAATGAAAAGTAGTAAAAGGCGCTTGGGACAAAACCTCTTAACTCCATTGGACCCTCAAACTGTCTGCTAAAACAACCAACTCCACCACCTCTCCCGCTCTCACGGAAGTAATTGACAATATATAAAGTCACAACATCAACTTCGATGAAACAGTATTGCTTTGTTTTCAAAATAGATAAGGTTTTCTTAATTTCCTGAAAAATGTAACATTGTGCAGTTAAGAGATATATCAGTGATTCTCAAAAGTTTGCATGTCAAGGACCCCGAATTCATATGGATTTGGCCTCTGACCCTTGTCTGAAAACGATTCAGAAGTTTAATTTTTCTTCTATTCTATTTCTTTGAGTAGGTGCTAAATAGGGTTAAAATGGTCAAACTGATTGTGATGCTATATTAATTAATTTAGCTGATTAATTAATTGGCCTCCCTCAAGGACCCCTCCTCACTTTGAGAACCACTGCATTATATATGCTCATATGACTAATATTATAATTTAAAACACTGCTTCCCCTTGGACTGCAGAACTACTTACCATGCATTATAACTGTTGTACAAATCAAATAAATCAAATATCTCACAATCCTGAAGACGGTCCACTGTTGGTCATGAAACGAATAATGGAATAGGTGGCCAAACTCGTGCATGTAGACAATTCTGTTGCTCAGAGAGACGATGATTCCCAAGAGTGATACCAGATACATGGCGAAGCACACCGTGACCTGGCAAAGATAAAAGAATATATATATAACAACATAATTCTAATAAAAAAAGGAAATGTGGTGTTCAGCGTGTTGAATCATAAAGTGTTAAAGCATCATTATTATTGATATAAAAACAGAAGTATTTGACCCACCATTTTCTTAGAGGGATGAGCTCCCGTGTAGAGAGAGAGGTTTCCACAGACTAGAAACTTGAAAGAAGACACACCAGTTTATTTGACATCACTCACTGACACTGAACAAATAGGCTACAGGCTAGCATAGAGTTGTTGTTATTGGTGTTCGGTGAAAACCGTTTTACTATTGGATTTTAAAACTGCAGTGCTAAACAACACCTCGTTTTAATGTAAGAAAACATGTAGACTATATGTATCAACAATTTGATAAACTACGTAAGCGTTATTTTATGCTTTGTTGCACGATTCACATGCCACACGTTTTTTAGTTTCATACAATCACAAAACATTGTCCTCCAACTCCAAGTCAACTCATTGAACTTGACTTTGACTGATTTCCATGTTACAGTAAAGTTTTACGTGTTTATTGAATTGAATTACATGGGACCACAATGGCAACTCTCAGTCCCCAGGACCCTGACTGTGTGTCTGACTGTACCTTGTGCTGTTTACATTTCTGACTGATAAAGTATTCAATCAATCAATTATCTTCAGAAATGTTTGAGAGTACATCACTTTAAAAATACGTATAGGGACGATAAACAATAAATAGGCAAAGCTATTAAACGTTTATTACCAGAGCCCCCTGCCAGAAGGGAACGTAGATGCTGGTAGAGTTTTCGGAAGGGTCTCTCGCCAACTGAAACCCCATCAAGACCTCTGCAAAGCCACAGATCATGACAACAATCTGGGGAGGAGACATAAAGGGGTTGAGGGCGGTCCGACTGGGACTGAAGTAAACAGGATAATGTGCTGTACTGTACACCATTTCTCTATGAAGAAAACTCTTATTTGGGAGATAGAATATCGTATATATTTTCACCACAACAGTAATGTACATGCATACATACATCACAGAAGGTTAGATTGGTCTTTGATCTCCTCTGACAAGTCAAAGTCTTACCCCGAGAGACCGAGGCTCTCCTCTGATGAATCGATGTAAAGGCTTATTGCTACCAATGACCATGTTGGGGTCTGTCTTATGATTCTCTCTGCTCACTCTTGTTGGGGTCTCGGTATTCTCCATTGTAAAATACAAACAAACCAAAAAAGGCCACTGGTCAGTGGTTTTAGTCCTGAGAGTAGACAAGAAAGAATGCATCAACCACAGCATATATGTAAAAAAATATATATATGAATCTCTGGCAGTTTAAGGAAACCAAGCATTTGTGGCGTAACATTTCGTGCAGGAGAAAATAGTTTAAATGTGTTTGTAAAATAAAGCTGTTCTAGAGAAAACATGAAGAGACCCACCCTTTTCATGTAGTGGTCAGGAGGACTGCGTAGAGAAAAGAGGAATTGTGTGAGTGGGAGAGCAGGGGACTTGTGTGGGTGGGAGAGGGAAAGGAAATTTGAGATTTTCTTCCTTTTTTTTCCTCCATAAAAGGGAGGGGCAAGTATACTTTGTTTGTGTGATGAATATTGAACCCATCGCAAAACATCAACAACACGTTAAGTTTGTTAACATAAGGTTAGTTCACAAACTTGCTCCTGCAATATCACTGCTCAAGTTTATTGGAATGTTCACTTTGAAATGACAACTGAGAAACGCACTGACAGCCGAGGACAGGAAGTCTGGTTCTCATTATCATGAAGTGTCAGCTGTGTGGCTTAGTGGTTCCCAAACCCGGGTCCGGGCCTCCCTTGGGGGAGCGCCAAAGATCACAGCAAGGCCTTGTCTCAGAATCATAGCTTGCTTTCATCTACTGTGTGACTGTATATGTTCTGAATGTGCTATCCATAGGTTTAGGTGCAGATTATTTGTTTTTATATTTGGCAGCCTAGATGATATACCCACAGGCTGGTTAATTGTTTCAACCACTTGGGATGCCCAAACAGAAGGAAAGAAGGTTGGCAAAGTATTGTACCGTCTCTGCTATTTGGCAGCCGTCATATAATGGCAGAGACGCTGTTACTTATACCCATGGAGTACTGAGTGATTTTCAGGTTCTGTGGTCCGATAGTGGCACCAGTGTTTCTCAACCTATGTACCGCGGCACTTTACTGTGCCTTTGAAATCTCCAGGTGTGCCTCGAGATTTTGACCAAAAGTAACACTAGCCCTCCCCCGAAAGCGATAGATAGGCGTCCTATTGTTGCGTCGTTGTTGTTGTCACACGTCTAAATAGACATGCGAAAACAACATGACAACGGAACAATAGACTCTTCACTCTTAACGACCATCGGCCATAGAAATGTTAATCGCCTGGCAACTTTACTGTATAAATGGGGCACAGCACAGACATTTCGCTCCCTCCAGAAAGACACCACCAGAACCCGACAGCAGCACACACAGCGCCGCCGAGTCACCTCCACCTGACGACGGCACAGCAACAACAGCAACAACGGCGGCTACTAACGCAACGCCTACAAAGAAAGCCCCTGCCAGACTGTACCGCGATGATTACATGAAGTTTGGATTCACGTTTACTGGGGATAAAACGTACCCGATTCCGCTGTGTATAGTTTGTGGATTCAAGCTTGCAAACAGCGCATGGTTCCGAGTAAACTGAAGCGCCACCTTCATACCAATCATGATGAACTCGCTACGAAGGACAAACACTTTTTCGTGAGCTTGAAAGAAAAAAAGGAGAAAGACACAACGAAGCAGGCAAGTCTCTTGATACTTGAAAGAATATCCAGCCATCACAGCCAGCGCAATGGCAGTGCTGCTCCCCTTTTCCACAACCTACCTGTGAGCTTAGCTTTTCAAGCCTGACTTGAAAATGAAGAGCTCCGTGTCTGTTTGTCCAGCATCCAGCCAGGATAAAAACTCTTTGTTCAGGAAAACAAGCTCAAGGTTCACACTAAGACAGAACTTGTCAAAAATATTTACTTTTCTTTTTATCAATTGTTTTTTACGATTTTCTTTGTACAAAAGTGCTCAAGTTTAAGACCATTGTATTGTGGCAAAAGATTTTTGTTCTTGTTTTTACAACTCCTTTTTTTTATTTAGAAGTATTACTTTGCATTGACAAATTGAACATTGTGTGCTACATTTTGTATGAGTTTTCAAAAATAAATTGGTGAAACTGAGGCACTGTCTCTGTCCTTTTCTTTCTCTTTAAAGTAATTTGACGAGTGCTGTCATGTGTGTTTTTAAAAGTATATTGGGTTCATATATATATATATATATATATATCATATATTATATATACAGTATATACACACACCATATATCTAGGTGTGCCCCGAGATTTTTAGGCTATGAAAAGTGTGCCCCGGGACAAAAAAGGTTGAGAGACACTGGATAGTCCATTGACAGGAAAGGTGAAGGTTACTGGATGGCCTGTCTGAGTGCTTATTGATTTGATTGATTGATTGATTGGTTGATTGATTGGCACAGCCCTACAGTCAGAGATGAGCTAGTCTCTCGCATAGAGGGCAGACGGTTGACTGTCAAATTCAAAGGAAAAGAGAGCACTGTTTTTCCTTAATTTTTTGATGCTCATGGGTTCTCAGATTGGAGATGAGCTTAAAGGATATCACAAAAGAAAGTCCTATAGGGACTTTTGTGGTCATCAATTCACCAACAACAGATCCAGATCCAGATCGGAGGTGCTGCAGTGGAAAGGGTCAGAGTACAGTTCAAATTCCTGGCAGTGCACATCACTGAGGACCTTACCTGGGCAGTGCAGACAGAGCAGGTGGTGAAGAAAGCACAACAACGCCTCTTCTTTCTCAGAAAACAGAAGAAAGCTGGAATGGCGGTCCAAAAGTTCTAAGAGCTTTCTACAGATCGGCACCACAGATAGAGAGCATCCTGACTGGTTGCTTCATGGCCTGGTATGGCAACTCCACTGACTGACCTAAACCGCAAAGCATTGCAGAGGGGTTGTGCGGACAGCCCTATATGATGAACGCTGTGTCAGCAAAGCTCGAGGAAGCTCGAGGAATAACAAAGCCATCCCAAACGCAGTCTGTTTGAGATGCTGCCACATTGGAAGCGGTGTCGCAGTCTCAAAGCCACTGGAAATAGACTGCAAAAAAGCTTCTTTCTCCGAACAATCAGATACATGAATGAACTGAGAATGAATGAATGAATGAACCAGAGCGTATATCAGGGAAAAGGAAAATGCCAGCCCCCCCCCCCCACACCTTTGCCCTCTTCCTGAACTATTAAGTTCGAATTGCACCTCTCTAAAAAATTTTTGTTGTATAGGCTTTTTATGGAACATAGAGAATAGTACTGCCGTAGCAGACAACCCGCAGCACAAACAAAATCCTTCTAGTTGCAAGGCTCGAAGATATAAGTTGAGGTGAATAAAATGCAGCACTCATTGTAGGCCTATGTCCTTTTACATGATTTTATTTACCTCTGAGAATGAAAACGTACGTGTTTCGGCCTGTATGGCCTTCCTCAGCGTTTGTGACAAACGCTGAGGAAGGCCATACAGGCCGAAACGTGTACGTACGTTGCTGGCATTTTCTTATATTCTATCCTTTTGTTTGCTGTGTTTTACTGTGTTTGCTGTTTGAATGTTATATTATATATTTGCTGCATTGTCTGAAGGAAGCCAAACAAAAACAAGTTTTACTCTTATGTATACCAAATTACACCAAAAATACAATATCATCAACACTAAAAACATTATATGTAGGCTACAGGCCGGAAAAAAGTAGGCTGTGAATGCCAACACAGGTACAGGTAGACAGGTAGAGTATCATAGTAGGCTATCCTTAATTTTTTTTTGTGTTTGGCTACTTCCTTATGCATTTTGGAGAAGGGGACATACAATAAAATAAATACAATATATCTCAAAGCGTCCACTCCAGTCCTAGTCCAGTCATTATAGGCCAGAATTAGGCTAAACCTAGGACAAATTGCAACAGTAGTAAACTCAACTGATTTTGTATCCTCAATATGTCTTTAGTGAGAGAAAAAAAGTCCCAAGGAATCCCATCATGGGAAATGTGTTTTTTTTCAATGTTTTGTTACCACTGACGACACTGTCTTTCAGAGATTGTGACGCGTTCAAATTTTGAGGTAGCTCAAAAGTAAAGATACCATTTGATTCTAGACAACCTCAGGTTTCCAATGAGACCAACCATGTCATGTTACCTCATTGGAAAGGGGGCTACATACCTAATTATTCAAAGTTAAGACGATTTTTTGGGGAGGGAAATATGGCCATCACCATTTTTTAAATGGTCCCTTGGCCTTCTACCTCAATATATGTTAATGGTAATGGGTTACATGGGTACCTACAAGCCTCCCCTATACAGACATACCAAATTTATGTTAAGCCCATGTAGTTTTGTGCAAGAATCATGTAGTGTTTTGCATGCTGTACAAATATGTAATTTCCGCCTATTATAAAAACTGTGTATTTGCCCATGTCTGCACACTGGGAGTTCTTAAACAGGAATGTCATTGCATAAATTGGTATTTCTTGACAACAAGATCAAGATGGCTGACATGTAAACCATCCCAACAGCTTTGAAATATTTATCCATTTCCTCTAAAGTCAGAGACCCTTGCAGGTAAAAAAATATATATATATACATCAAGTAACATATAATAAGCATTATAGATGTGAACATTTCAAAGTATTGTTTAATATAGGATTTAGTCAGTTAGCTATTAACCATGCTAGCTAACATTACTGTGATAGTTATTGCAATGTACAGAATAGCTTAAATAATGTTGATGACTGTGTGTACTGAACTGTGTCAGCATCACTCTTGACTCTTGACTCTCTTGACTTGTAGTAAATGTTACATTAACCACCACCCGGACTCAGGGCTGAATGCTAGTGTTGTTTCTGTTTTCTGTAATTGTGGGGAAAGCTTCCACTGACAATAGCTGATCGACAAGCTCACAATGCATTGTCGCATTGTGCTTGATGGTCTGCTATTGTCAGTGGAAGCTTTCACAATATCAATTAATATCAATCAATTTATTAAACAAATCAATCATGCTAGTAGCCTAATACAATTGTTAAATGTTGCTTTATTGTAATGTTAAAGTTTATTGTTGTTTTTAAATTGTCATTACATTGGTAATTATAGCTATTAAATAGCTAGCTTAAAACCTAGCTTGAACCCCAGAGCACACCAGCTGTGTAGCCTATTAACAAGACTAAATCATTCTATGAGTATTATGCTAAATATTTATTTTTCATTCACACAGAGCACATGAAACAAAAAAGTGTACTTTTCTAGATTTCTGGACCCTCATCTCTCCCACTTCCATAATCTACTCATCCAGAACAGGCTCAGTTCCTAACATGGATGTGTGAAGTTCAAGTAAGTGCTCAGCTGAAGTTAATGTCAACAACTACATGAAAGATATGTTTTATGTTTGTAGCTCTGACCTAATATTGACATTAAAGTTAACAGGTATTACAAACATTGTTAATTTTGTACATTTATTTGATCCATTTCAGGAAATGGAGGCAAATGAACAATGTGTCATTTGTAGGCAAGGTGTTGGTGGAACAGGGTCATTAGTATCAACACTCGGAGAGAAGGGATGTGTGTCTATAAACAGATGGCCTGTGATGAGGATGAAGATTAGATTGTGTAGTGTTGTATTGTGTAAGTGATTTAATTATTTGACCAGACCAGTCTAGTCTATTTTTGTACTTTACCTTATTTTTTTTCTCTGTCCTTACTAACCGTCTCCTGTTCATCCCTCAGCCTTATCTCCTGCCCTGCCAAGACACCAGAGCCCCCATCTCCATGGACCTATCCCCACGGACATAAACCCTTGAGCCCCATCCTCGTGGACTGAGCTCCACAGAGCCTATGTACTAATATTCCAAGAAGAAAAAAATGTCTTTATCAAATGTTTTGATTAGTTCTGGCGTGTATGCTAATTGGTGCATATCAAATAAGATAATGTGTGATTTGCATGAGTAAACAGAATAATTCAATGAAGTTGTGATTGACTTTTTTTCTTGTCTTTGTGTGTGTAATCAGCTTGTGAGTTTTTATAGTGATATCTAAAAGTAAAATTTTGAACCACATTCACCACTATGTTATAACAGGCATTTTTCGATATGAATATATATAGGTCGTTTTCAAAACTTTCCCATGATGGGATTCCTTGGGACTTTTTTTCCCTCACTAAGGGCATAATGAGGATACAAAATCAGTTGAGTTTGCTACTGTTGCAATTTGTCCTAGGTTTTTTCATATAATGACTGGACTATCCATATACTTTACTAATTGGACCGAACAGTAGGTAGTATTTGGTCTCTAATGTTTTGATGAATTGAACAAGGTGGACCCTCTTGTAAACAAGTGTAATGCTTAATTAGGTCGTCCACTCACAGTTAACAGTCTTTGTATTGAGTTTGTGCTTGAAATGTACTGCAAACTGTTAATACATATTTCAATCAATCAATCAATCAATAGGTGGCGGTAATGCACATAATGTTCGCCAACCGCAAGTAAACCCGACTACTAGAGGATGTAGTGGAATAAGAAGCCCTGTGATTGGCTCCTTCTTTATACTCTATGGTGATTGGTCGTCGGCTCACAGTTTAAAAACTCCGCGGCCGAAAACATCAACTCTCCTCCAGTCAGTCAGTCTCACAACAACAAACCGTCGATTGTTTTCTTCAATGTTTTACTGAAATATATTTCGACCCGTTCACTTTCAACCTTCAAGTAAGTCAAATTAAATCATTTAACACTTGTTTTACCGTAGTAACTTGACGACAGCATGTCTTATGTCTCGCTACAAACATTTCTCACCATGATACACACGATGCTACGAAGCGTTAGCCTTTAGCTCATTGTGGCCAACAACACTCTAAACAAACACATGTCACGTACGTCCCTTCAGTTAATTTAACAACAATTCGTATATTGGTGAATTGGTAAATCTTGGTCACGGTTGCTTATTGTTGGGTAGCCCCTTTCGGGACCCTCCATAAAGCTTTTCTGAAATTTGGATGAGAAAAGGTCAGAAACTTCAGTACCATTGGGTTCTGCTTGGAGGGCTAATTGTTGGGCTAGTTTGTAAAATGTAGTTCCTTTTTTGTACTTGTGTTCTAATGTTTCTTAAACCAATGTGGTTCTCAAACATTTTCACGTCAAGAACCACAAACTCACAACGCGTCGCATTGCAACACGTTATGAGCTTGAAGTCTGCGATTTTTCAAATAGCCAATGCAACAAAGCAGCGAAATGTTGGTGGACACGGTTGTCTGTGAGTTTATGGTTTTAATTGGTGTCCTGTCGTTATCTATATATATATTTAAAATTTATTTCCTTTAGCAGATAGCCCCTTGAGATGTATCATCTCGTTTTAGAGGGGGTACTCGGGCACAACCATAGACTGTAAAAAATATGGACAAAGCGTTCCCCGGGTCTAACATGAACGTAAAATGAAGCCTGTAATAATATGCTAATTCCTGATGTAAGTCGCCATCTTTGGTACCAGCTGGCCATTGGCTGGCTCCGTTTTGTATACCAGCTGGTCATTGGCTGCCCAGACAACGAGGCGGGACTTCCCCCTTCTTCTCCGTTGGTTTTTATTTTGACTCGAGTGGGAGGGGAATCCCGATCATAGACTGTAATGGTAGCCACGCCCCTCAGAACATACGCGATGGTTTTTTTTCTTTATGGTCATTTTTTTAATTAATGGGACCATAATTTTCCAAAAAGAATATTATGACATTAGAAATGAGACTTTAAACTAGTGACTGGAAGAAGAAAGTATTCATGACCATGTTTATTAAGGTAATACAGTCTAGGTGAAGTTGGGCCAAAATACATGGGCCTCTATGGAGCTATGGGGCTTTTTGGGTCCGGTCCAGCGTCACAACAGGCCATTATATGAACTACCGATTTCAAATGAGGCTTCACGAAATATCTGGCTGACTGCCCCCCTGGGCACAACACAATGAATACAAAACATTAAACATGTCGACACATCAACAAAACATAGATGCTCTTATCGTGCGACATGTGTTATTCTGAACTATAACCGATATAAAATGTAATAGCAATTGGTGGTATTGAAGAAGGGGAGAAATAATAGACCTTTAAGTGTCACTCCTTTTTTAAGGTGTTTATATATTGGTTTGTGGTCTTTTAATGTGGAGACTCTGAAGTTTATTCTTTTTTATATGATTGTTATTTATCTTTTAATATCCAGGATGATGCCATCATGTCTTGCTGGAAGGCCAGATCCTGCATCGAATATTAACGTTGAAGACCTCCGAAAAAATCTGTTCTATGACTTGGAAGCCATAGACAAACGGGTGTGTTTGTGTTAATTTGCAATCATTTGATTTGCTTTGATTTAATCACCATTCTGACGTGTGTGTGTGTGTGTATATATATATATATATATATATATATATATATATATATATATATATTCTCTGTTGAAATGTATGGTATCAATGTTTTTCCTCATCAGAGTTCCGTTGAGGTGGAGAAGGAACACCTTCAGGTGTTCCTGAGAATCAGACCCTTCACTACCTCTGAGAGGAGTGACCAAGCCGAGTCACAGGTAAAATGGTTGAACGCATGCACACGTATCTGGTGCAGTGGTTTTCTACCCTTTTCATATCAAGGCCCATTATTTATTCAGCATCTGAGCCACGGACCACCATTTGATGACATTAAAGCCTGACTCAGACCCAACAACTAAAGAATATTCTGTTGTCGTTGGATAAGACGTTGTCCACAATTGTGGTATTGGGAGACACAACAGGCAAATGTTGATTAAAAAATAATCACAATTCTTCTACATTCTCTAATTGTCTAGACTTCTTGTAAATTACCTGATGCAGATGTTTAACAATAATTTAACCCTTGAGAGCATAAAATGAAACCAAAGGGATCATGTGACATGGCCAAAAGCTTTTCCGGGTGTCCCCAGCCAAAAACGTTGAGAAACCTTGCGGCTAATCTAACACATGTGCAAAGAGTAAGACACTTGTCTCTCTCACACACACGCATGTGCTGATGTTGGGTTTCTACTGCAGGGCTGTGTGTCAGTGGAGGGCGTGGGCACTGTGGTTTTAAAGGCTCCTACATTCAACAACAAACAGAATGAGAAGATCCTCCCTCAAACGGCACAGCGGTTCACCTTTACACAGGTAAGCATTAGCGGGCACACATGTGCGTGCGGTGCAACAGATGTGGTTTAGCCTGGCTTCCCAGGCGGGCTTGTAGGAACAGTAGGATATCTGTCATTCTCACCTCCTGCAGTCAGAAGCAGGTGTTTAATGTGTGTCCAGGTCTTCAGACCAGACTGCAGTCAGAAGCAGGTGTTTAATGTGTGTCCAGGTCTTCAGACCAGACTGCAGTCGGAAGCAGGTGTTTAATGTGTGTTGTGTGTCCAGGTCTTCAGACCAGACTGCAGTCAGAAGCAGGTGTTTAATGTGTGTTGTGTTTCCAGGTCTTCAGACCAGACTGCGGTCAGAAGCAGATGTTTGAGGGGACGGCGCGGCACCTCGTCAGAAAGTTCCTGGAAGGATGCAGCTCGTTGGTGTTCACCTACGGTGTCACCAACGCAGGGAAGACATTCACGTTTTTAGGTCGGTAACGCTCCCAAAATGTGAATATCGTTGGGCCTCCATATTCTAGCCTTTTGTGGGGTTTTTTTCTCCATAATTTAACTTTAATCATACTGCAGCGTGACACCCAAATATCACAAGTAGCAGCTCCACAAGCTCGAAATGTGCCCCGAGGTGACACGTTTTGAGAAGTGTTCTCATCAAAAAAAGTTCTACCTTTTTTCACTGACAAAATAAATGAAAACTAGGCTAAAATTTTAGGAAGGGACTAGTGGACAAGAGATCCAAGTAATTTTACACTTGGTTGCATGCTGAAAATAGCCGCTTTACAAGCCCACAACGTGTCTCAGTGCGACGCATTGTGAACTTGTAGATCGGATATTTTCAGCAAACTTAAACGGTCAATAAGATGGCATCAAGGCCCGCCAAAATACATTTTAGTCGACTTTAAAAGTTTTAGTCAACTAAATCTACAGGTGATAGACTAACACTAAAACATTCCAGGTGACAAACTAAATATTCAAGAGACTGACTAAAACTAATTTGCTGCCAAAAACAACACTGGTTTTGAGCTTGTGGAGTTTCCACCTGACAGAGGAAATATCATGTGATGGATTAAACGCTCTGTTTTTTTTGGGGGGGTATTTTGAAAGGTGCCTTCTTCTCACTCGCTCTTTCTCTCCAGGTCCAGACAGTGATTTGGGCTTGCTGCCCAGATCTCTAGCGGTCATCTTTAACAGCATTGAGGGTCGCGTGTTCACTGAGTGCAGCGTCAAACCCCACCGCTTTAGAGACTTCGTCAGGCTGAACAGAGAGCAGCAGGTGAAGGAAAATACTGCCAAGAGACAGCTGCTGCGTCTGGTGAAGGAGGTGAGGAGGACCGGATGGTTGCCCATGTAGCATGACTGGATGGATGCCTGGGTAGATGGATGATAAACATTGGGTTAATGGATGATTGGATAGATATGCACAGGCGTGTGTAGATGGATATTTTATGTGTTTTTGTTGGTTTAATATGATTTAATGTCATGTATTTGGATTCTATACTCTATTCTCTCTCTCCTCCTCTGTAGAGTGATGTTCACAGCGGCATGTCCTCACTGAGTTCCTCCAGTTCGTCATCCACTTTTCTGGAAGGTTGGTGTGTTTCAACTATTGGTGTGTGTGTGTGCGCATGATTGAGGTGTTAGTTATTGCTATCCAGCTGTACCTTTCCCTGTATGCCAAGTGTGTCAATTTAGATGGTATGTCATTTAAATATGTAGTTCAAAGCGTTTACTCATGCTGGGTGTGTTGCAGGGAGTTCTGTGAGCGGTGACGGCAGTGTTGTCGGCGGTTCAGCAGCAGATAGCTTCTGTCTGGATGCTGATTCCAACACAAAGTTCTCAGTCTGGGTTTCCTTCTGTGAAATTTACAACGAGAACATTCATGATCTGCTGGAACAAGTAACTATCATGCTTCTACATTTGTGAGATACTGTAATGCTATTTCTATACTACTACTGTTAGTCGCTAGCAGTGTAGAGTAGGAGAGTAGCGACACGCTTTGATCTCGCCGCAAAGCGGGTGCCTATTAACCTGACGCTGCCAGATCCAAGAAGCTTGCTACACAAATTTGTTTCACAGCTTATTGGGATCTGGGATCGCGGAAGCAAATTCGATGACGGGGCTGTTCCTTTTTTCAAGATACTTGGTAGATGATTGGATGGGACCGTCTGTCTATCACCGTGTGGGCGTGCAAACACAACCAATCATATTGATGTGTCTATATAGCTTCACGTCCGGTTTCGCACATATCCCGCCCTTAGCTCACGCTGATTGGTCCGGTACAGAACGGATTTGTCAGCTCAACTGCCTGAGAGTTCCCAGATGATTGCTGTGTTGGGAAACATGGTTACCCAATACCGCCCTCATCTGGCAGAGTCAGGTTAGGTGCATATGGGCTATAGTTCCAAACATTGCTCCTATGGCTGGAACTATCCCATTGAGATGGAATGAGCCACTGCCGCATTCCATTGTTACAATGGGAGTCAATGCTAGTGTCGCCACTCTATTACTAGATTACTC
The DNA here is from genome assembly GCF_964188405.1 of Protomyctophum parallelum. NCBI lineage: Eukaryota > Metazoa > Chordata > Actinopteri > Myctophiformes > Myctophidae > Protomyctophum > Protomyctophum parallelum. Next base: position 18,225,078 of record NC_139719.1, read on the forward strand.
TGGTCGCTAGTTGCTTAGAGTGCCATTTCGAGCTTGTAGATCTTTTTTTTTTTTTTTTTAATGCTTTTGTGTGAGGCTGTAGTATGACCAAGTTAGTAGGGCAGGCATCAATGTCCCAGGAAAACTGAAAGTTCAAAGGTTTCTGGCTGCCTGATGCCAATGATAAAGTATTTCCAGTCAGTCAATGACATGTGTGTGTTCTGAATGTTTGGTGTCGTCCTACCAGCTTCCCAGCGGAACCAGCAGGCGAATGGTTCTACGGCTGTCGCAGGATGTTAAGGGAAACTCCTTCGTCAAAGGTAACCAGTCACCCTGTGTGTGTGTGGGTGTGTCTGATGTGATGAATATCAAATCTTATCTCTAAATACTGCAACTTAAAAACTGTACGGTGTTCTTTTATAACAGAGTAGATGTTAGAATTGCACAAACATGTTTGAAAGTGAAATATCCCTTTTTATGTGTAAAATGGATTCCTACTTCTACAACAGGGGGGGGGGGGGGGAAACTTTGACAATGGAGAGGTCCACTATATTTCCTCACTCACTCCAGAGGGGCCACATTGCATATTACTGTTCTCGCAAAAAATTGCAGATCTACAAGCTCAATGTGTCTCAGTGTGACACATTTTGAGCATGTAGATCAGCTATTTTTGCTATTTGAATTGAAATCCTGAATATTATTTTTTTGCTATTTTTCATTTGGAATCCTGAAAAAGTAACTATTTAATTTCAAATGCCTTTAATTATACTTATGTAATGTTAACTTTGAGGGCCACATTAAGTGATGGTGGGGGCCGCATGTGGCCACCCGGGCCACCAGTTGCCCCATGTATGTTCTACAACCACTGACATCGTGAACACATTAGTGTGCAGTGGCGGTGATCTAATCTTTTGAAAATGGGTCCCGAGTGACTCTCTTTAAGAAACGCTGATCTATATGTCTGTGTCTTAGACCTGCATTGGGTCCAGGTGAACACGTCGGACGAGGCCTACAGAGTCATGAAGGTGGGAAAGAAGAACCAGAGTATCTCCGCCACCAGACTCAACCATATGTCCAGCAGGAGGTAAAACCGCCCGCCAGCCAATCAGCAGCTGGCTTGGAAGTAGGGATGCCACCGATTAATCGATTTTCCGATTAATCGTCAGAGTCGAATGGCTATTTTTTTTTAAATAGCCATAATATAGGCTAATAAGTAAGGCTGCATGATATATCGAACATGTACCTTAATCAGAGTGGAGAATATAAGTATGAATCAAGTTGAGCAAAGCCACTCTTCTCTGCCCCTCTCTACAATTTACAATTTAGGCATTTAGCAGACGCTCTTAATCCAGAGCGACTTAAGCGACTGGAAGTACCCTCACTAAAAACGCCGGGACAACGCTCCACACGTCCCAAACTCTTCTCCCTTCTGGCTCCAAAACTGTGGAATGCACTTCCCATTGCAGTCAGAACTGCAGCATCACTCCCAATCTTCCGCCGTAGCCTGAAAACCCACCTTTTCAGACTCCATCATGGCCCATAGCACTTACCCTAACCCCTTAGATAGCATTTCTGTTGGCTTAGATAGCATTTGACACAGACTTATAGCATGTTATGTAGACGGCACTATAATTGTATTGTATATAGTCATAGTACATATGTATAGCATAGTAGTAAATATGTATAGTGTATGTATAGTTTCATTATATAGATATTCCACTGTTACTTTCTTAGCTTACGCATGTTTCATGATAAATGCTTTTATGTGATGTATTCCCATGCTTTTGTTCTTGCTTAAATGTAAATCGCTCTGGATTAAGAGCGTCTGCTAAATGCCTAAATTGTAAATTGACTTACATTAAGCAAGAACAAAAAGCATGGGAATACATCACAAAAAAGCATTTATCATGAAACATGCGTAAGCTAAGAAAGTAACAGTGGAATATCTATATTATGAGACTATACATATAAACTATATATACTACTATGTTATACATATGTACTATGGCGTGCTATGACTATATACAATGCAATTATAGTGCTATCTACATAACATGCTATAAGTCTCTAACAGACACAGTTAACGATCGCTTGTTAAGTGCCTGCCAGACAGACAATTGGATGAAATGAAGGAGAGTGTAGACTAGTGAACTGAACATGTTCTCTTTATATCAAGTACTTCATACCAGCCCCTTATGAAACTACTTCTCCCCAAATCCAAATGGATTTCATTTTCCATCCTGAATGGCAGTAACTAGCATACAATGAGAACTGAGAAGATCTCCACAAAGGTTTACTCATCAAAACTGATTATAAAACTGTAACCATCAAAGCATGCACTCAACATATAATGGTTATGTGACCATGGCATGTGCATAATATAAAATCTTAAAAGTTTTACCTGATATTGATTGGGGATTTTTTTTTTTGTGTTTTGGCTGATGGTCACTTTGTCGGAAGCGTTATTAACTTGATTAAGCTGATTGTGCTACCTTTTAGCACTGTGGCGTTATTAATATTGTTTTCTCTCTCTGCAGCCACAGTATTTTCTCTATTCGGATCCTCAGGATAGACGATGGAGTCCCTGTTCCCAGAGTGCACACCATCAGCGAGTGAGTGTGCTGTGAACTTGTTTTACTATACTTGTGAAGGCCAAATTTTCCTCTTCGCCACAAGAGAAATGTTTTTTTTAGGTCAAATATAATTTCGCAAGTTAGGCTTCCAACGTTTAGGAACAGGTTTGGTTTAGGTTTAGAGCCAACGTTTTTAACTCTTATCTTTGCTTCTGGGGTGTCCCTGGAACAACGCATTTTCAGATGGTGGTCGGCGTCCAATTACATATATTTTTGGGGGTCCTCGACATGAAATAGTTTGAGAACCACAAACATAGGGTTTTTCAGAAAACTTTAGAAGACCTTTGTAGAATCGTCCTCTGATCTAAATGGGTTAAGCAATGCATGTCCATATTTCTTTGACGTGTGTGTGTGTGCGTCAGGCTCTCTCTCTGTGACCTCGCAGGCTCTGAGCGTTGTGCTCGGGCCAGGACGGGAGGAGAGCGGCTGAAGGAGGCGGGGAACATCAACACGTCTCTGCTCACTCTGGGAAAGTGCATGAACGCCCTGCGACTCAACCAGCAGAATAAGAACAAGTACGTGTGCGTTTGTTGGGGAGGTCCGGGTTGCTACCACTTCAAATCAATGGCACCGTTATTTCAAACCTTTGTCTCAATTGACTGCATTACATACAAATACTCTGCCGGTTCTTTGTCCTGTGATTATAACTCGTTGCTGTTCACATCCTGAAATATGTTGTTGACTATTTAAATATGAGGACACCCGACATTCCCACAGATGGTGGTTGTGTGGCATTTTGGCTACTGATATGCAGACATTGTTTTGTGGCCCAAAAGAGAAATTTGATGTCTCTCTGTTTTTGCTTCTATTTTTTTTTTCCCCTTTTTTTTTTTTTAATGGTGAAATTTGCAGAGCCAAGCTTGTACATTGGCTGTTTCAACTATTTTTATACGCCACTGTTTCGGTGAAATGCCCAGCCTTTATGCGTGTGTCAGTCACTCTGTCTCTGTCTCTGTAGGTGCCCGCAGCACGTCCCCTTCAGGGAGTCCAAGCTCACACACTTCCTTCAGGGCTACTTCACAGGTGGAGGAAACGCATGCATGATTGTTAACGTCAGCCCGTGTGCTTCTGCACACGACGAGACACTCAACGTGCTGAAGTTCTCCGCCATTGCTCAGAAGGTACACACACGTTTGTACACGTGACTGACTGTAGTAGTCCCAAGAGTATTCTGTGAAAGATTGCAGAGAGCTGGTTAGAAACCAATCCTTCAATTCAAGACTTCAAGAAAACGGTGATGCTCGTCTGTATGTCTTGACAGCAGGCGAGGCAAAGGTTGTTTTATCTAGTGGAATTACATACACATGTAATGTGCAAGTACAGTCATAAGCAGTGGCTCTCAAAGTGGCCCTCATGGATCCTTGAATTGAACAGGTTCTACAAATGCCTTCTAAAATCCTGACTGTTTTAAGAAAAACCCTATGTTTCTGTGTCAGTGGTACTCAACTATTTCATAGTGCGGCACTCGGTTCTGAGCTTGTAGATCTGCTATTTTTCAATAGCTAAAGTATAACATAATGCTTAAAAAAAAACGCAAAGGGGTTCCCGCCTGGACTGGGTTAAAACAAGCTAACAAATTACTGACGACATCCACATTTACAACTTAGATCAGTTATGATGACTTATAATATATATTTGCTCTGGTCTAATTGTTTTTCTCCCTTTTTCTTTTTTCCCTTTCTTTTCTGTCCCGTCCGTCCCTCCAGGTTGTGTTGTTGAGGGCTGTGTTGAGGCCCGTCCTCGTCCTCCAGCCCTCTGCCGCCACCCAGCGGGCAGCCAGGGAAGTGTCCATGCGCATAGACGCTGTTCTGCAACCGAAGGGGCTTAGGGACAGCATGGCCAGCATGGGCTGGGAGAACTCCATCTGCCTGGAGGACGTGGAGGAGGAGGAGGACGAAGAAGAGTACGAGGAGGACAACGACGAGAGTGTGATGGAGGCAACTATTCTTGAACAAGAGGAGACGACGACGGCCATGGAGGTACTTTTAGTTTTTAACCAATTTCGACCCGACACTAGATTCTACAAATGTCTTCTAAATCCTGAAAGTTTAAAAAAAAAACCTGTTTCTATGTCAGTGGTGCTCAACAATTTCATGTCAAGGAGCCCCAGAATTATCTGTATTTGGCCACCGACCCCCCATCTGAAAACGTGTTGTTCCAGGGACCCCCCCTCCCCCAGAAGCTAAGATTTGAGTTAAAAACATTCGCTCTGAAAGCATATATATTCAAAGATTTGCGCCATATTTTCACAAATGGCAGATCTACAAGCTCGTAGCCCAGCACTTGGTGCTGCACTATGAGCTTGTAGATCTGCTATTTTTCAATAGATAAAACATAACATAATGCTTAAAACACACAGGGGTTCCCGCCCAGAATGGGTTGATGATTAATAATGGGTTTGCAACACTTAATATAATTAATCCATTATAACCAACTAGGCCAGGGGTTCCCAAACTGTGGTGCGTGCACCCCTTGTGGTGCGCGAACGCCCCCTCTACTGCCTCTAGGGCCCTCAAACTGGGAACCTTGCAATTTCACCTCCGGCTGACTCTACTGGCCACTCTACCCCTGATCCACTGCCGCCCCCCCTAATACTTAATACCTGTCAGTTAATGTGTTTAAGATTGATCAGGATAATCAAACTATATTTTGGGCATGCCATTACAGCAGTGTTTTTGTCGACTAAAACTAAGACGAAAAATGTTCGTCGACTACCTTTTTCCACTGACAAAAACGAATAAACTAAGCTATGATGACTAAAACTAAGACTAAATATACTGACCATTTCGTCGACAAATAAAAACTAGACTAAAATGTTAGGAAGGGAATAGTGGACAAGAGATCCAGTATAAGTCATTTTACACTTGGTTGCATGCTGAAAATGGCTGATCTAAAAGCTCACAACACGTCGCGATCACCTATTTTCAGCAATTGTAAGAACACTCATTACGACGGCATCAAGGCCTACCAAAACACATTTTAGTCGACTAAATCACCTGTAGATTTAGTCGACTAAAACTAAAATGGAAATTTGCTGCCAAAAACAACACTGCATTACAGGTGAAGTTTCTAAAATGGTTCAATGTAGGAATCGGCCTTAGGGTTAAGGTTAACAGATTTAATGTCAGCTTGTTGACATGGTTACTGTGTGTCCAGGTCCAGGTCCAGCAGACGGACACCTTGGCTCTGGAAATGAGGATCAGAGAGGAGGTCGCTGCAGAGTTCGAGGAGCTCATGAACCAAAGGGAGAACGACTACAAGTAAACAAACGTGTACCCCAATGAGACATGGGATGTGACTAGAAAGATGGGATACATGCACAGTAAAAGTCTTGAGTGTTAATTTAATAAACACTTATTTTAACCCCTACCCACCCTGACAAACATTTGGTAGGAGTCGAGGCTTTTCATTTAGTTTGACTACTCGGTTCCACAGATAAATATTGTGAAAATGGCTGATCCACAAGCTTACAACGCCTCGCAACCATTTTTGCCCCTTTTCTGATTATTGACATTTTGTCTACTTTTGAAGCTGTATACTTTTTTAGGTATTTATTTAAAAGGTCTTGAAGTACTTAATTCGTCACTTGACTCACTTCACTGTTGTCCACTTTTTTTGTACATAAACAAAGGAACAAATGTGTGTTGTGTTGCAGGGAGCGCCTGCAGCTGGAGCTCCAGATCGCTGAGGACAGGTCAGATAAGCGGCTGGAGATCTTTCAAAACCTCGTCCGTGATACCAAGGTAACGACCACCACCGGGGTCTGTGATGTCAGAGGCGTTGCTGAACAGTGTTTACTGTTTAATACTATGACACAAGTGTTCTACTTTTTTTTTCACAGACAAACTAAGCTATGATGACTAAGACTAAATATATTGACAATTTCGTCAAAAAAAAAGAAAACTAGTTCATATATATATATATTTTTTTCAGAGCCAAAGTTTTTAACTCAAATCTTTGCTTCTGGGGGGGTTCCTGGAACTACATATTTTCAGATTGGGGGGGGTCGGCGGCCAATTACATATAACCCTTGACATGAAAATGTTTGAGAACCACTGACGTAGAAAGAACGTTTTTCAAGAACTGTCAGGATTTAGAAGACATTTGTAGAATCTGTTCTCAGGTCAAAATAGGTTGACATGACTTAACGGTTTTGTTTCCAGGAGGATGCGAATCTGGAGAATAGCCGCCTTTCCCAATGTCACACCACAGGTACGTACAGTACACACACCCCTATTGAGGTTGCTGTTGGACAAATGAGCAGTTTTTACAAATGCCTCTCTATCCCCCTCGTGTCATTCACACTGAGCACTACAACTAATAACTATGACTATATTGTTCAGTATTGTGTTTTTTATAGTTGGTGTGAACTCTGCCATCCACTTGATTTTAAAACTAGTTTTAGTACTTTAGTGTGAATGGCCCTTTACTGTGTTTAATCTTTACTATGTCATACATTTGTTAAATGTCTGCGTTTTTATGGTTTGGTCCATAGAGTTGGATGAGCTCAGGACACAGATGAAGAGTCTGTCTGAACAGGTCGACGCACAAAACGCAGGTAGGACTCACTCACTCTTCAAGGTAGGGTATGTTAAATTGCTCTATGCTGAGTAGTACTCTTTGCTATAAAATGTTTGTTCAGTAACGGGAGTCTCTCCTGCTCGTTAATACATTTTCAGGCCAGGATACCAATTTGATCCAATCAGCTATGCTATACATGCATTTGAAAGTGATACAAATTAATGAGCAAACAAAACTGGAAGACTATAAAATTTAAAGGGCGACTATGTTTTCTTCAACCATGGTTCATGTTTTAGGTTATTAGAGAAAGTAAAAGATGAGTGTTTATTTGCTGCTTTCTTTTGTCTTAACGATTTTAGTAATTTGACAGGGGGTGGGGGCATTTGAACAAGTGGCTAAACGGCGATTTCTTATTTGCTATAGTCCTACTAGACCCCAGGAAATTACATCTGGCCACAAGATCACAGGATCTATTGAATGTGAAGGGGAAGGTGACAAACTGACATTGAGTCTGTGATATGGCAGCCCCCTAGTAGTCAGTAGTTCGATCAGACACATGGAAAACTACTACTGTGGCCAGAGTTAATGTCCAGGGGTATAGTGGAACTATGGTAAATAATAAAATAAATAAATCGCCATAACATTTTGTAAAAGACATATTTAGCCACTTGTTCGAATGCCGCTGCCCCCTGTCAAAAATGGCTACAATCGTTAAGACAAAAGAGAGCTGCTAATCTTCTTCTTTTTTTTTATTTTTTTTTCTTTTTTTTTTACATTCATCAACAACCTAGAACTTTAATCTTAGATTGCTGAAATTTGGCAACCCACCTGAAATGTATTTTCTGTTCAGGAGCTGGGGAAATGCCTAGTAATTGAACAAACTAATAATTATCACTATAGTTCGAACTTTTTTTTAACAATCTAAATGATCACATACCCTACCTTAAACATAAGGTAGGGTCCCTACTTTGGTTTATTTTACTGGTCCATTTGCTTCCATTTTTTCACTCTTTGAAATTAATAACGTGTGAGAACCACATATAATAGAACATGTGTCTTATCCTGTGTTTATAATTATTTTTTTCAGACCTGGAGGTCATGCGACTGGAGAAACGGGTTATTTTGCAGGTATTTTTACTTTTCTCTACTTGTCACTAACAATAATTTATCTTTTATAATACCGAAAATATAATGTGGAAAAAATAATGTATTTTATTTATGGATTTATTGACATACTTAAACAGTATTTGTATAAAACGGTACCAGAATCTAACCTGTGTTTTCGTGTTTGTGGTCTTTTAGACCGTGGAACAGAAGAGACTGAAGGTGTCTGACTTGATGAACATGTGTCTGGACAAAGATCGGAGAATAGACACACTCCAGGAAGCCTTGGATAATGCCACAAACGAGGTTCGTGCATCTAATGTAATCTCATCGAATACTCTGCCCTTATTTACTCTGGTAGAGCAAATAAGATTTTTGTGAAACTTGGAAGGAATACTGCCCTAAGATGATTTAACTTTCAAGCTTCCATAACTGGTCATATCTCGGGAACAAACGGGTGTTGATGCAGACAGGGTTTGCACATCTTGGTCACGGTAAACGGTGCATTTATATGGCGCCTTTATCCAAGGTGCTTTACATGGTGCATTACATTCACGCACGCGTTCATACACCGATGGCAGCGGAAACCATGCAAGGCACCAAACCTGCACATCGGGAGCAATTAGGGGTTCAGTGTCTTGCTCAACGACACTTTGACCCCTAACTCTGGGGGATCCCGGGTTTGAACTGGCAACCTTGCGGTTACCATCCGGCCACTGTACCCCTGAGCCACTGCTGCCCATGGCTTTTTCTTCTAACATTGTCCCTTTCACACGTTCAGCTCTCTTTCCGTCTCTTTCAGATTCACTCCATGCAACAGCAGTTGCTGGAGTTGAACAGCTGCCTGCACCTGACTGAGGCCGAGAGGGGAGCTTCACTGATCAGTGACGGAGGATCGGCAGAGAGGAGGAGGAGGAGCAGCAGCAAGGACCAAGGAGGACCAACGGGAGGCGAGAAGGAGGGAGGCAGAAAACGGCACGCAGAGGAACCCGTAGGAGGACCAGCCCGGAAGAGAGGTAGAGACGGAGGGAGGAGAAAGTGGAGAAAGTGATGGCGATGAGTCACTTGGAAGAAGACTTAAACTGCATGACAATCGTTCAAATTACTACTTCTGTACTTCTCAAACTCTAATCGGACACTCTGAGAGTGTACAAATGGACCCTTATGCCCCTCCCCCTTCAAGGAACCCAGAGCGTCCCTGGATCAAATTATACATTTTTAATTTGTTTTTCTAGACGGAGGGGTTTTATAAAATAGTTTTTTCTAGACCGAGAGGGTTTTTATAAAATCTTCCAAACTGATGTAATAAACTAACCAGTGTGGGTTTGAGTGAGAGTGGCCTGCAGTTATGTTTGTGGGGTGAGCATAGGGGTTGTGCTCCTTGTGGCACTGCTTGCGTTGTGGGTGTACATGTGAGTGTATGTTATCTGATTTTGCACCTTATTTTGTGCTACGTACTTTATTTTATTTGCTGTATTTTATTGACTACTATGCACTTTTTAAGAGAAATAAAGTGATTCTATACACATCCATTGATGTATTGATAATTGGTTTTATGGTGTTCAGAAGCACTGCTGATGGGTGCTTTCTGCTTGGTTATTTAACTTCAACATCAGCTGTCTGAGCTGACAATTCTTGGGTCTGCATAACTGAACTGAAGTACCACATATACACCAGCTCAGTGGCTCTTGTGGTTAGTGGCCGCCCTGAGACTGGGAGGTCGGGGTTCGATCCCCGGCCGGGTCATACCAAAGACCGGGACCCAGTGCCTCCCTGCTTGACACTCGGCATCAAGGGTTGGATTGGGGGTAATGTGTAATGTCCCTGCGACATACCCATGCGTCATGTCCAGGGGGTGTACTTGTACATCAAGCTGCCTCACGCTACAGAAACAGGAGATGGGCTCCTGCCCCTATGGGCCTCATGGCTCGGCAAGGCCACTTACTACCACATATACATATCGGTAGTGTAGCTATGCCTCAAATAGGCTGCCCGGTTCCTTTTGAACGACCTGACCAGGGTCTGACACCATTTTGCGTATTAAACGTGGGCTGTGCTTTAAAGCCGTCTACAGACTAGGCTGCCTGTCTAAAGGTGTAATGGCAGTTTATTCCAAGCCGTCAGCCCTAGAAGCAGAGGCGAAGTCTATGGACTTAATGTTTAGAGCACTTAATGATGTAAATGAAGGGTATGCATAAAGTGAGTGGCAATTCGAGTGGTGAAGTGTCTGTGGAAAAGTGAGTTTAACGTTGTTTAATGCAATCGGCTAGGACTTTTCTGTTTGGATTTATGGGCTGTAAATGCCATCTTGCTTTATGTAGCATGAGACATGTCAAACTAGGGGGTTTTCATGATGCTGAATCCATTCCAAGCATTGGTTTTGCACAAAATGCACTCCTTAGGCTAAAATGGCCATCACAAATGTGATGTCAGCACATTTGGTAGCTATGGCTGTTTATATATATTTTTTTGTACAAAACTAATGCTAATGGAATGGATTTAGCATCATGAAAACCCCCTAGTTTGACATGTCGCATGCTACATAAAGCATGATGAAATTTAGATTTTAATGGTATGGTCACATATTATGTAAATTGCTCAACATATGCAAGTTAGCATCCGGCAGTTTCTACATGCTGGGGACCCATACTCAACATTTCTAACATAAGACTTTGGTGAACTCAACATGTTCACAATGGGGCTCTAGAGGGCTGGCAACTAGACTATAGGTGTAACCGCTTAACTTATGATGCAAGGAAGCTCAGAAGGAAAGGTGCGCCATGCCACTTTCATGGGAGCCAAATCTCGCACCGGAAGTTCATGGCAGTGAAACATTATTTATTTATGAACAATTGAGACCTTGTCATATTATCGGTTCAGGAATATAAGAGGTTGTTTTCTAATCACTTGCTTTTCAATGTACACAGTATATACTTTTATGAGGATCTAAACAGCAGGTATCGTTTCTGTCGGAGGTATCGCGATATTTGGCTGACAGACAGGAAATGGCACACTGTCTCGCGATACTTGGCAAGTTGGCACGTTCAGAAACTATGGCACCCTTTTTGCTCTTTAGATGCCTCTGTAGAATTGGTGTACACATCGAAAAGCAACACAATGACAGACAATGTGTTGTCTTCTGTCATTTTGCAGAAGCGATTTAATTTACAAAAGGTCTGTCATTCAGAAATGGCGTTTGTTCATGAGCTGGTCAATGAGCTTTCATTGACTCCGTGGCAGTGCATTCTGCCAAACTTCCTGTTTGGCTCCCATGAGTGTCATGGCGTAGCCCGGTCACGTGACCATGTCCCTTCCTTCTGTAACCTTCCTTGGTATGATTATTCTATTGAATGACAGCCAATTCTATGGACTTAAGTTTTCTTAAATATATTTTGTTGGTGTTTTTTTTGCCTTTATTGATAGGGTACAGTAATTAGACAGGAAAGGGGAGAGAGATGGGGAGTGACAAGCAGGCAGTCGTAGAGCGTCGCAATCCCACCAGGCCGGGAAGAGAATTCCCCATTCATTTTTTTTTTTTTTTTCTCCCATAAACGTTTCAAAAAGTATTTATTTAAAGACCTAAGCCTCGGACGACGCCAACTCTTGTGACGACAAATGACAAACGTTTTGGGCCGATCAAATAATTAGAGAAAAAGGGCAGGGTACAACACTTTTTTTTTTTTTTTTTTTTTTCTAATTATTTGATCGGCCCAAAACATTGTGTTTATTGTCATGATTTGTCACAAGAAGAGTTGGCTTTGTCCGATGGTTAAATGTCTTTAAATACTTTTTGAAACGTCTATGGGAGAAAATTAATGGGGAATTCTCTTCTGGGACTGTAGTCATGAAAGGGGACTGCGACGCTCTAGGTGCCAGACTAGCCCTCCAAGCAGAACCCAAATGCTACTGAAGTTTCTGACATTTGTTCGACCCAGTGCATTGGGTCCTGTTCCACGTCGTCCATGCCACCTGATTAAAACATTTACTGGCTCATGTTTACATGTTAAAACGCCTCCCCGCGCTCTTTGACGATATTCTTCAGTATGAGGCTTTCTGAATATGTAAAGTATAAGTACACATACATACCTTTGCGAATATCTCCTGTGGCGCGGAAGCCGTTAAGTATTTTTAATATATGTTTGCCCGATTTGGAAGCTTGGATTCTTCTTTTCCTTCCTTGTTTATTGACACCTCATTGTACCGCCTATCTGGCTAGCTAGTGGCGCTATAGCTATGACACAGCAGATCAGAGGCAGGGACGTAGCCTCACAAGCCAACCGCACACCGGGAGGCGGTACAATAAACGCTAAACAAACAAGAAGAAATAAAGCGACCAAATCGGTCAAACAAAGATTAAAAATACTTAACGGCTTCCGCGCCACAGGAGATATTCGCAGCTGGATGTATAGCTACTTAAAGTTACCGAATTCAGAATAACTCAAGGAAAATAATGGCGTCACATGCCGCGGGTCCTATTTTAGAGAGAATCTCCATATCCGCATATAGGAATTTCCATACGAAAGTACAGTAGCGAGCAGGGACCCAACGTAAAACTCAACAAAATATCAGAAAAGTTTTACGTAGGGTCCCGAAAGGGGCTAGTGCCAGACCATTGAGAGCTTTATAGTACAATTGGTACATTTAAAATCAATCCTAAAAAAACTACTGGGTGTCTTTTGGGCTTAATTTTAACCACTTAAACTTGCATTATGTCGTGGCTGAGGTGTGTTTATTTTATTATATATATCCTTTATTTGCCCAGGGTAGTTGAGCACAAGTGCTCATTTTCAGCAACGCCCTTCACATAGAAACACACAGACACACAAGCATTAAAACCTGGGAGCTGACCAGTACAACAGTCTTATACTGTTGGCCACTAAGCAGCTCCAGTGGGAGCAGGTGGGGGTTCAGTGCCTTGCTCAAGCCAAGGGCACTTCAGAAGTGTTGGGTGAGTGATGACAATCACTTCCCCACCCAGAGTTTTCCTGCCCGTCTGGGGAATCGAACTGGCAACAAGGGCACTCTAACTCTTAGGCCACCGCTGCCCCTGTACTCAGTCCATTTCTCCCTCTGCACACAATCTCTATAGCCAAATACCTATATGACACCCGTCAATCAGATTTTATTGTCACTTCCACAATATACACTGGCCACACAGGGGAGCAAAATACCGTTCTCCACAACTCATGATGTTAAAAACGGTAAAAAGATTAGACAACATTGGCAGGAGAAAGTGCTGGTGCATTCAAAGTGCAATATAGATATAGCTATTTGTCTCTCAGGATGGCCTTGGGGGCAATATGTGGCGAGCATTCAGTGTCCTGATGTTTTGGGGGAAGAAACTGGCAAAAATAAGGGATGCTAGTGTTAACTTCAGGTGGTCAAGTGTGCACAAGTTGTGTTTCACTCTTTCCTCGTTTGTTTTTGAGTGGTGCAACCACTCCCTTACGTAGCTGTGTGTGGGTGGCTATCTGGGTGGGTATGAGCACGAAAACAGCATGGTTGTTTTTCACCACCTGTGCTCAACCTAACACACACAAACACACACGCACGTATTAACTGTATATGTGATGCTCACACGGAGCTCACTTCACACGGGTGTGATTTTTCAATTTAAGGTTAACTTGCAGGTATTTCTGGACCGTGTTCTGTTGGAATCTCTCTCAGTCCTCCCCTCTTGGGGCTGCTGCTATCGATTATTTGATTAGCCATAATTCTATTGATTACCGTTTCAATTAGTTGAATAATAGAGAAGCATAATTCTTGAATGTTTTTTAAATGTTTTTGAAACAAATCTGTTTAACCACTTGACGATTATTTTATACTTTGTCGCACAGCGGTGTCCACACGTCACATTGCCCCCCCCCCCCCCCCCCCCAAAAAAATAGCGCTGCATTAGTAATCGATTATTTAGATTCAATGATGGATAAGCTGTTGCTCTCTTATCTCACACCCTCTCCCGTCCACCCCTCTTGTTCCAGTCCTGCTGGAGGACGAGATCTGGAGGCTTCAGGAGGAGAACGAAGGCAAAGAGCAGACTATCGCCCAGCTGACGGAGGAGGCCAGGGTGAATGGCGAGAGGGAGCAGGAGGAGAGGAGCGCCCGGGAGGAGGAGGATATGAGAGCCAGGGAGGAGGAGAGGAGAGCCAGGGAGGAGGAGGTGGTGGAGCTGAAGAAGGAGAGATCGTCGCTGGAGCGAAGGGTGGAGGACCTGACGGGTAGGGCGCAATGTTTTCCCTCTAGTCCGTCTCTCTTTCCCTTTTTGTCTTTTGGGGGGCTGCAACTATCGTTGCTGTCGGGCAGAAACCTCTTCTAACTTTGTGGGGGTTTTTTTTTACACAGTCACGTGTCACGCAAAAGTAGCAGATCCACAAGCTCGCTTTGAGCTTGTAGATCTCCTACTTTTGAATTTTAATCCTGAAAAGTCTTTTTAGGAGGTTTTCCACCTAGAGCTCTTCACGGGTCCAAAAAAATGTTTCCAAAATCCGAAATTAATTTGTGAATTTTTTCCCATTCCGACCCGTTCCGAAATCATTTTCAAATGGGAAAACCAAACCCGAATGGATCCGTGACTATTTCGTCCGATTCTGACCTCTTCCGAGATTTCTTTCAAATGGTGGCACCGCGCCCGACCGAGATCCGATTATTATCGTCATAAATGTGGACTTTATGAAATAATATAGCTGACGTATTGGCCATGCAATTACCATTTTATGATTAAAGAAAGAGAGAGAGGTTCCCTGCAGGCTGCAGCAGAGGGTGAGAGGGCATTTTTAATCGCGCTTTTCCACCACAGAACCTTCTTCTCACTGGACGAATTTCAGGCGTACCGATCACGGTGCACGCTTCCTTCGCCCAATGGATGTGAAATTTATATTCATTTCTCAGGTCAAATATTGATACGCGTATCATTATTTGTATTACTATAAAATTGCGATTTAATTAATTACAATGCCTCGAATCAGATACATTTTCTTAATAGAGTCCCAGCCCTACTTTTCTATATATATTTCTTAAAATGTTCCAACAAATTGATTAATCACTTAAGCCATGTTTTCAGCGTTGTCGCTAAACAATGTAACAATGTCAAATTGTGAATATCTACAAGCTCGCAAGAGATGAGAGAAGAGGTAGATTGTTTTTTACATGAAAAAGGAAGTTCATACCTACGATGACATGCCCAAAATGGGGGTTGATTATTCGATTATTTTAACATTGATTTTTTTGGTTAAACCAATTGGTTAACCCCTAGTACAATTGGTACCCCTAGTGTCTTTCTATCGTCTTTTCCCTTCTGTCTTTCCGTTTGCTCATCCAGCAAAGGTTTGCATAGAAAGTCACTTTGTTGTTTTTCTCTCCATGTGTCTGTCCACGTGTCTGTCCGTC
Organism: Protomyctophum parallelum; assembly: GCF_964188405.1. Taxonomy (NCBI): domain Eukaryota; kingdom Metazoa; phylum Chordata; class Actinopteri; order Myctophiformes; family Myctophidae; genus Protomyctophum; species Protomyctophum parallelum. The sequence continues at coordinate 18,240,701 of NC_139719.1, forward strand.
CGTCTGCGTGTCTCCTAGCTGACATAACGGAGCACAGTTCGGACTATGAGAATTTGATGTTGGCGCTGGAGAGCGAGCAGAGAGAGACCAGCCGACTGAACAAAGAGAACAAGGCTCTGGTCAACGGAATCTTTCAACTCCAGTCTACTGAACAATCACATAAAGACCAGGTAATGCTACTAGGAAGCAGGGGAGCAAAGACATTTACTCAAGTACTATTTTGAGGCACATTTTACTTGAGTGATGGGGGCTGGAAAAGTGATGCATGCGCAGACTCTCTATAGTGTGGTATTGCTACTTCTACCTAAAACTTCTTCCACCACTGCTATTAATACTACATTTGTGACTAAATTTACTGAGGGACTGCCATTGGACTTTCTAGAATTTTCGTTTTTTCATGTCATGTGAAAGCAGGAAATCATAGCTTCAAACTGACATATTGGTTGTTCAGTTTGGCCCACAATTTTGGAGATATGGCTTATAGAGTAATATGTCTTGCAGAGAAACAGCGAGTTGAGAAAACAGGCTTGAAAGGTTCACTTCTGTAACATTACACCTAGCTACATGTTTAAGCATGTATTTCATATATGTACTTATTTCAGACAAATTAGTATGTGAAGAGTCTGCCTGTGCTATTAACTCATTTTGGGGGAGAAAAAGTTTTTCTCCTCTGGTGAAAAGCTGGAATTTGCGAGATTGTAGGCTCTCATTAAAATCTGGTCACATATAGTAAATACTGAACAAACACATAATGGAAGGTAATAATACTTAAGTTTACGTTATGTAAGGTGAGGTTTCTGACCAGTTTGTTTTTACTGCTGTTCCAGGTGAGCCGTTTACAGAGCCAACTGGCAGAGCAGACCGACAGGGCTGCCGACCTATCGGAACAGCTAGACACCGCCAGGGCCCGCCTCCAGGACCTGGAGAGCCAATCAGACGAGAAGACGAGGACCATTGATAGTCTGAGGCAGGAAGTGGCGCGTCTGACCCAGGATGCAGATGGCCTCAGACAGGAAGTTAAGGTACAGTGTTGTTCGTTTCACAGGTGTATGATTCTATTGCGATTAGGGATGGGTATCGTTAGGATTTTTTCGAGATTTATTTAAATATATTTTATTTTATTTATATTTTATTTTATTTTATTTTAAATATAATATATCTATTCTGTATTTACCCAGGGCAATAGTGTTGTAGGCTACTTCTCTTACTACTAAAATAAAAGCATGTCTGAGATCTGAGAGCAACACACACACACACACACAAATTAGCATCGATAATGGGGGGGGGCATCTCCAGCCGATAGGTGAGAACGGCTTTGCCGACGTGCGAATGGTGGGATCATTGAAAACAAAGGCGGCTTGCAGAAATGTGCATGCTGCCAGAGTAGGCTATCATTTGTTTTTTTTCTTGTTTTTTCGCCACCTCTCTTCGACAGTTCGACTGCAAGCTCTAAAGTTAATTAATTTAGAGTCTAAACTAATTGAGCCTCTGGAGTCTGGACCCTACGCCGTGATCACACACACAGACACACACACACACACACGCATCCGAGGTGGGTTGATGTTGATTCAATGCTGTGCAGCGCACATGCATGATCATGCAGTGAGGCAACTCAGGCAGCAGAGCACAAGACTCCTGTCCCCTCTCTTAAAAGTTGCCTCCCATAAACTTCACTTGAAAATTACGTTTAAGAAACTTTAATAATGATGTTGCTTCAATGCTTCTCTGCACCGCGCGTCTCTCTGTCTCTACACTCCTCGACAACTCCATGCAGAGAAATAGCCCCGCCTCTGCAAGCCACAAGCCCACAACGCGTCGCTGATGCAACGCGGTGTAGGCTTGTAGATCAGCTCTGTTCCCTGCGCTTCTATTAAAAGGGTAGAAAATAAATAAATAGCGTGTGACCGCGTGTCTGTGAGAACCGATAGAGAGAACCGAAATTGAATTATTGTAATGGGTACCCGGTACCCAGGCACGTTCGGTTCGGTACATACTTGGTCCCGAGTTTCGGGACCCACCCCTAATTGCGATTGATTTGAGTGTAATTTCTCGTAGGCTATTTTTTTTTTAGAAGGATGCATCTGCGCAGCCTTTAGCTTTTAAGCACTTTAACCATTATTTTAAACTTTAGCTGTTGAAGAATAGCAGATCTACAAGCTCATAGCGCTGCACTACAAGCTGGTAGATCTGCTATTTCTTTTTAAATTGTGAAATATTTGCTTCTGGGGGGTCCCTAGTCCCCAGACGTTTTATTTCCTGGAATAGGGGGACCCTGGTACAACATAGTTTCAGATGGGGTCGGTGCCCAATTAGATCCTTGACATGAAATGTCACTGATTGACTCATTGATTGTCTGTTGTGTTGATCGCTGTGTTTCAGGATTCTGTGGATGCGGAGCAGAGGAGCAGTGCGTTCAGATCTGCCATAGAGCGACTGCAGACGGAATGCAAGGGGGCGCTAGAGAGATCTGCACAGAAGAGCCAAGAAATTGAAGAGCTACAGAACCGCGTCGCACAGCTCTCCACACAGCTGACCGACCGGTAGGAACCAATAGATTGCACGTAGTACTCGCTAGCTAGTGGAAGCTCGGGATCGAACAGGGGCGGGAAGCAGTGTTGTTTTTGACAGCACATTTTTGTTTTAGTTGAATAACTTTCATTTAGTTTTAGTCACATTTTTGTCACCTGGAATGTTCTAGTGTTAGTCCAGTTTTTGTCAACTAAATATCATAAGATTTTAGTCTATAAAGTTTTTAGGACTATAATCTACAATTGATTTAGTCGATTAAAATGTGTTTTGAAGGCCTTGATATCGTTGTAATGGCAGATTTTACACTTTTGTTGCATGCTGAATATAGCAGATCTACAAGCAATGCAACCTAGAATAAAACTGGATCTCTTGTCCACTAGTCCCTTCCTAACATTTTTGTCAATTCGAAATTGTCAATATATTTAGTCATAGTTTTAGTCATCATAGATTTGTTTTTATTTAGTTTTAGTCAGTGAAAAAGGCTCGTCAACGAACATTTTTCGTCTTAGTTTTAGTCGACGAAAACACTGGCGGGAAGCAAGTGTCCGTTCTTCTTCCTGAGTCAATGTTGCCATTTTCATTTATCCATTTCCCGTCGGTTGCGGGCTGCCTCTGTCTGCCTTTTCTGAACATCTCTGTCCGAGCAGGACTCTAGTAGATTGCAACCACACAAGTGACGGTTAAAACTCGACCTGGCCCGGGCCGGCCTAGCGGTCCAGGCACCTACGCTGCTGATGCAGCCTAACGGCGTGTCGCGGGTTCGACTCCCGGTCACGGCGACCGTTGCACTTCCCAGCTCTCTTCCCCCATTTCCTGTCGGCTTACTGTAAATCAAAATAAAGGCATACAAAGTGCATGATGATGATTATAATGTATTAGTTAGGCAGGTCTTCCTGCTGCTTGTTCGTCAGTGCGCGTGTTCATTGACGTGCATCACAATCCTGTTCAGGATTCTTGTTGGATTCTTTTTTTTTTAAACATATGTTTATTGATTTTTCTTTACAACAAAGTAATTTCAAAACAATTGTTTACATATATCCCCCCCACATCCCATGGCAGCACAAATACAATCAGGCAATGTTCATAAATACAAAGAAAGATTATTATTTTTTTTAAGAAGAAAACAAAACCCACATTACATACAGTTAAAACAAACAAATACGGATTCTTGTTTTAGACCTGAGACAGTTTTCTGAAAAACCCATGTTTCTATGTCCGTCGTTCTCAACCTTTTTCATGTCAAGGACCCCCAGAATTATATGTAATTGGCCGCCGACCCCCATCTGAAAATATATTGTTCCAGGGACCCTTCCAGAAGCAATTTTTTTTGTTTAAAACGTTGGCTCTGAAAGAATATATATTCAATGCAATCCCAATGCATTTTTCCCATAGGCATTTCTTAAAGTATTTATTTAAAGACGGTTACACCGCGGACAAAGCCAACTCGGATCGTGACAAATCATGACAATGAACACAATGTTTTGGGCCGATCAAATAATTTATAAGAAGAAAAACAAAACAAATAGTGTTGTCTCCTGCCTTTATTTTCTTCTTTCTAATGATTTAATCGGCCCAAAATATTGTGTTCATTGTCATGATTTGTCACGATCCGAGTTGGCTTTGTCCGCGGCGTAACCGTCTTTAAATAAATACTTTAAGAAATGCCTATGAGGAAAATGAATGGCGATTTCTTTTCCGGGTCTCTCGAGGGGGCGGTACTGCAACGCTCTATAACATAATGCTTGAAACACCAAAGGGGGTTCATGCCCAATATGGGTTAAAACTCTTTCGCCCTTTCCTCTTTTTTCCCCCCTCTCCAGTGAGACTGTGTCTCTCCAGTTGAGAGAGGAGCTCTCCAGTCATAAAGCAGATTCGTGCACTCAGCTCGAGGCCTTGCAGTCGGAGACGAGCCTCCTGACGCAGCAAACGAAAAGCGTCCTGACGCAGGTGAAGGCCTCGGAGGAGGAGAACTGCGCCAGGGCGACCGTGCTGGAACAGCGGCTGTCTGAGAGTGAGGCCCAGTGTGCAGCTCTGCGAGAGAGGCTCGAAGAGATGGTGAGGGCAGAGGAAGAGATGAAGACGGTGTATGAGAGCGCATCAGAAGGTAACGCATTAACAGCAGTTCTGCCCCTCATCTACAAGATAAAAATGCCTCCGAGGCTCTGATGTGAGCTTGTACATCTGGTATTCTTTTTTACAGTTTTGCCTCTGAATGGGTTTGATAAAGTTAAAAATAATTTTGTCCATTCGTCTGTCTGAGCAATGTACAATTTGTCCACCCTAGGGTGCTGAAAATGCTAAAATAGGCTACTATAGACCCGCTCTAGGCCCCAAATGACAGACTCAACTATACAAACCTGTAGGACCTAGAGTTTTAGTCTAGAGTCTAGGTTTTCTTTGACGTGTGTGGACTAGAATAGACGATGATGCGTTATAGAAATCGGCCAAAATTCAAGACTGTCTATAACTTTAATATTGATGGAAATGTTGATAACAAAGCAGCCTCTCTCGCTCTCTCTCACACACACTCACACACACACACACACACACACACTCAGAAGTGGCCCGTATGAAGGCCTCCTCCCAGTCCCAGGAGGAGGAGAAAGGCGTGCCGGTGGTGGAGGAGCTGAAGGAGGAGCTGCGGAGGCTGGATCAGAGGAGGAACCGGGAGTTGGAGGTGAAGATGAAGAGGGAGCTGGAGAGACTGCAGCAGCTGAACGGAGAGGACATTCTGTCACCACAACAACAACGCACACAGGTCAGACCACAGTTATGTGACCATACCATTAACAACCTAATATAAGGCCACATTTTCCAAATTCCATTATGCTTTAAAACCCATTTAGACCTGGGAACGATTCATGACAGTTTTCTGAAAAACTCATGTTTCTGTGTCGGTCGTTCTCAGAACATTTTCATGTCAAGGACCCCCAAGATTACATGTAATTGGCCGCTGACCCCCATCTGAAAATATGATGTTTAAGGGGACACCCCAGAAGCAAAGATTTGAGTTAAAAACGTTCGCTTAGTCTGAAAGAATATATATTCAAAGATTTGCACTACATTTTCACGATAAAAAAAAAATAGCAGACCTACAAGCTCGTAGTGCGACACTCGGTGCCGCGCTATGAGTTTGTAGATCTGCTATTTTTAAATAGCTAAAGTATAACATAATGCTTAAAACACCAAAGCGTTCCCGAACCCAAAATGGGTTAAGTAGCATGTGATATGTCACAAGAGAGGGTTTTCAAGATTCTGAATCCATTCCAAGCATTAGTTTTTGCACGAAAAACACTCCTTGGCCTAAATTCGGCCATAGCCACTTGCCCGAATATGATGACCCCATCAACTTTGGGATGACGGCTATGGAGCTGTCATGAATGGTTATTCATATCCGTGTTGGCCCCTGCACTATTAGTGGAAGTTAGTTGGTCTGTGCACCACCAGGGGTCACTAGAGCATCAGTAAACGGACTTGCTTTAATAGAAGGTTGATTATGTTTTAAGACTAACACGCTATTTGACCACTTGAAACGTATTGAGGAAAATATAACACGTTGAAACTGTGCGGATGTAGCTTTCTCCTCTCCAGCCCAACACACTGAGGAGAGGTACAAGAGGAGAGTACAGCTCCACCAAGAAAACAAGCAGAAAGAGGAGTACAAATATGCAGGTATACGATGGAGGGATGAGAGGCCGTATTCATTTTCAACCATCCAAAAATGTGCCTCTTACTGTGTGTGTGTGTGTGTGTGTGTGTGTGTGTGTGTCTCTCTCTCTCAGGACATGGAACAGATTGAAAATAAGCGACCCCGCCAGAGAGGATACGGCAGAGCTGTCGTCTTACAGGTGACTACAAAATATGATACCTGAGCACGTGAAAAAGCGATATAAAAATGCATAGAGCTAGATGTATAGAGCAGCTGCGGGAGTACAGGTATACAGCAGCTGCATGTCTCTCAGTACAGTGAGATTCTGTGATTATTTGCCATAATCGTATAAACAAAATGGTCGTTTTCAACCAGACTGAGCGTTGGGGGGGGGGGGGGGGGGGTTGCGTCGCGTCAGCTAGGTAGAGTAGTTTGGTAGAATAGTATCACTCTTTCGTCAGTGTGGTGAAACTTGAGATGCAACTGACTTCACTCTGTCTCTCTCTCTCTCACCTCTTCAGTCTCCTTTGTCATCAAGAAGAGATGGAGCTCTGCAAATGATAGGGGACATCATCCATAACTCTCCCACCATACTGGGCAGCAAAGGTGAGTGTCTTTGTGTTTTCCTCTACTTCCATTTTCAGTGACTGTACATACCAACAGTGATTCTCCACCTTTTGTACAATACAAACCGAAAAGAATGGGCCTTGGGTTATAAAGTATTTGATTACAAGTTGAAGGAGTTTTTTTTGGGAATATCAGTTCGCCTCAAGTGGGCCTTGTCTTCGCGTCTGTTCTCTCCAGCCAAGACCATCATGAGTATGATGAGTGGGCGATCTGCGGACATGGAGCAGCCAGTCGCCACAGAGGCCAAGCCCAAACGAGCCAGGAGGAAGTTGTACAAGAAGGACATCTCATCCCCGCTCATGGACATGTCTCCCATGACGGTCAGTTTGTTCAGTCGGTACATGTTGTGTGTGTGCTGTGTGTAGAGAAATCCGGAGGGCCGCCCTGGGTAGAAATCATAGCCGCGGTGTCACATTATGCGCAGCTTGACACTGCGGCATTGATTGACTACAGCTGGGTCTGAGTCCCCCAGACTCTGAGTTGGTGTTGGAAGTGTCCATGAGCAAGACACTGAACCCCTTTTGCTACCATTGAGAAGAGGCATCTTGCATCTCAGCATGTTGGGAGCTTGTAGATCTTCTACTTTCACACTATCTGACGCCGATTAAAAAACAACAATAATTATGTACACAGGTAGCTCAAGGGATAACAACATAATAGGTTACAACAGGTCTAAATGTTAATGTTAATGGTAAGGATGCTAGCGTATGAGTAACATTTAATCGCTTCAGCATGGAGTTCTCGGGATGATGAGACGCAGTAAATCCTGACTTGTGTTTGGTTTGTCCGTTTGGTATCTCCATTCTCCATACAGGCGAGTGTAGGAGAGCAGGACGAGAAGGAGAGCGACCACCACATCATCACCAGAAAGCTCCGCTCCAGGACCACCAGGAAATGATCGTTGGTAGACGGATCCGATCCGGGATCGATTGTACAAGTCTCTGGAACACTAGGGAAATGCCTCCCCCCACCCAGAAACACACGCACACACACACAGTTGTATATAAAGAATTTTATGAATATCTTTTATTGTTTTTAACCACTTGGACCCTAGCCGACGGGGCAAACGTTTCATTTTTTACACCCTTTTTAACCACATAGACCCTCGTTTGGCCAAAATACTGGTCTACGCGTGTAGCGCTGCAATCGTTTCTTTCCGTGATCCTAATTCTAAAATAAATATTTTAACCACAAAGCAACTATTCCTGTGTGACATACAAGCCATGCTTGGATTCGGTTTCCATTCTGTCTTTACATAGCTATGTAAATATGGCAATATTTTGACGTGTACCCAATATGTCAGGGAATTGTGATTTTTTTTTTAATACTGTATTGTCATTTTTGTTTATGACCTGCATTACGCTCTTAGACGAAACAATATGACATTTCCTTGCTGAGTCGCTACGGCTACATTGTCATCTGTGTAACAAAGATGACTGGTCAATTTGTTTCAAAATCTGAATAAAATCACACAGATGTATACTTGGCCTATTCTTTTTTTTTTAACTCTTTAGAAATCAGTCCCTATTTTGGGCATGTCATTAAATTGTCAAATGTTGGACACGTTTTGAAACTAGCAGATGCTCACAAGTTGCAAATGGGATAGTTTCTTTTTTTTTGTATTACTTTTTTTTTGTTGCCATTTTGCAATGGCCAGGGGCCCACAGCTAGAGGCTATGGCTTTTTAGGGGTCATGGCATGGTAATGTTTGGGAACCACTGTACTAGTGGGTTATGCTTGACCACATGTAACTTCACTGACTGTATTCTGCCCTCCAGAACCAGCCAGCTCCACATTAGTAGAGATGAATAGAAACTGTGATAAGAAAATAGTTTGTCTTCGATTTAAGACAGTGGGACAGGCTCCCTTCTCTAATGTTTGTTGTGAAACAGCGCCGCTGTGTGGTCATAGTTAACACTGCTGGTGAAAATGTCTGCTGTGACAGTGTGGTGTACTGTCCAGAGAGTGTCTACTCTACTGCAGACAGGTTTTCACTCCAACCAAGCATCATCTCAGCTGATTTAAAGCGGTTGTAAAAATGTAAAAATTGTAAATTTCTAATCACTGCTACTGTTCAATATCAGGGGTTTCTCCGGCTCTTTAGTAAACGGAAAATGCGGGTCGGGTCGGATACGAATTTGATCAAATCAGAAGCAAATGCACAAAGACTCAGCAAAGTCAGCATCAATGTTACAGTGCTTGATGGTGTGTTTGTCCTACAACAAAGTATCGATAAGGCTTTAGTTTAGAGTGTCTGTTACCACTTGTTCTGATGTGGTGGCATTACCGTGGCACTGACTGTACAGCATTGATAGATCATTGAAGATGGAATAAATGGCCCGGTGTAGACAGCTGCCTCGTGGGCTCTCTGGTGGAGCTGTTGCCCCCGCAGCCCGACTAGTCGACTACGGATAAGCGGTTGAAGATGGATGGATATGGATTGCATTGGAAGCAAGGTATACTCATGCTGCACTGAAATATCCAACATGACTGCTCACACTCATTTCTTCCGTGATGGCTAATAGCCAGTCAACTGTATGTGCAAGTGCAGTGCTTGTAGCATGGCCTTACTTACTTAATTTAATGTATACTGAAATTTAGAAATTAATCCATCGGCTGGAAACTATTAAATTACTGTGCTTAAAATGGTCTGACTGCACCTGACTGAGTATATTGAGTACATGTGATTTATGTGTGTGGATTGTACATTCAATGCATGGTGTCTGCTGGTTCTGGAAGAGGGGGGAGGGGGGCTCATGGACTCGGCAGTCTGCTCTGAGAGAAGAACCCATTCATCAGCTTCAAGTGTTTCAATTCCACTGTAGGCTACATAACAGCCTAGAGGGGAAAAAGGAAGGGGCCAATTAAATTATATACTGATCCTTTGGGAGACACCTAAGTCAGCGAAGTGTGGAAGTATAGATTACAAAGAAGCCTACAGAATTAATTGGCATTCAAAAACATCACAGGATATCTGATATTCCCAGAACATAATTATATGATATATGAAGGTACTGAATTACAATTAGGCCTACATTTCAACCTATGATGTATTGCATTGTAGCATACTTGCACGATGCTGGAATGGATACCGTAGAGGGGGATAAAAGGTGTATTTCTCAAAAGAAACAAAATAAGTATGATTTAATTAATAACCTGATACCACAAGGAATATCAAAATGCTGATATTTTTATGTAGCCTGTAGCTGTATGCCTTCACAGTAATCTATGATCTAAGACCACTGTAAATGATGTTGGCAACCCGAGAGTGCGTTGGTTATGATGACATGATTGCGTGGAAATTAATTGGACGTACTTACAGTTATAAGGGGGAGGGGGGGTTAACTTCCGCCAGGAATCGATCTATCAAGAGTTAAATCCCATAGCCTGGAAGGACGGTTGGTCTCACCATTGGTTGGTGGAGACTGTATTGTCTGGGCAAGATCAGAGGTAGCCAGTTTAACAAGATTAGATCTGGGATCCCAATCAGTTCAACAAATTCAAAACAATAATAAAACATAGACGTCTCGAGAGATTAGACAACATAAAACATTTAACAGATCAATGAGATCACCGAAGAGGTGGTTATTAATGACAAGCATTGCTTTTCTAGTCACAAAACTATTTTGTGCGAAGTTTGTTTTTAATTCACGGAATTAATTATCCTTTATTTCTGGTGTTTTATTTTCACCCTTTTCATTTGACCGTTCTAATTTTAAGGTAAAGCACGTATGAGCTGCATTCATGAAATGCTCTGAAACGCTTTATTATTTTTTCTAATAATGTGAAAACAACCTATTGTGTTTAATAAAAAAAACACGTTTCATTGACAACTGCCTATCCAATCAATCACAGCCGTCCGCCCGGGCTATGGGACAGTGTGTAGATTGAAGGGGGTGATATTCCGGTTTATTGTTTTTTTTATTTCCCTGTTTTGAAAAACCTGCCTGGCTGCTGCTCTCTCTCTCTCTCTCTCTCTCTCTCTCTCTCTCTCTCTCTCTCTCTCTCTCCTCTATCTCTCTTTCTCTCTCTCCTTTCTCCTCCTCTTTCTCTCTCTCTCTCCACTCTCCACCAGCAGCAATGGACGACGAGGAGCGCTCCGGCCGCTCTCCGGAGCAGAAGAGACCCTGTCACGAAACAACGAGCAACGGCCTGAGGAACGGCTTCCACGGGCCGCCGCCGCCTCAGACTCAGAGCTCCGCCGCCGGGGAGAGCAGCGGCGGCGGAGGCAGCCATAATGGCTCTTCCGTGGAGGACCTGGGGGAAGTTGCAGGAGGGCAGCAGGCTGCTTACAGCGTGCTGTCACCGGCCAAGAGATGCAGGATGCAGCGGAGGAGAATGGACTCTGGCAGGAGGAACAGACCGCGTGAGTACTGTCAACATTCATAGTCGTAAATAATAAGCCATGGTTATGGTTACAGCCAGCCAGGCATCATGCTTTGCGTGTCTTTGAGTGTAGTGTTATTATTATGTTAATAATAATAATAATAATAATAATACATATGATTGCATAAGTATGTTTTGTGATAATAATAAGCATAGTTATGATTGCAGAGAAGTATGTTTTGTATGTGTAATAGCATAATAATAATAATAATAACAAACCACCGTAATAATTATGATTGATGCAGAATTAATTATTGTTTGTGTGTGTGTGGGTGTGTGTGTGTGTGTGTGTGTGTGTGTGCGTGCGCTCGCTCGTGCGTGTGTGCGCGTGAGAGAGAGAGAGAGAGAGAGAGAGAGAGTGTTTAGTATAATGTATCAATCAATTGTCTGTCATTCTGTGGAACAGGGATTGTAATTAATTAGGTCCTACATAATGCATCTTCGTGAAATCTTCTGTTTATTTCTGAAGTAAATGAGAGCTGTGCAAGATAAGAGTCTCCCCAGTGCCATTACAACCATGTCACTATAGTGCCTTGATCCACCTGGATTCTAGATTCAAGAGGTTTATTGTCACAAGGATGTACTGTGCACTGTGACAAACATATCTAAAAACATTAAGAAAGG